>NW_004524842.1:467101-473314 GCF_000260255.1 Octodon degus
TCTCTGTGAAAGCTTGAGAAAATGTTTTTTCTCTCCATGTGGTTAGGAGTTTTCTTTTACTGTATCTTCAGGTGTTGCTCTTCTTTTGGTTGTTCTAGATTACTCAGCAACATAACTCTTAGGCTGAATCTCTACTTTAGATCTTTTGTAGCTATCGTCATCTTTTATAATTCATTTTATTGCATCTAAGCCATCATTCATCATAAACAACAGTATTTTAGGTACAAGGAAGAAAAAAATTCTGCTAATTAAATCGTGACTTAATTATAGTCCTCTGAAGTTGGTAAGTCGTGTCCAATAGCCTATCTCTTACTTTGATATGTTTCATTTACTTTGAAGGACTTGGCAGTTCTGTCTTCCATTACTTTGTCATGAAAATAAATTTTTGTATAGATCCGCATTATGAAACATAGCACAACTTCTCGACGTACATAAGAGGATGCTGTTCTTTCTTGAGTCCTGCAAAGCACTTGTTTTGTCTTTAAAAAAAAAAGAATTAGAGCCAGTGAGATAGCTCAGTGGGCTAAGGACCTGCGTAGGCAAGTGGAGGGACCGGGGTTTGATCTTGGCACCATATGCTGCCCAATGAGACCCTGTACCAAATACACTTAAAAAATAACAGATTTTTGCTTCAGCAATATCCAATTATATCCTGTTGCTAATTCAATGCCTTTCATCATACCCAATAACTTCTTGTTTCAAAGCCAAAGTATAGCGCAGTCTTTTAAAAGACATTTAAATGGCAATTAAATTCACATGTAATCACAACAATGTACATAACCCAGTTAAAGTGCCTGCCACGAGAACAGCTGAGACCAAGTGTACCCGGGCTCAGGTTTTGACAACCTTACCATGTGCAGCTCTACCTGACTTCAGAAGCAGTAACATGAAGAGAACGACATGGAGAACTCACCAAACGAGAGTTTTAATTTTTTTTCTTTTTCTGCATTCTGAAAGTATTTCTCAAGTTTGCTACCCATAATATTTCTTGATTTTTCTGCCATGTCCAGTCCACTTAGTTACTGCTTCTGCCTTTTAATTATTGGTTACTAAATCTTCTATGCAACTGTTTAGTAGATATAGGAAAAAAGCTCAGCATTACTAATCATCAGAGAAATGCAAATTAAAGCTACAAGGAGATGCCATATTATACTGTTAGAAGGACTATTATAAAAATATGAAAGATAACATTGGCAGAGATGTGGAGAAAAAGGAACTCAGGTAAAATATTGAAATAGTAATAAGTATAGCCAGTGTGGAAAACCATTTTTCTTGTTAAGTTTTTATAACATCTTTAATTTTTCTTTCTTTATTTGGTTCAGGGTCTCGCTATACAGCTTGGACTCATAGTGATCCTTCTGTGTCAGGCTCCTCAGCACTGGGATTGCAGGAGTGTGCCACCACACCCAGTTTTGGGGCTGGCATGGTGCACCTGAAGCTCCAGGGCCAGCATGGTATGTGGTACTGGGGATTGAACCCAGGTCTTTGTGCTTTCCAGGCAGGAGCTTAGACCACCAAGCTATCTCCCCAGCATGAAATTTTTCAAAACAAAAAAAATGGAACTATCATGGGATTCAGCAATTTTACAGTGGCATACATATTGAAGGGGATATGAAATCGGTGTGTCAAAGAGACACGTAGGGCCAGCCAGATAGCTCAGTGGACTAAAGTGCCTGCTTAGGCAGACCGCAGGGACTGGGGTTCGATCCCTGGTGTGTCCTACCAGCTCTGCCCCAGGGGTGCACTGAGATGACAATTGAGAGTGGGTGTGGTGGCGCGTACCTGTAATCCCAGTGCTTAAGAGTCTGATCTGTGTAGTGAGATCCTATAGACCCTGTACTAAATGCATAAAATTAAAAAAAAGACACATACACTCTGCTCATCAGAATAGTGCTTTTCTCAGTGGACAAGATAAGGAATCCATATATGCAAATATCAGAAGATGTGTGGGTAAAGAGAATGTGGTATGGAATATCTCTCAGCCATAGGAAATCCTGTGATTTAAAGCAAAAGAAAGACAGATACCTCATGGTTCCACTTGCACACGGAATCTGAAAACCTGAACTCTCAGGGGTGCAGTGTAGAATGGTGGTTTCCAGGGACTGGAAAGGGGAAGAAAGTCTTGGGGGATGTTGATTAAAGGACGTAAATTTCAGCTACAGGAATATGTTTAAGAGATCTAAACTTGGAGAGGTAATACGTATGTTAATTTGTTTGCTTGAGCCATTCCATAATGCATACATATTTCAAAACATGCTTTGTACAATAAATATATAATTTTTGTCAATGAGTAAATAATGAAAAATGATACATTGTAAGTGTTTGAATTTATGGGGGCACAGTATGATCCTTCAATACATATGTATAATGTTTAGTGAAAAAAAAATCAGAGTACTTAGCATTTTTACCAACTCAAACATTTATAATTTATTTGTCTTAGGAACAAAGTCTTTTCACTATCAAAATAATTTAAAGGAAATAAAAAGTTAAAAAGACCATTTATATGAAGGTGGGATACAGAAAGGGCTGGAGAGGGCTTCTGATGTGCGGGCGCTCTGCAGGGGCTGCTGATGGGTGCGTTTGGTTGTAGGAATTCATGCAGCTGGAGGTATCCATGTAGATTTTTTATGTCATACTGTATTTCAGTAATCTGCTTGTATTTTCTTAGAAATATTTTTCTTACTATAATCAACTCCCTTTCTGTCTGTTCTTGGAGACCCAGCAGTCACATTCTCCTTGGAAGGTCTGGAGCCCTTTCTGTCCATCACGTGGCTGAAGGCTAATGACTGGAATGCAAATGGAGCCCTTGGCTTGTAGCTCTCCCCGAGTGTTTCTGGTGAGGTTCTGTTCCGTGTGCTTTCCCCCATTTCAACTGAGTGCCAGGGAAGGACAAGGACAGCCTCGGTGGCTTGTGGTGCAGAAGGCAGAGCCTTGGTTAGCCCAGGTGCCCGGAGGCAGAAGCCTGCTTTTGCTAACTTTGAACATCTTTGTTGGGCAATTTTCTAAGTGACAGATGTTTTATAAGTGATAAATTTTATTGTATTTCAGCCCCTATGCAAATGTTGGATGTGTTTGTATGTATAGCAGCTAACGTGACTCTCGTAACACAGATTTTGAAATCCCGTTTTCTAAAAGATTTTTACAAAATTCTTGCAAGATTTTTTTTTTTAATGAGAACTACTCTGGAGTTTGCTTTCTTACATATTTACTGTTACTACTTAAAAAAGAGAATTATTTGGACCAGGTAACTAACTCAAATGAGTTAACAAGTTTATTGTTAGATTTTAACACTTCCACCATGTCTGCCAAAAATAAGTGAAAATAAATTAAAGAATAGTACTTATCCTCAGTGGGGGCACATAATTTGCTTGGGCATTTGCAAAAAAGAACTCTCATAAGTAAGAAGCTCAAACCTGAGTGTAGAATACCTGAATATTGTTTAATATTATTTTAGAGGAGAAAGGTTCAAAAGTTATACTGTCGTACCTACCTGACGCCTCTTGGTGTTTGAAAGTTCAGCTGTGTTTCCTCCTCAGGAGTCACGGTGAGGCCTGGCATAAATAAGGTAGCTCTTTCCCCATCGTGTTTTCACAGGAACCTAAAACGTCGTCTCAGGCCTCAGTCCTTGGGGGCAGTCTGGACTGGTATCCGTGCACCTCTTTGTTTTCTGTGTGGTTTGATTTCAGTGTCATGGGGGCATATTGGGGTTTTCAGTGAAAGATGCTGATTTCTTAAACTTTTCTCCTGATTTCTACGGTCAGTCATTTTCAGAGCCGTGTTTTTTTTTTTTGTGTCTCCAGGGTGACGCCATCCATCTGCGGTTCCCACTATGTCACCTCAGACTTTATTTACTCATAAACAAGTAGAGCTCTGTAGAGACTTGGCGCTTGCTAAGGGAGAATTTGGCTTGTGTGGGTTTCTTGGCTGGGCTCATTACCCCGTATGCAGGCTGGTGGCTGGAGGACCAGCTGGGACGCACAGCCCTTGTGCAACCTCAGAACCGATGGGCGTTCACCTGGTGCAGCCCCGTGGAATCTTCCCTTGTGTCTTTTCCTTCTGCATACTCAGAACTTAGGGAGTATGTGAAAAAACGTACAATTCCTTTGTCATGCCTCTAAAGCATTATGTGTGGAAATTACCTTCCCAAATGTGTGTCGCTGGTGGCCCTCTTCCCTTTTTTGCTCCATGGTTTCCCAGTAATTGCAGTCTATGACTAAATGTAGACAACTCTGAGGAGACGGAGCAACTCTGCCCTATCCAAAAAATAGCATCCATAGTGGAGAGCCAAGTAGATTTATTTTACTTTTAAATAATAGGTCTGAGAATTAGTTCAGTAATTGTATTCATCATGCTTGCCTTAGAACCACTTCATGAAGTGTCCACTGGCTCCCACGTTGTCTTCAGGTACTTTTCCATCTCATTGGCTGGGCCTGCGGGGCAGGTGGGAATGCTCGACGTCTCTGTTGGTGGTATGTAGCCACATCAAACAGTCCCCAAATGGTAGGTAATTTCTGTTACCTAGCGTATTGTTCAAGGTTCCTTGGATTGGGTCACTACTAGCTGCTGAAATTAGCACAAAGAGAAGGAGAAGGTGGAGAATGAGGAGAAGTAGAGAAGGAGAAGAAGGAAAAGAAAAAGGAAAAGGAGGAGAAAACGAGAAGAATATGCACTTAGCTCTCCATATCTGTGGATTCTGCATCCATGAATTCAACCAACTGTGAATTGAAAAAAGTTTTCTTTTGTACTGAAATTGAACAGATATTTTTCTTGTCATTATTTCCTAAACAATACAGTATAATAACTATTTACCTAACATTTACATTGTAAATGATATAAGTAATCTAGGAATGATTTAAGCTATAAAAGAGGATACATGTGGGTTATAGACAAATACTTGTCATCATTTTAAGGGGCTTGGGTGTGTGTGGATGTTTGTATCTTGGGGTGGGGTCCTGGAACCAGCTCCTAGGAGGAACCGAGGGGTTTTCTGTGGGAAGGCAGTAGGAGCTGCCACAATCCAAGCACAGCTGGGACTTTTAAGATCTGTAAGTGGGAGCTCGGAAGCTATCAGGAACCCCAGCTCCTTGTTCATTCTCGTCCTCTTCTTCACTCTAAAGAGGGGGTAATTGTAAACTAAAGCCTGTTCAGGATGTACCTAGGGCTGCTTTTCCACATGCATGATAGAAAATGGAGGCCTTGTAGCTTCCAAGGTTTCTTCTTCTGTGTTCAAGGAATCCAGTTCAGCTTGACCGAATGGCTTGAAGTCCTGATTCCAAACTCCAGGGAGAGAATTTGATGGGCCTGGCTTGGGTCAGGTGAGCAACCCAGGTCAGCCAACAGTCGTGCGTGTGCATGCGAGAGTACATGTATATGTGTGTGCATATGTGTGTATGTGGTACAGCATGCTTGCAGACTCCATGCAAGGGGTGGGGCCAGTTCTCAAGAAAGGCTCGCTGTGAGTTGAGGTGCATGCCCCTTGTGGCTGTTATGGCCAGGCCTGAGGGTAGCTAGAGCTCCTGGCTGCGATTCTTCCTCCTGCACGTGGAGTTGTGTAGTGGAACGAAGTACCAACCTTCCATCGTGCAGTGGGGCCTCACATGTGCTCCTGAGCTGCTGAGAATCCGTAAGCGACACACCTGCGTCTCCAGCTGACTTCCATTTCATTTCCTTGGGTGTGCTGCTCCCTCTAATCAGAGGACTCTCTAGCAGCAAAGCCTCACTTGGCAAATGTTTTTGCTAGTAGTGTGGCTTTGTTTGGAAATTTGGAAACTAATCCCTCTTTGATTCTAAAGCACAACCAATCCTAGGGAATCCTGTCATCCTTTTTTCTCTCGAGGCAGAAGTGAAAAGATGTTTCTTATAGATATATTTGGTAGAATTCAACAGAAGTTAACAAAGTAGGGAGACATTGGTCTAAGAGAAGTCCTGGATTTTACTCTTTGTCATCAGCACTTTCTGCTTCTTAAATTTTATTTTGAGACAGGTTCTCCCTAGATTCCTCAGTTGCCCCAGTTGGACTTGAATTTGCAACCCTCTTGGCCTCCCAGACCACTGAGATTAAAGGCATGTACATGGATGTCTGGCTTTGATTTTATTTATTTATTTTTTTAATGTATTTTTTTTTTCAAAGTTTTATTGACAAAGAGATAGCAATGAGACAGTTTCAAATCAAATCGGAAGGACAGTTTCAACAAATAATACACTGCATATATT
>NW_004524842.1:480444-486630 GCF_000260255.1 Octodon degus
GTCCCGCCGGCGCAGGGTAGCAGGAAACTCTCCGCACACTCACCGGACCTGGGCTAGGACTGGGTCTGGGGGCTCCCGGAACTCGGCAGCTATTTTTTTAATGTATTTTGTACAAGGTCTCACTACACAACTTGGGCTTGTAGTGATTCTCCTGTTTTCAGCCTCCCCAGTGCTGGGATTACAGGCATGTGCTACCATGCCTGGCTCAGTCACTGGCTCAGCATGCCTAGGGATCAAACCCTGGTCCTTGCACTTTCCAGGCAGGCGCTTAGACCACAGAGCTATCTCCCCTGCTCCCAAATCTCACTTTTAAAATTTATAAAAGGGTGATAATATTTTTCCTTGCTTACCAAGTATCAAGTGATTTAAATGTGACCAAATATCTATAAATCTAAGGCATGCTCTATTACTCGACTTCACATGGACTAGCTAAAACTTTCCAAGAGGAGCCCAGTGGTCCATAGAGATTTGTAGCGTGACACTAGGAGGAGAGGTGGAGATGGGACAGTGGTTGACAGAACAGTTTGTCTACTAGCGAAAGGAAAGTTAGGGGCATAGCCGGGCTGAGACTCATGTGCAGCTGCTCTCTGCACCTCTGTTCTTTCCAGAAGACATTTCTGTCCCAGTTTGCAGTTGGCCTTCTTGGTTTGGCCTAAAGAAAGCAAGTTCAGGCCGAACATCTGCTTGTCCTGGATGAGACTGGCTGGAGGCTACTGGCTTGTCAGCCTGTGAGAGCCGCCTTCCTGCTGGCCGCCGCCTCCTTCAGTGTCCCATTCCACGGGGCGTTGGGGGGAAATGAGAGGAGCTGCTGCAGGCAGGAGGCTCATTGAGTGCTCAGTAGGGCGAGTCCCACGGACGATTTTCTTTGCCTGTGAGGGACTTGAGGTAAAGTAGGATTAGTATAAGTGACAAAAGAAATGAGGCCTCTCTTCTCTGGGCTTTGAAGCCACCAAGCAAATATGAAGAACAAAAAGCGCAGGTACCCCCCCCCCCCATGGATTCTTGTGTGTGTGATCTCAGCTCACAGTACACTGGGACGCTCACAGCTTCCAGGGAGGTTCAGGATCCAGTCAGAGCTGAGAGCTACTGCTCGATGCCCTCCCCAGATGAGTAGCTGGGGACCAACTCCTTCTGAGCTATGGCTTCTCCACTTTAATGTGCCCAAGAACCCCCAGTTCTGGCCCCCAAGGGTGAAGACTGCATCCATAAGCAGCTTGTAGGTAATGTTGTGGCTTTGGAAATCACACCTTGGAGAGGAAGGAGATCTGACCACCAGTGACTGCCTGCAGGCTGAGTGGCACCTGTCCCACGTTACCTGGCTGTGCCCTGCTGGTGGGGGGATTCTAACCTTCCCTTTCCATCCGAGCACTGGGCTCTACCAGTCTGTGGGTGATTGGAGCAGTTACACTGTTTTCTTCCTTCCACTGTTTGCGCCTATGGATCCTGGCCTGGGCTCCCGTCTGTCACTTCTGTCCAGTATCTGGTGTCTCCCAGTTTTCCCATGCGTCAATGTCAGTCCAGTCATGAGTTGTCATAAAGTGGCAGGGGGCCATGTGACAAAGACTACAAAACCTGGTGTTTGGGATATGAAAGTTTGAGACCTGGCTTTTCTACATCCTGGCTCTGTGACCTTGAGCATATTCAGTGACCCTCTGAGCCTTTGACTCCTCACATAAAAGCCCACTGAGATGACTACCTCCAGGTTGACATTAGATGAGTCCTGCAGGTAAGGTGCCCACATGAGAGACCACCATGCTCAGTAAGCAGTGATGGTCCTATTCAAGAGGTTTGAACCATTCCCCCATTGAACATCTGACTATGTGCCCTGGGCATGGTGGTTTGTAGGCATCATTTCATTTGCACCTCTGAACAACCCCACAAGGTCTATGTGACTATTCTCGATTGATGCATGAGGTGATTGGAATCAGAGTGAGTAAAGCTGCTTGAAGCATGCACAGCCCGGAAGCTCTAGGGCAGCACTTGCGCTTTGAGTTGTCTGACTTGGAGCCCCTTTGCAGATCCCTGTGATAGATCTGTGGCTACTTGATGGAAGAGGCTCAGGACACACTGGGGGACTCAGCGGTGTGTAGGGAGGGAGAACAGCACTGTGTGGGCTGGGCAGCAGCCCCTGGTTCCCTGTTTGCCTTCAGAGGGCAGGCTTGGGGCAGAAGCAGGGAGGTAAGTGGTGAAGCACCAGGTCAGAAAGTGACTTGATGGGCAGACATCAACAAATGCAGCTGCCTGGCACCAGCCCCAGGGGCCCAGTGTGTGGGGCCCACAGGGAGGAGGGCTTCTGTTCTCCCCAAGAGCAGGAGGTGAGTGTTTTTTGTGCAAGAACAAGCTGGGGGCAGCAGGTGTGAGGAGAGTGGGTGGGGAGCAAATGAATCTCGGTTTGGCTGGGGCTGGGATGCAGTGGGGCTCCAGATGGCACCCCAGCCACGTCTTCTGCCAGACTCGGACACCCACACGCCCTGAGCCTCTGCTTTTGTCACATATGACACCAGGTTGTTGATATAGAATGTAAATTGTGCCTTCTAATAAAACAGCTTGACAGCAGGGAGCGTGCTTCTGAGCAAGTGGATGTGGGTTTGGAGGTGCAGGGAGCTGGTGACTCGAGGTCCCCAATAGCACGACTATGGGGGTGACTGTGGGGCTTGTCCAGTCCCTTGCAGAGGGTTCTTACTCATTCCAGGCCTTGCCCATCAGGATGAACAAAGTCTAGAGAGAAGCGTAGTGGCTTAGGCCTGAGACCTCAAATGCAGCTTCCCAGGGTGTGACTGGTTGCTTAGTCTGACGTTCCCTCTGAACAGGCAATTGCAGCGCAGCGCCCGTGGTGAGCCCCAGGGGCAGCACAGCTTGCTGGGTTTACACTGCCCTTTCATGCTCCTTAACAGAGGCATCTGCCTGAATCCCACCAGAGAGGATGAGAGGGAGCTAAGGGGAATTCCACTGTCTACTTGCTTCCCTGGGCACTGCTGGCTTTATTTCGCTCAGTGGGGAACAGAGTACTCGACTTTACCTTAGGCCAACTCCTGAAGCTCCAGGCCTTGTGCTGTCTGCCTTGAAAAATTAGCAGATTTTCCACACTTTGTAAGAAAGAAAAAAAAGCCTTGTGATGGATGCTTCGCTGTTGATGTCATTGGAACCATATATTTTTGATATTTATTTCTCAATAGTTATCAAATTCTTTTTCTCTCTGCCTGGGGAGAAATAACTATGTGGGACAAGGAGCTCTACTCCTTGTCTTCATATTTACTGACATGATGTTCTCTAATTACTTTAGCTCTTCTTTTTGAATTACAAAATTAATGCAAAGGATTTCTGTTTATCCTCCACTCAGAGTCCCCTGAACCTTTCTGTCTGGTTGTCACTACGTTGCTAGGACCAAGTGCCCAACACCCACAATTTAAAGGAAAAGTTCATTTTGGCTCACGGTTTCAGAGGGTTCAAACCATGGTTAGCTGGCTCCAAGGCAGAAGTGGGACAGCTGGAAGCTGGGTCGGGTGGAGGAAAGCTGTGTAGTCCATGGTGGCTGGGAAGTAGAGGGTGAGGGAGAGGGTGGGGAAAGCGCAGGGAGGGTCACCCTTTGAGGTCACAGCCCCATGACCCACCTCTTCTGAGCAGGCCCCAGCTCTGAACAGCACAGCCAGCTGTGAACTCATCACTTGAGTCCATTAATGCATGTAGAGAGATTTGGTCACCTCCCAAGTCCTCCCTCTGAACATGGGAGATGGGGGAGGGGCATTTATCATCTGAACCTGCAACGCTCATTTACTTTAACATACAATGATCAATCTCAGGGAATTTAACAATGATGCAAGGTTATTATCTGATCTGTAGACTTAATTCAAATTTTGCCAGTTTTCTCACTATTGTCCCTTTCAGGTCCAGGACCCAAATTCAGGACCACAAAAAGGTAGCTCTTCAGTTATTCTTTTCCTCTTAGTGTAACCAGTTCTTTCTAGCTTTTGGTCCTTGTTGGGGCCATGAAGATTGAAGCCAACAAGACCGGAAGGAGCAAGTGGTGGGGAATGGCCAAATGTGTGTTTATTAAAAAGAAAAGCTCCCACTAGCTGGGGAGGGATTCCACCAGGCAGACGTCTTGGAAGTCTTCATGTAGTTTTTGTTATATGACAGAAAACAGGGATGCTCTCGGTTGCAAGTAGGCCTTTGATGTCCTGAAGGCCAGCTCCTTTATTAGCATTTCACTTTGTCTAAGGTCTTTCCAATTGATTTAGGGACCTATTCTCTGCCCCTTGTTCCGTTAGGCACTGAAGGTCTGCTTAAGTTAATTATGCAGGCTCTCTGTTATGTTAACTCACTTAAGCCCTGAGTTTTAGTTTACCTTAGGTTAGCTATTCAGGACCTCTGCCCTATCTGCCTAACGTCTCCTGTCTCCTTGCTTCATGTGAAGCACTGTTAAGAAGAAGCAGAGGTGAGTTATCTTTTAGAATGTACTTAATTTGAGTTTATACATAGTTCCCTTGAGATTTAAATCCAGGTTATGCATCTGAAAGCATATCACGGGTACATGATCTATTTGCCTTATTACTGGTGATGTTAACTTTGATCAGCAATGGGAACTGCTGAATTTCTCCATTGTTAAGTTATTTTTTATTTCTGGAATGAGTGTTTTGTGGTTAGTTTCACCATTAACATCTTATTTCTCATTATATTTTGCCCACTGATTTAAGACTTAATGATTCTCCCTTCAACAATTATTACTGTGGAGTTGAATTCCCTTATAAAGATAATGCAAGTATCCGATAAAAAATAAAAGATTTTTGTAGACATTGGCAGGATTGTATCATGTCTTACAAGTTGAATGCTATTTGCTTGGTTCTCTCCATAGTTTTGGTTTTATTTAGCATGGCTTAGTCAAGTGTTAAGTACATAACATGTTGAATGTCACATCTACGCCACTGTGTTTACTTTTAGGAGTGACAGTATTTCAGCAGGTGCCTGATCTTTCTATCTGATTCAGTTTTGTATTTCAGAGCAAACAGTCTCTTGCTGGAGCTCAGCACCACCTCCTGAATTTGATCTGAACTCAAGCTCACTGTCCTTTTTTTTTTTTTTTTTTTTTTTTTTTTTTTTTTTTTTTTAAGGCTGAGAATATGCGGCGTTCCTGTGTGCACCCCAGTGGTTCTAAATTCTACGCAGGGCCAAGCTTTTCTTGGCGAATGACTCAGCATTTTACAATCTGACATTTTAAGAGGACCACTTAGCTATTAAGCTGAAGCCCATATATTAAAGTTAAACCCTGAAGCAAGCATGGGTCCAACAAGGGTTAGACAAAGATGAGACAATTTGTCACACCTAGCAGCCCGTGGTGCATGGCAGAAATGAAATGAGATGCTGAAAGCAGAGCCAGGTGAGGCCTTGACTTCAAATTGTAGCCTGGAGAGACTGCTCGGAGGTGGCTGGTGCTCTGGATGCTGGCAGTCGCTTTCTTGACGATGTTCATAATCTAGAGGATTCTGCATTCTCGACTTGGGGTCCCAGGACAGGAAATTTATAACAAGTTTAAAGGTGAACTTCCAAATTGTATAGTTATAAATTTAGAGCGAGTTGATATTGACTTGTGTGTTTTGTATTGAAGAATTGATGAGATGTATGGAAAAGAAAGGCTTCCCGTGGGGCATCAACAGGTGGGCTGTCGGTCGAGTGTCCTTCCTCTTGTTTATTTCAGACATGCAGAAGGGTGGCTGCCTTCCCTGCCACAGAATGCTGGCTGGGAACGCTGTGACAGGCATATTTTAGCACATAGCTTTTCTGTCTGTGTTGTACCTACACAAAAGGAGCAACCTAGGGCACTTTACTCTGCTAGCCTGGTGCTGTCTCGCTCTTTCTGAGTAAGGGAGGGGAAGAAGAGGGAGCCAGGGGCAGAGAGAGCCAATGAGGCAGGCAGCTATTTCTGCTTCTGGCCTTCTCCAGGACCCGGCCCTCTTAACTCTCATATTTGCCCCTTACTAAGCAGGTGTGCCTAAAGCCAACAGGGCCCTCACCCTCAGGCCCTGCCTCTTGCTCAGGCTCAGCACTGTGGAAGCACTCGCCTACTCTGACCTAAAGCCAGCGGCATGCATCTGCTCCTTCATTCTTTTTTTTTTATTTTTAAAATTAATTTTATTGAGAAAGTAATAGCATTGAGACATTTTCAAAACAGGTTAGTAGGACATTATTCTT
>NW_004524842.1:494325-509589 GCF_000260255.1 Octodon degus
CGCTGCGCCTGGGCTGGGACTGGTCCCGCCGGCGCAGGGTAGCAGGAAGCTCTCCACACACTCACCGGACCTGGGCTAGGACTGGGTCTCTGCTCCTTCATTCTTCAATCATTCATTTATGGATGCCTTCTCTTGGTCAGGCTAAGGCCTATGCTAAGTACTAAAAAATAAACACTATTTTTAATTCTTCTAGCACTCCTGTTCTAGTGAGGAGGAACGTCTTTAATCATAGTGCAGTAATTAGCATTTACTACATGCCTTATGCCCTTCTAATACTTTTTATATAATAATTTTGTTACTTTATTTTTAAAGAATACAAAATAGTGATAGAAAACAAAAACAGCACTAGAAATGATACAAGATTTCACTAGAAAAGTAATAGGAATTCAATAATGATTGTTGTACTGTATAATGCTGTGTAAGATTCATTTAAAAAAAAACACACCCAAAATGCAACAAAAACAAAGAAGTTATAAGAAAGTCAAAGGAAGAAAAAAAATTAGAGTAAAAAAAAACCAAGCAGTTATTGCTCCTTTCAAAAGACCAGCAGAAATCGGCAACATAATTATCCAAACTATTCTGCATATATACCTAATCAACTGGAGGTTCCATTCAAGCCAGCTCTTCCCCTCCCAGGTATTTTTCTAGAAGAATTGAAATCATCATAGCACAGCAGTGTAAGGGCACCCATGTTTATAGAAACACAAACTGTCATAGCTGTATCTTGGAAACAACCCAAATACCCATTAACTGAGGAATGGATAAAAAGATATGGTATTTTTACACAGTGGACTATTATTCAGCTGTAAAGATAAATTCAAGACTTTTGCAGATAAATGGAAGGAGCTGGAGACTATACTGGTCAATGAAATAAAGCAGATCCACACGTGCAAACCTCATATTAGCTTGCTAGTGTGAGACCCTGAAAGAGTAATGAAAGTCTAAAAGGTACAACAGATACCGTGAAAGGGAAAGACATTGTTCAGCGGGAAGGAAAAACTGGGATGAGGAAAAGGACAATGAAAGAGGTACATATGCGGGATAGTTTTGATAATTGTTGATTTCTGCTGCTCCCTTCTAATATTTCACATCTCTTCTCCTTTAGTCCTCATGGTCAGCCAAGGAAGTAGGTGATATGTCATCATCTTTGTCAAAGATAAAGCACAACAGGTGGAATAATTTACCTAAGATCATAAAGCCAGTATGTGGAAGCATCAGAATTTGAACGGAGGCAAGCTGGCTTCAGAGGTCGGCCTTAGGAGCAGTACGCTTATCTGCCTCTTGGTGAGTCAGGAACACAGGTGCTCTGAGTCCAGTAGTCCCCTGGGTACCCACGGAGGTGGGTGACTGGGCCTGGTGGAGGTTGTGGGTGGGTAAGGGTGTGGGGCATCTAGTGATGTTCAGGAGGAGCTTGGGTTAGGCAGCTTGGGGTTCCTTCCCTTCCTTTCATAATTCCTGAGCATGTGTCACACATGGGTTTGCTGCTAGGCACTGGGGACTCACGGATGGCTGTAGCTTCGCTGGGGGCGGCTTGTCCACACCTGGCTGGCACCTGGAGAGGCCAGCGCTCCACTAGCAGCGTGGCCAGGGCAGCTGGGGCAAGCGGCGTGGAGGACTTCAAGGCGGAGTCGGGGCCATCCTGTGAGCCCGAGGGGGACGTTGTAGTGTATGGCAGCTCCGTGACACCTAAGTAGGAGGAGCTGATCAAAGTAAATGGAGCTCTAAGTCCCTGTGAGCCAAGATTTCTGAAAATCCAAAAGCTGCTCATTATTTAGGGCAGCCCTCTGCTCCCTGGAGCTGACACGGGTCTCGGTCTGTGGTTTCCATCTGCGGGGACCGGAAGCTGCTCTCACAAGCTAGTCTTCCGCCATCTGTCTTGACATAGTGGTTCCTCCTCAGCTCCCAGCCCAGGCCAGGCTGGCTCTAAGATAGTGGATGGCCTGGGAGGTGGCTCTGGGCTTACAGTGTCACACTGTAGCAGCCAAGGCCTGGGTTGTGGTGAGTGTGGCCACACAGCACCAGAGGCCCACAGGCCCACACATCTCAGCCCTCCTCAGAGGCTGCCTTGGAGCCCAGCAGACTGCAAAGGGAGGCCACGCAGACCTCACTGGTGTCCCCTGGTGGCTGGGGCATCTGGCCCTTAGGCAGAGGGTATACTCTTGCGGGGGAGGGGGGCAGCATTCCTTTCCTGCGGCTCTGGAGGAGTGTGGCAGCCAGTAGTTTTCCAGTAACTGTTAACAAGAACATTGCAGGGAGAGCAGACAGCATGAGCCAAACAGAGGTGTCCCTGGGTCAGGGTGTGTTGAGAGTCTGTGCACCGGGTTGTAGGGCATCTTTGGGCGAATGGGTGAGAGAGGGAGCAGTTAGACCGGGGCAGCTGGGGATGGGCACTGGAGGCCCCGCTGGAGGGGAAATCCAAGCATCTACCTGAAGCAGAGTAGTGAAGTCACAGAGTTGGAGTTTAGGACAATCACTATGACTCAGCGACTCGGTGTGTATGTGTGGTCTTCATGAAAGGCCACTGAGAACAACTTAATTCACTATGTAATTTCCTCTAGAATGAGCCTTGTCCTTTACTGCCCTGGTGCTTTCCAGGGTGATGTGTCACGGGGGATGATACAGCCCATGGGCTCACATGGCGAGATTCTGTTCCACCTCCCCTTGGTTCTTAATCCAATGGAGAGATGATAGTCCTTGTCCCATGGGAGGAGAGACGAGCAAAACTCAGCCCAAATGGTGACAATTTCATTTCCTTGTCTTTGGAAAACAACAACAAGAGGTGGGAGGGAGGACTTAGAAGACAATGCCTAGCAGAAGAGGGGAGAGGTTAGACCAGAGGCGTCTCACTTCTCTGCCATCCCAGCCAGATCCAGTTTCACAAACTCAGAGCTCCGTGCCAGAGCCTAGGAGATGCCCAGCTCTCCCAGTCCTCAGGTGACTGCAGAGGCAGAGGGACACAAACCACTCTGGCATCAGAAAAGCCAGAGCTGGGTAATGGGATGAAAGGAGAAAGTGGCGAGCTGTGACATTAAGCAGGATTTATTTTCATCATCTCGGGTTCCCTACGGTGTGGCATACTCCTTTACCACCTGCGAATGCAGCCACATTTGAGGGTACAACTCTGAGGGCTTCAGGGCTGTATGAGAAATAACGGCTCTGTGCTGTCCCTGCATAGGTACGCCCTTTCCAAATATACAAAACAGGAAGGTGACCTGCTGATTCAATGGAAGGCAGTAAACCACACATTCAATTAGAATGACATCCATTTAATCACAATTGTTTAATGGTATTTGAGATTTCTTATTTAATCAGTAATGAGACTACCCAGCAATTAATGTTCCTGGAATCACGGTTGCCCTTACCAGTGCAGTGTTGATTTTTAAACTAATCTTTCTATTTTATATCCTCTTTCTATTTCTGGAGTTAATAAAGGTGCTCTAATGAGTTGTATTAAAATGTCAATTTCTTCTTTGTTGCATCCACAAGTTTATCATGGTTTTTAATCAAAATACTGAGTTCATTTGAAGGAAGGGGGTTTTGGACATCAGGTTTTGCTTGAGTGGAGAAGCCCATGAGAGAGACGGCTTGGCTCATTGTCCTGACTCTGCCAGGCACTCTGGCCCTGGCTGCCAAGGTCTGAGGATGCAAACAGCTTCCCTGGGTTAGCTGTATGGTCACATAGAGCCCTGGGCTCATTTAGAGGAACCTCAGCTTGGATTCTGTTCTTGAAAGGCTTAGTTACTTTGGAACCTTTTTGTCTTGTGCTGGGTCTTATGAATGATGGAACCGTCATGTGTCAGGGTCCATCAGATGGGCAGAGGGCAGTGCCCCCATGGCTCCTTAGTGCCAAGGCCCTCTAGGCTGAGCAGAGAGATGTGAGCAGGCTTGTGGGGCAGGTGGCTTGAGATCTGTCCCAGGCTTTCCCACAAACCCTTTCTCTCCTTGAAACTCCTTTCTCCGAGTGGTCCTAAGGCTGCAGGAATAGAAAATGAGAGAGGATGTCAGAGTAAGATATTCTCTTTGGGGAGGTAGAAAAAGTCCTTTTCTTCCCTGAAATCTATTTTTGAAAAGCTGTAGCAATGGCTAGCATTTACTTTGTCTTTATCATAGCTGAGGTGCAGTTCAAAACACCTTGCATATGTCATCTTATTTAATATTCACATCAAACCTGTGACGTAGGAGTTGTGATTAAGCCCTGGCTGGAAAGGGAAGCAGGAAGGTGAGGGGCACTGCCCAGAGCTAACAGTGGCAGAGCCCGGGCAAGCTCGGCTCCAGATTTATGTTCCCCAAGGGAGAAAGAGGTGAGCTTGGAGGGGCAGCAGAGCTGTTTGATTGTGTGACCTTGAGCAAGTGGTTGACCTTCACTGTATCCTGTTCCCTCTTTTGTAAAGTGGGGATAACAACACATATCAGGCTGATGTGGAAGTGAAGCAAAACAATGCATCCAGAGGATCGAATCTGGTGCCTGACCCCATAAGTGGCTCAATGCAAGGCCCCTTCTCGGCCCTGTTGCTGGTGTCTGTGAGCCCTCTCCTCCAGTGGGAAGCCTTTCTGGGCTATGCTCGATGCATACCCATCACTCATTTGTCCTATTGTTCCCTCAAGAATAGGACAAAGTGGCCCCACCACTCAAGGTGCTCTCTTTACAGTAATTTAGTCATCAGTGCTTTGAGCACATGGTGGATTAAGTCAGCTACCACGTCCTGGATATGAGCAAAGCCCTGTGAGCAGCACCAGTGCGGTCCTGTACCATCAGACTCCACATCCTGGGAGGCGTAATCTGCACACATGAGCGACCAAAGGGCTAAACATCCTGTGAGTGTCTTCAAATAAGAACACAGAGGATGGTGGGACTGTGAATTCTTTTACTCATTTACTTTTCTTGTTTCTGTTTTAGGAACAAGGTCTTACTACACAGTTCAGGCTGGTCTTCAACTTAGTATGAGACTGAGGCTGGCCTTGAAACTCACAGTATTCTCTTGCCTCAGCTTCCCGAGTGCTGTAATTACAGGTGTGTGCCACCACACCCGGCCCTCATTGACATTTTAAGTGCTGTTTTAGGTGTTGTTCCAGGTATTGGGAATAGAACAATGGATAAAGCCAATGGGATTCCACTGCTGAAGGAGTTTGTATTTTGACAGAAATGATAGGGACTGAGTAAATAAGCAAAGGCACCATTGGTTACACTTGCAGCAAAAGAGAGGAAAGGAGCAGAGGGGTGGTGATTGGTGCTCTGAAGAGGTAGGCAGATGGCTATAGGCTGGAGCGATTAGTAGTTTATGAGAGTTGAGTTGAAGCTTGGTAGTTGTGCATCACCAGAGATGAGAAGTGGGATCCAAAGGTCAGAGCATAGGAATGGATGATGCCTGGGACAGAATAGAAAAGAACATGCAGTAATTGTATCCCAAAATGCTCTCACACATGTGCTGTAGCAACAAAAAGCACACAGACAAAGATTTATATCTTGTTCATCGCACTTGCTCGGTGGGGTTCAGTGGGGCTCAGTAGGGGACTCTGCTCCTTGTAGTCACCTGAGGATATGGATCCACTTCACCCTGCTTTCTGGATCTCTACAGAAGGGACATGGGGGTGGTGGTAGTGGGGACAGCACAGTGTCTCCATCTTAGTTACCTATTGATGTTTGACACAGTTTCCTGTAACTCACTAACACAAGGCAACATGAACTATGTCACCATTTGTGAGGGTCAGAAACTCACGTTGTTTGCTGAGTGTTCCGGCTCAGGGCCTCTGAGACCACAATCAGGGTGTCTGCTGGAGTCCCAGTCATCTGCAGGGTCAACTGAGCTGCGAGAAGCTTCCCAGCTCACACATACAGGGTTATTGGCAAGATTTGCCAGTCTGAGGGCCGGAGGCCAGCCTGACTTTATTCTAGATGACCTTCTCATTAGGACAAGCATGCAAAAAGGGAGGGAGAGAGAGAGAAAATGCCAGAAAGCCCAAAGCCACTGTCTTTTATTATTAAGTTTTGGAAGTAATAGCTCATCACTTTTGCTATATTTTATCCCTTAGAAGCCAGTCACTAGGCCCAGCCCACACTTATAGGACGAGAATGACACAAGTTGACAGATGCCAGGAGGTAGGGGCCATAGGGCCTTGGGAGCCATCTTGGAAGGTACCCACCCCAGGCTCTGTTCGCTTTTACCTTCTCCCATGCCCATTAGAGGGGTGGGTGACACGTGGCTGCCATTAGCTTTGGAGGGAGCCGGGAAATATACTCCTCCCTTGTGCCTGGGAGGAGGACTGGAACGTTAGTGAGTAGCTTGGATGAAATACGTGACTCGATAGTACTGGGAGATGTTTTCTAATGAGAAGGCCTCTGGAGGATTTTAGCCAAGAAAAGGTTAGAAAGTCAAGTTAGGGTTTAGGAGTCTGACTTGAAGGAAATAGGTAATCAATGACTATCTTTTGAGGAGAGTAATTTAACCAGTGAGTCTTTTTTTTTTTTTTTTCAATTTTTAATTTTCAGGGAACGGTCTATAGGGTGTTCAGGGTCTCATTACTACATCGGACTTGTAATGATCTGTCTGTTTACAGCCTCCTAAGAGCTGGGATTACAGGCCCATGCCACCACGGCCAGTCTCAATTGCAGTCTCAGCACGCCCTGGGGGCGGGGCTGGCACGGCAGGCCCATAACCAGTGAGTCTTAAAATAATTACTAACTAGCTTTTAAATTGAAAAACAGAAATTTATGTGAAAGGTAAAAATTCAGATAGGTAATAAAAAGCGAGTTCACCTAACTTCATCAGCCACTTTTTAATGCCCTTGGATATTGTGGGAATATTTACGATACATACACTATATATGTACATATGTTGGCCCTCTTAAATCAACCATGTGTCTTCTCACTTATTCTGTGCATACATTTTGTAGGTGTGTGTGCATAATTTCATGTCACCTGTAGGTGGGTCCCACTGAAGGTTTCACAGCGGTTTAAATAGGTGACACGTGGAACTCAGCAAATGGGATGGAGGAAGCAAACCAACTGAGGGGCTCTGTGAATCCTTCCAGTTATTTTCATTCATTTATTCACCGCTTTTGTATGTGCTGGGCCCTGCTACTTCAAGTCACATTAGAAATGATCCTGGCTTCCAAAGCTCAAGGCGGTGAGGACGAGTAAACAAATAAATCATCCTATGGTGTGCTCGAGTGCTGTAACTGGGTGAGGTGACAAGCGTCTAGACCGGATGTTTCCTTGAGATAGAAAGCACGAGGTGGCAGGAGTACTCTTTCTTTGGGAAAAATGTCAACAGTCCCGTCTGATAAAAGGGCTGCTCTGGGCCCCCTTGAAGTATCTGCCATGTACTTCAGACCCCTTGCTTGCTCCCCGATGTGCGCACTGACACCACGTCTGATGTTGGTCGCGTTAACCCCCAGAGGCAGGAGAAAGCTCAGCAGAGGCTCATGATGGGAATCCATGGCCTCCCTGTCATTTCTCAGCCTTTGCCAACAGCATCTCCAGCTCCTGCCTGGCTGTTGTACAAACAGTGAGCGAATTCTTGATTATGCAGGAAGATGAGCCTCTGATTCATTTTTGATGTTCAGTGTTATGAGGCAAACTCCCTGGCCATCTGTTCAAAGGAGGAACATGGTACATATTTTGATTATTTTATTTTTATCTTAATCAAGTGGCAACATTCCATCTTGATGCATCTTAACCTGAGCAGTTGTGTCTGCGAGACAGCGGGCTTGAACAGACTGGTGAAGGAGGGGAGGAGGAGGGAGGGGAGAAGGGGAGGGCTTGTCACCTGGTGCAGTGCTCCTCTGCACAGCCTTTCACCTCTCATTAATGACCAAATTGCCAGCTCTCCAAAGGCTTCTGAAATGCTTAGAGCACCGGAGGCCTGGGTTCATTATGCATATGAGGGCAGAAGACCGAGAAGGGCGGGACCTGTTGGCGACAGCCAGAGAACCCAGGGGAGCCTCTAGGAACCCTGGACAGAAGGTGTCTGGGAACTGGAAGCAGCAGCTCCCTCAGAGATGAAGGGATGTGTATGAGCTGCAGCGTCTTAGCTGGGAACAGCCAGGATGTCTCAGCCTAGGCACTGACAGGAAGCGATTTAAGCGTTTCAGTTTCACCGTTGGCCGTTCACTGGCGATGTGCAATTATGCGATTCTGGGAGCTGGCTCTGGGACCCCGTGCAGTGGCTGAGATGGAGCAGGGAGTGCCGATGCTGTCACTGGTCACAGCCTGAGTTTCCCTGAAAGCTACGCCAAAAATTAGGATTTGGGAGCAGTGGGATCGCTTGTGAGGTGATAGGTGGAAGGACTAAGAGTGTCAGAAGCGGGGACACAGGGAGCGGGGGAGGGCAGGATGGAGCTGGCGGCCATGCTGGTTGCTGGCTGAGGCCTGATGAGGACCCACCAGCACTGCCCCTGGAGGGGACTTGTATACTCATTCACTCATTTCTGACCCTCGCTGGAGGGTTGTCCTTGAGGATATTGCTCCTCTGCCCTCAGGTGGCCTGAGCACTCTGCTTCAGCCAAACAGCCCCAGGCGGGCCAGTAGGGGGACAAAGAAGGTGCTTCCCGGGATGGGCTGGACCCTGCCTGGGCCTTGCGTCCCACAGCTGCAGCTCTAGTCCCAGATGAGTGACTCCAGTCCCAGACTGACCGGAAGTGGTTTGGGGTATGACAAGCACCCCAGTCCTTCCTGGCGCAAGGCAGTGGGGTGGGTAAGGAGGGATGTACCCAGTCATCAAAGGTGACGAGGGTGTGAGCTTTGTTGGGGTGGTGGGTACCAGTCTTAGGCCCTGAACACAGGTGGGAAACAAATCGCCAGTTCTGCGCTTCAAATTCCAAAGTCTGATTTTGACACTCTGTTCCCAACGTACTGTGACAGTAACAGACTTCATCTCATTACTGTCTCTTTTCCTCATGTGTCAATCTCCTTCCCAGCTTCATGGTGGCCTCTATGTTACTGGATGCCTCTGGACGGGTATCTGTACAGAACAGACTGTCATGCCTAAACTGGGTGTGTTTTGGGATTCTGCTTTGTCTTTGTGGTGGTGACACTTCTGATTCACTGGTCGGGTTGCATATGCGGAACACTTTCATTTTCTCTTTTGTAAATTGCTTTGTTTTGTACATTGTGGAAGTTTCCCATGAATCACTGTGTGCAGACAATGCTGTCTTGTAAAAGGATGCAGTAGCTCTGTGATGTTACTGTCCCACTGTACTTCACTAGTGTCTTGGCTCCTGTGACTTAAGAGCTCATTCCTGTGGCCATCTCCAAGGGACCCAGTAGCCCCTCAGTGTCAAGTATTGGCACTCTTGACAACACTCCCTTGTTGAGTTGGTCATGAACTAGCCCTTAGGTCTGTTTATTTTCTGACTTCTTAAAAAAAGCCCTTAAAAATTTAATAGTTAAGGGGTTGGGGAGATAGCTCAGTGGCACTGGCAAGTATAAGATCCTGAGTTAGATCCCCAGTACACTTGCCCATAAATAAATAAATTAACAATTAAAATGATTATTATATAAACCTGCCTATTGTGTTGATGGACAGTTTTGAGTTTTAAAGCACCTATAATTTCATGAAATCGCACCAAGCCAGTCAGGCTGCAAAACTGCTCCATCACCCCTAAAAGCTCCCTCTGGAGCCACACTTTTCCTCACCTGAAATCCCTGGCCACCACTGTTTTCTATCACTATGGTTTTGTATTTTCTTTCTTTTTCTCTGTATTTTAGGGAAGGGTTTACAGGGTGTTCAGGGTCTCACTACTAGATCAGACTCCTAGTGATTCTCCTGTTTACAGCCTCCCAAGTACTGGGATTACAGGCATGCACCACCATGCCCAGTCTCAATCACCATCTCAGTGGGCCCTTGGGGCAGTGCTGGCATGGCAGGCCCCGGGATTGAACCCCTGGTCCCTGCGCCTGCTTGCAGGTGCTTTAATCTGCTGGGCTATTTGGCTGGCCCTAGCTTTGTATTTTCAAGAACAAAGTCTTTGTACTTAAGATATTGGAATGCAATTCAATACTTAGAGCAGTTCCAGCCTGGTTTAACACACACACACACAAGTAGCTGTCTCTGGTTTGTTGGAGCAAGGACTAGAGGACATTGGCAGAGTGATGTGTGTCCGAGTGGCTGGCCACGAAGATGCCAGGAGAAGGACTCTCCTGAAGGAGCTGACTGATTTGGTCAGTCATATCAAGCTTATGGAATTTTAGCGCCAACAGCTCCCCCTTGTTTCTCTCACACCTATTCCTCTTGGGACTACTGCAGGATGAGTTCTTCCTGGCACTGCCATGAGGCGTCACCAGCAAGGTAGTCTGCCTGGGAATGCTGTCATCAGACACCGGTGTACTCAGCTTCCAGTTACTTGCCAGCAAAATCATCCCCTACTGAGCGAGAAGAACCTGGGCATTTGCATTTTTAAATTATACCCCTGAGTTCATTCTTGAGAATGATGATTTTCCTTCCCTTCTTTCTTTCTTTCCTTTGTAAAAATCTGCTTCTTGGCAGGGATCCAAGAGGCAGTGGATCCAGAAGGAAGATTCAATGTTGGTGAAATTTACTTAAATGTAGCACAGGCTGGGTTATTAAGGGGTCGGCATCAGGGTTGGGGTTGGCCTTAGAACACTCAGGGGAGCACTGGTCACATTCCTCGGACTGTCGTGACTTAGTCAATAGGACTACTGAAGGAATCCATGTGGAGCTTCCCTGAACAGGGCAGGGAGCCCTGCGGGCCTCCTGCTCATTGCCCATGTCTTCTGAAGTCTGACCTTGGGTGGGCAAGAGAAAGAGGCAACTGAATTTCTAGGATAACTACAGGAGGGAGACTTGTCTGAAGAAACAGGGCTGCTTTATTTTGTACACTGCACTTGGATGAACACACTCCATCTCTGGAGCCCTCCAAGGAAACCGTGTTCTTTGTCCCATGACAATGGCTACTGAGCTCCTTCAGGACTCTGAAAAGACTCACACAGGCACACACATACTCACATGCAGGAATAAGGGAACTGGACTCAGTTAAGGCAAAAGACCTTTAAAGATTTTATGTACTTTTCATCCAGGGTTAAGCTTGACTGTGAGTGACAGAAAATCTAACACAATAATGGCTTAAGATAAATAGAAGTTTATTGAATAAGTTTCTCACATAAATATAGGCTGCCTTGAAGAGGAGCAGCAGTTCCACATCACTGAGAACCCAGGCTCTTTGCCTTTTAGCTTTAACATCGAGTTTCTACCTTGTGGCTCCATAGGATTGCTTAAGCTCTACCCGTGATGCTTCCATTCCAGCCAGTAAGACAAAGGACAAAGTTGGTTTCTTCTAACAGCTCTACTCCAAAAGCAAACTGACCATAACCTCTCATTTCTGTTCTGACTTAGTCGCTAGTCTAGCTTTTTTAAAAACAATGTATTTGGTACAGGGTCTCACTAAGCAGCTTGGACTCCTAGGGATCGTCCTGTTTTCAGCTTCCCCAGAGCTGGGATTACAGGCACATGCAACCATGCCAGGACTCAGTTGCTGGCTTAGTGCGCCGGGGGGCAGGGCGAGTGCGGCATGTGGGACTGGGATTGAACCCTAGTCTCTGTGCTTGCCAAGGCAGGGATTTTGTCCACTGAGCTATTTCACCACCCCTCTAGTGTATTTGGAAATACGCTATTAATCTGTTGACTTAGCTTAGAATCAAGGGAGTTTGGGAGATGTGGTTTGCCACAGCCATTTGTCTCTTGCCAAGGATCAGAGAGTACCCATAGGACAAGGTAAGGCTGTGGTGGTCTCGGCCACACCCTGCTAAGGTAACTACAGAACTCCCAGGAGAGCAGAGTTATAAATGGGAACCAAAAGTGCTTAGGCCTTTGAGGGTCACTTTCTGTTCTGTGTTCCTCAGATGTCATTCCACTGAGGTTACACCACTTCCCTTTTGAAATTTAGGTCCAGGAAGCAGCACATCTCGATTCCTTTTTTGTCCCTGGAATGAATAGAATCCTCTAGCATTTTCAAAGATTTTTATTAAGTATTCAGGGGCAAAAAGAAGAAAATAAAGAAAATGTCAGATGCTTAGAAACTTAAAACTTATAGGTTTGGATCTTACAGTAACTGCTTTCCACCCCCCAAAGGCAAGCATGAAATATGCAAAAAAAATTGTGCCTGTCTTTGTTCCTGTCAGCTAGTGTCAGATCTCTGTATGGAGGGGGAATAGCTTTACTTTTTCTGAGAAGATCATTTTCCAGCTCTGTTATTCCACTGTGCCCAACCTGTTGGATCTGGCTCTCTGCTGGGGGAAGGCTCTGTTAGCGATCAATTCTGCTGATTAACAAGTAAGCTCTTCCTCACTAGGCAGGAAATGATCTTGCCTCCACAGGACGACTGGACTTTTGCCACAAACTAAATAGTCTATCTTGGAGACCTTTTTGCATTGGCTGTATGGCTCCTGTTCACCCTTCTTGACAATCGCTGAGATACCCATTGTGTGTCTCACTCCACTTCATGTACCCCAACCTCAATTCTAAAAACTTTAGGAATTGATATCCCTAAAGTATAGACGCATTTTTACTGATTCGTTTTGAGCACAGGAGTAGTGTGAGCTTCTAAGGTCACACAATGGAAAGAAGGCGTGTTGGGCATGTGGCCTCAGAATGCCAGCTTCTCTCACCTTGCATTATTTTGAAAGCTGGCTTCATCTGAGAAATCTGAATGAAACCGTTGCTATGATTTATGGCTGAGAAATGAACTCTTCTAAGTCGGCGGAGGCCGGGATCCACGTGTGTCTCTGGGATCAGAGAAGCCAATGGTCATTAACTTGAAAACTGGGTCCAGTGAAGCAACAGACAGGCTGGTCAACTAAATGTGACAGCTCATACCTCGCATCAAAACCTTGGCTTCTAGTCCTTATGCTGGTTGATACAGAAAGCGGGGATGGAGAGCAGCAAACAGGAATGCATCCGAAGCCAGCACCGCTAACGGTACATGGATCTTCAGTTCCTCCACTGAACGTTTCAATCCCAGTGTGACTGCACTTGAATAGCATTAGTCTCAACAGTTTGTAAAGTCATCTGCTGCCCTTCCCTGTTATGGGGAACTCCAGCCTCCCAGCTAGCTTTGATTTTCTTTTCCTCCAAATTGGTGGCTTTCTGCTCACTGAAAATTTAGCTTACCTTCTCTTCATTTAGTATCAAAATTTGCTCAAAAAAGATGCAATAGCTCCCTCACATTATACTTTAACTTGCCAATTGCTGCTTAAAGTGATATTAGGTAGGAAGAAAACCATGTGTGCATATGCTGTAGGTCTACATGTGTACACACGTATACCTACAAATATGCTAATTTATATCTTTATGATGGGAATTTTAAACATAAAATGATACATGTATACATTTCTCTCCTCAGAAGTAGAGGAAAAACATAGCAAAGTTATATAATACCCCATCAGCTTCCAGATTTATCAACAGCTTGCTATGTTTCTTAATCTATCACCCATCTTTTCCTTTTCTAGGCTATTTTAAGTGATTTCCCACAGCAATGGGAAGTAAAGTGAATAGGGCTAACTTTTCACAGAAAGTCTGGTAGGGCAGTGGTTGGGAAGGGGTGGGAGTGAGGATGGAGCCACAAAGTTGGTGGATTGTACAGAGGAAAAAGCAGTGGCAGGCACCGTATACCTTTTGTTTCCAGGCTCTGCCTCTATGTGAAGCAGAAGGCATGAAGCCCTCACTCTAATGTTCTAGGCATTTACAGCCAGTGGGAAAGAACGTTCGGAGGGAAGAGGAGGCGTCACGCTCCTGTCACCCCTGGCAGGCGCTTGCCGATTCCTCGGCTGTCCTCTCTGTATCACTTTCCCAGCTCCTTGATGTGACACGCAAGTGTCAGCAGAGCACAGCCTCACTGGCAGCGGGTCTCTGTGGAAAGAACAAAGCTGGGCAAGGTTTCAGGTGACAGTCTGCATGATGCCGAGTGGGAGGAGGGGGCAGCATATTTGGAGGGACTGGGGGCTCTGGGCCTCCTGCAGGAGGATCCGCAGCTGCCATTGTCATCCAAACTGCACTTTCTGCTCAAAATGAGGATGTCATGGAGTGAGAAGGAAATGCCAGTGATGCCCTTCAATTTGCTAGGTTTTCCCAGCAGCAGCAGTTTTGTCCCCAGATTCCTGGCAAAGCCTGTGTGGTCTAAAGGCAGCCTTTCTCTTTTTTATTTTTTTGTGCGTAGCAGTACTAGGAGCCAAGAGGTAGCTGTCGCTCTGTGTGTGTGTGTGTGTGTGTGTGTGTGTGTAGAGTGGGGCACGGGGGCAGGGGTGAGGGCACAGGGTCTGGTGCACCCACTGGTGTTATTGGAAATCACTGCCAAACACTTCCCTGTGTGATAGGTTCTGTGTCCTAGAGTGTTGGCAGGATTAGTTGGTTTCTTAAGGAACAGGTGCGTGGGTGGGGGTTTCCCAGCACTGGTTCTAAGGCTGGATGGGCTGCGATGGTTTCCACTCCCCGCTGAACTTGACACGATGGCTGGAACCCAGATGGCTCCAGTAGGCTACACAGTCTTCACAGACAGGTCTGTTGTATTGTGGACTCAGGTAAAGTTTCCCAATCGTGTCCCACAGAACACTAAAGACATTTGAAGAACCTCTTGCTCCCAGTGAGGTCTGCTGTTGGCCACACGGCCTTGTTCATATCAGGTGAACTATTTTTAGTGCTACTGAACTCCTGAAAGCTATTCACTATGCTCTGAGCTCAACAGAGTGCACAGGCTTCTACTTGCACATTTTCCATAGCATTTTCTTCTGAGTGCCAGTTCAGTGGAACTATGGCGGGCAGGGGATGTGTAGAGAGGCTTTATGCTGTCCCTTCTGTGGGCACGAGACTGTGTGATAAAGCAAGTGATGAAGCCGGGTTGAATAGGCCTCTTTGCTGTAGAACTTCTCAGCGTTTTTATTGCATGCATTATGACTTTCTAGGAGAAGGCCCTTGTGTGCTTGCTCCCGCTGTTTGTTTGGCTAGAGAACCCTTGTTACAGATGGTTTCCCAAACATACTGTGCTGGCCAGCCTTCCATTGCTCTAAACAATACCTGAGATAATCAACTTAGGAAAAGAACAGGTTCATTTGGGGGTATATCTTTTTAGAGAGCCAACCGCCGTTCAGCTGGCTTGTGGGAGAGACCGTGCGATGGTGGGAACTTGTGGTGAGGCAAAACTGCTCTCTTGAAGGCCAGGAACTAAAGGGGGAAGAGATCCCATTATTTATTTTCTCTTTCTTTCTTTCTTTCTTTCTTTCTTTCTTTCTTTCTTTCTTTCTTTCTTTCTTTCTTT
>NW_004524842.1:509689-523030 GCF_000260255.1 Octodon degus
TTTTGCAGAACTGGGGATTAAGCTCAGGCCCTTGCGCTTGCCAGGCAAGCGTTTGTTCTATTGAGCCATCTCCCAGCCCCCCCCCCCATTATTTCTTTTAGAGTGTGGCCCCAGTGACCTCCCACTAGACTACTTATTAAATGTCCCAAACCTCCCTATAGTGCCTTTCTGGGGACCAGTCCTCCAACGCATGGGGCCTTGCTGGGGGCGGCATTTAAGATGTAAAGTGCGTCATATACTTTGGACAGTAGAATCTCACTTGAAGGAAGTCTCACTCTGCTGATTTTCGAAGTTGTCAACACCAAAGTGTTCAAAGCCTACCATCTCTAAGGTTGTCTGTAAATCTTATTTTCTCCACTTATTTGGCTCATATTAAATCGGAAAGTATGATATTTATATTATTATAAGACCCCCCTCCTACAAAAGAAAGAAAAACCCCAAGTCGTATCTGCCTAGGTTCACTTGAGGACCTGCCTGCATTGTTTTCTGTGAAAGGTGGTCTCCTCAGTTTATAGATAGGGACACCAAAGCTCAGAGACTTTTAGCTATTGATTCAGCCTTGCATAGCTTAAACAGAAATGCATATTTGGGGTTGTCTAGCCCAAGAGGCTTTTTTCTTTTCTTTTAACAGCTAAAGGACAGGTAGATTTTTTTTAAAAAAAATATTTGTTGCCTTTCTTGCCCACAAATTTATTTTTTACTTTATTTTGTTAGTACCTGTGTGCAATACATGTTTACATTGCCTGGGGAGGTTGGTCCATGTACATTTTCTCTCCTGTTCTCCCACCCCTTTTCCTTCCCTCTCTCCCTCCTCCCCCTAGTTCTTGGTTCCTTTTCTGTTTCTGGTCCGAGTGTGCAGTGAATAATGTTCACATCCCTGTGTGCAGTTGGTACAGGGACATAACACATCCCAGTTCCCTTTTGTTGATCGGCCCTCCTCTCCCTCCTGCCTCCCTCCACTTCTTGGTTCTTTCGCCTTAATTGTATTAAGACAGGGACTTTGTTTGGGTCACTTCTACATCTCCAGTGCTTCTTGAATACTCATCGAAGGAAGGTACCAATATCTTCTCATCAATGCAATAAATAATAGATTATCAAATATCTCCACGTCCCCATGGTGGTTGGTTGAAGAGAAAGTGCACATGAAATTACACACTTGGTAAGGAGAGCCAAATAATGAAGCTGGGGTTGTTTTGAGGGACAGAGAAAAAGCGCTTAGCTCTTTGGGAGTTCTTGAGTATTGCCTCTGAGTTATGACTTTTTTAAATTTGAAAGAAAGGAAAGAATATTAACCACATATGTCTAGGGAAATTACAGTTAAAGTATAGAAGGCTACGCTGAGGGGAGCGGTTACCTTCTGCATCTTCATTGCTGTTCCTGTTCATGGATTTTGGGGGAGTGAACAGAGGTGGCAGTTTTTCTCATAACTCAAAAAATATGCTTGCATTTCTATTTTTGATTTATTAATATGAAGAAGTAGCTGTTCACTCCTCACTCTGATAGATGAAGCATGTATCATCGCCAACTTCTTCCTGCCAATTTTTGTTATATTTTTATTCTTCTATGATTTGAAATTAGGTGACTAAACCTCCATTTCTTGATATGTGAATGTATTTTCTTATGTTTCTCTACCATGTCACTTGAGGAAATTAACTCTAAACTGCCTCCTTTTTCTTCTTTCCATTATTGGTCAATGTTAACTATATTTTGATGTTGTCATAGCTTAAAACAGTTACATATTACACTGTAACCCTAATTGATCCTTTTATTCTTTGTTTATCCGTAGGTTGATTCTGAACATTGAAAAGGAGTGCATAGCTTTAACAATATTTTGATTTTGTAAATACTCACTGCAAAATCAGAAGGTGCTTGGCTTTATAGAGAAGGAAATGTAGTGGCATGTCACTCAATCTTTGCTGCTCAAAGGGGGCTCTTCCAAGCATCCAGGTCAAATGGACTCCTGATTTATTCTCTTAGTTCTTCAAAATAATAACTCATTTTCATATTTTTAGCCTGGAACCTGACTTTTACCCCAATTTTTAATTGCATGTGCTTGTTTTCTTGTCGACACACCCTGTTCTCCATACTACCAAGCAAGTCTGACTTCCTGGTCATTCAATTTGGAAAATGGCCAGTTTGGAACAGACTTCCTTCTCTCTGTGTCATCCTGAACCTTCTCAGTGTGCTCCCTAGCTTACGGCTTATTTGGTCCCATTCTTTTTTCCTTGGGTCTGAGACTGAGTATATACACAGGCCATGGGTCAACAATATAAAATGTCAGAACTTTGTTTATTCCCATCCAAGTTTCCACAACCAGCCCACAGGGAAACCCACCTGTAACTTACAGTGACCATCCAGGAAAACTGACTCTACCTGTAGGTCAGACTCAGGAAAAGTCAGGTCACTATAGCAATTAGGAGGTTAGATAGCAACTTCTGTAACAATAGGCCCTGAGCATGCAGGATTGATTAGTATCTGACAGCACCATAAGCTTTTATCTGACAGCACCATTAGGTTTTGGGTGCACTTCCAACTTGGACAACCAGAGAAAGCCAAATATGTACCCTTGCCAATACCATAGGAGGCCTCCTTCTAGGTAGTTGCTCTGTGGCTTTCCCATGCCAACAGCCTCCAGTCAGGGCACATATCAGACTTTCCCTCTTTCCCACTCTAAAGCTTCTCCCTTCTGGTTTTTTTTTTTTTTTTTTTTTTTTTTTTTAGCACAGGGTCTCCAGGGTCTCACTATGTAGATCAGACTCACAGGGATTTGCCTGTATTCAGCTTCCCAAGAGCTGGGATTACAGGTGTGTACCATCACACCCAATCTCAATTGCCATCTCAGTGTGCCCTGGGGGCAGGGCCAGCCAGGCTTTCGGGGATGGAACCCAGCCGCTGCCATCTGCCTAAGTAGGCACTTTAATGCACTTATTCTACTGAGCCATCTCCCCAGCCCCGTTTAATCTGCTGAGCTATTTGATCGGCTCACATTCTTGTTTTTGAGTCTCTGATACAATGCAACTGATGGCTGTTGACTCCCAGGCTATAGAAAGCTTGGAATACGGAACCTTCACTTGTTCTCAGTTGGTGGTGGTTTTTATGTTACAGATTCTTATTTGTTTATTTTTATAGGGAATATGCTCTTACAATTTTCAGTAAAACATGTAGCTCTTGACAGGTCTGAAAATATCCTTATTTTATCCTTTTCCTTGACTGACTTCTGGATTCAAAATGTTACTCAAAAATTTTATAGGTACAACCCCACTGTCTTCCCGAATTCATAGTTGTTGAGTGAGTCAGCAGCTCTTTGTAGCTAAACTGTTGCCTGTAGTAGCTTTAGAAACTTGTCTTTATCAATGCCTTGAAATTCCTTGAGGAATCAGATATTGGTCTTTTCAGGATCATCATGACCTTGGCAAGTGCTAGATGACTCTTCCAGCATAAAAGCATCCAAAATATGTATTTGCTCTTTTCCTCTCTGTCTCTGCAGTTAACATTGTGTGAGGTGGATATTGGCTCGGCTTAGCCCTCTAAGTGTCTCAATTTTTCTCTTACATCATCTCTTTGGCATTTTACTTCTTTATCAAAACATCCTAGTATTTCTTTTATTTCCTCAAAACAAATACATTTTTATAGCACCTTATTCTTTTTATTTCCTTCCTGGTTGTGATGAGGATTGAACCCAGGGCCTTGCACATGAACTTTACCTCAGCCCAAAGATGTCTTCTGTAAGTGCAACTTCTTTGCAAATCTCTTTGAGGTCACTAAACTGCATTCTTGCAAGGTCTGTGTATTTCCTCTATTCTGTTTCCTCAGGGGCCTGTTTATCCCACTGTACTGTCCTAGAGGATCTACCAATCCTTGATTACCTATGCATATTCATGAGTGGAGGGCCAGGTTGATTAATACAGGTAGGCTGCACGTAGATTTCCTCTGCTCTTACCTTGTCCCTGCAGGAGGGGTTCAACCACGGTGGGTGGGCATTTGTACCAGCTGCTTCTTTTTAGGGTCAGTAAATGAAGAGCAGTATGCAGATTTGGATGGCCCTACCTTGGGAGGCCACTGTAAAAGTCCTTCCTATTTTTGGGAAGAGTTCTCATTTTCTCAGAGCTTTCAGCTTCAGCCTGGTTAGCCAAATGCTGGAGAAATGTACTTCTGGAGTCTTCTGAGACCTTGTCTTCATCAGTGCCCTCCATGGCAGCTCATATGCCACCTGGATCTCTAGACACTGATGTGAGGTTGGGGAGCCTTGGCCTTCAAGTGGCTCGTGTCTCACTGCAGTCCCCTGTCACTGTAGTTTGCTAGTGGTATAACTTATATCTCTTTTGAAGTAGTTAGGACAATTACTTTGCAGCCAGAGGCAATTCAATTCATCTTATACTTTATTATTATCACTGGAAAGCACCCTCCAAGCTATGAAGAGACAGAGAACACAGGACCAAGGGGTAGTGACAAACAGGAGTAGGAGTCCTTCTGCTCTTCCCCGTGTCCAGATGATGTGGTACACAGTAAGCAGATCCTGCCTGAATGCACTGGTGGCTTGGGGAGATTTGCTGAGTTCTGCCACATTTGCAGAACCCTTGGGGAAGTCAAATGGTATTGTATAAAAGCTGGAGGAATTTGTTAGAGTGAGGAACCAGCATTTATTTCCATCTGTCCTAAATTCTTCCCTCTAGCAAAAGTCAGAGTTATGATAACTTAGCTTGGTAATAACAAGATATATATGTTTCCCAGACAATTTAAAGCACATTTATAAACAACTTGGCAGAAAAAGGGGAAAAAGAGTTCTGCTACAAAGGCGAAGATAGCCTTCCTATTGTACCATGAGAGGAGCTAAGGTACAGCGATGCTGAAGCACTGGTCAGGGCCCACGCCTTGCTTCAGCAGGAACCAGTGGTCCTCACGCCAAGAAGCAGTGGATTGTGTGAATACTGTGCTGACTCTTGTAGCAAACCCTAGTACAGCTGGCATCACACTGCCACCCAGCAGGTGAGCTGGGATTCAGGCATAAGACCCCTTCACCCTGAGTCATGTGTTCTTTCTCTGCACACATGGTCATTGTCTGACATCATTTCTCCAGAGAATTAACACCCAGAGGGGACGGATGACTTGCAGCTCTGCCCTGAGCTCTGTGGTTAGGGTTCCACTGTGCTGCATGGGAGAGGCTGGCTGGGGAGGCCAGAGGCTGATGCGCCCTGTCCACAGCCATCCCAGCTTCCAGGAGGCCCACCTAGCGGAGGGCCAATGCAGTGTCTACTGTTGGGTGAATGAGCTGATGCAGCTGGGAGAGGCTCTGTGCTTCTATAGGGTTTGAGCTGGGCTTTGAAGGGCCATAGGATGGAAAAGGCAGAAAGGGCCTTGCAGCATCAAAGATAGGCCAAAGCACGTCATGTGGGCGGGGACAGAGAAGGGAACGGAAAACCTAGGGCCATGCTTCCATAAATGGGAGAATTTGTGGGGACATTTTATTGTATTTTATTTATTTACTTTTTGGCTCTTGCTATGTAGCTCAAGCTGGCCTTGAGCTCATGGCAGTCCTCCTGCCTCAGCCTCCTGAGTGCTGGGTTACAGGTGTGTACCACCACACCCAGGTGGGGGGACATTTTCGATGTAAACCATAACAGGCCCAGATAGAGAGTAATGGAGAGGGGGAGAAAGAGACAAAGGCATTGCTTAGTGAGAAAATTGTACTATGTTTTGATGGGCAGTCGGATAAAGATATTTTGATTTCTGAGATAACTAAAGATGAATAAAATTAGCTAATGTAATGAGTAGTAATAATAGCTATTTTTACTAGGTACTTGCCATAATGCATAGCTTTGGCTAAGTGATTTCTACACAAAACTAAATTCTCTTTGGTTAAGAAACTCCTTATATTGGTTGGATTTCTTTCCATCACTGCAAAGAAATACCCAAGAAGGCTGACTCAGGGATGGAGAGACTTATTTTGGCCTGTGGGTGTGAAGTTTCCAGTCCCTGATCTCTTAGCCCCGTGGCTGTGGACCTGTGCAGAGGCAGAGCAGCCTGGTGGAGTTGTGTGGTAAAGCAGCGTAGCTCCCTTCACAGCCAGGAGGTGAAAGAGAGAAGAGGCAGGGTCCTGGTGATGGAAGAGAGCTTTATGGTTTCTCTTGTTCAAGGCCGCAGCTCCTCGCTTACACCGCCCTGGGGACCAAGTCTTTGACTTGGGGATCTCAGCAGGGAGCCACAGCCAGGTAATCTGCAGGCTTGACCACCCTCTGGGACAGGTGCCTTTGACTCATCCCACAATATTGGGAATCTGTGGTTGCTGTGTCCTCCGAGTGTTACAATCTTGCAGGTTTCTAGAAAGAGCAAGCTCATCCCACTGAGGGCCAGCTTGTCACAGCTTGGGCTAGGCTGGGTTACAGTAGAACACAGAGCTGAAGTCCTCAAGATCAATCCTCACTGTATATCCTGTGATTCTATCGCTTAAAGGACTGGAAAGGACCTTAAAGGAATAAGGAAACAAAGTTTTGGCTCTTCCCACTCAAGCCTTGGGCAGGAGTCTCTCTTCCATATTCCTCACAGGCAAAACACAATTTGCAAGAGCCGAGTAGCATTTCAAACTGGTTAGACCAGAGCACCTGGCTTTGCAGTGCCTCTCATTTTCTGCGTGCGCTAAGGGGTTCTTGAGATTCCCATGCCTGGTGGCTAAGGGCTGGTCACCAGCTGTCATATTGGCATGCTTTGGGACAATTTATTGCTGATCCCCACTGGCATTTGGCAGAGGCCCCAGAGAAGCTGGGAGCAGGTTGATGCCGACACCTTCTCTCCCTGCTGTCACATGGGCCCGGATCCTCTCCAGCGAAAAGTGGCCCAGGCTGAGGGAAGAGTGTCAGGAACTGCGGGCTGTGGCAGTTAGCAGAGCAAGCCTGCCTGCTCCGCAGCTGGCCAGTTCACCAGCGCCCACAGGCCAGGCAGGGGCAGTTCTAGTGGGGGAGCTTGGCAGGTGGATTAGTGGTAAATCTGTGCAAAGCTTTGTAAAGCTCTTAGGGGCACATCCTTGCTTCTGAGTTCTGCACCAATGTTATTGACAGAGAGCAAATCATTCAACAATGACCCCCCAAAACAAAATCTAGGCTCCAGACAGAAAGAGATAGCAGACATTTATAACTCCCTTCCCCGCAGCTGCCTAACAACAGGCTCCTTCTCTTCCTGTGAGTAATGATGGTGGGATGCAGGGTCCTGCCTCTCTCCTAGGAGGCTAATTCCTGGGGCCAAGACTGCGGCCTGGGCCTGGCCAGTCAGACATTCAACCCAGGGCCTTGTGTCTGGGGAACCAGGGCTTTGAAGGTGAAAATAGAAGGTGAAGGGAGGGATGATACAAATTCATTTTTACAGCCACAGCGGCATCCCCAGCGGTGCTGTCCTGGAGCCACAGCTGTGTCCTGACAAGTGATGTTTCCATCCGGCAGGTGTATTACTTGCATTCAGATGGCTGCTTCCTGGGCACTTTCTGAGAGCAGAGGTCAGTTGTAGGAAAGACAGTCACTGCCTTTGTGAGCCTCCCCCACCCCCAGGTCATCCCAAGGCCAGTGTCAATCCCTGTTGCTTGCAATTGCCAAGAGAAACAGCTCTGGAGTCAGTAAGGAGAGAATTTATTTGAAGGACTGCTGCAGGGAGTGGAGGAGGGACAGGGAAGTACTATTGCCATAGAGAAGTTTCTCATTTTAATACATCATAGTGTCTCAAAGGCTAAAGGGTGTTTCTTTTTATAGATGGGGTAAGTGAGGCAAGGAAGGACAGGTGCGAGGAAGTGAGCTGGGACAGTGGCCCAGCACGTCACCCAGAAGCCAGCCTGTGCTCAGCAGGAGAAAAGCTTACCTGAAGATTGACCAGCAGATATGCTGTTCTGATTGCCCTTGTGGAACTGCTGGGGGCCAAAAAGTTTAGCTGACCACATGTATGGCAGAAACTGGGAGTGTGTGTGTGTGTGTCCCTGTGATAAGCATATAAGGAGTCTATAATGAGGAAGGATGGTTCTTTGCAGTTCAGCATTACCTATAGCACAAAAGGATGAGGACACCTTTTAAGCCTCTGTTTTTCAGGAGCATGGGTGTTAGATAAAGTCCAGCAGTGTTGTAGCTGTCCTGCCTGATACAGGAGAGACATAGTGGAGAGGCCTCCGTGGCTGCCTGGCACTCTGTGTGCATGACCTCAGCCGTTCTCCCGTGGAAGCGGGTTTTCATCATCACTGCCATTTTCTGGACGGTGCAGTGTGTAGTGGGGCAGAGAGGCTTCGGTACTGGACTGGCTGAACTGCGACTAGAGCCCTCTCTGGCTTTTTAGAGTCCCCATTACTTTCCTTGGTACCATGTTTCCTCTGCGTGGGCTCAGTTGGTGGCTTCCCAGAAGTCCTTGTCTGTAGCTTTAGTTACCCATGGTCTACCCCAGTCTGAAAATATTAAATAGAAGGTGCTAGAAAAAAGCAGTTCATAGTTTTAAACCATGAGCTAGTCTGCGTCATATAGTGACATCTCACACTGTCCCAAGTCATCCTGCCTGGGATGTGATTCATCCCTTTGTCTTCTGTATCCACGATGTATATGCTACCCACCTGATAGTCACAGAACAGCGTAATTGTCATGGCATTGCTGTGCTGAGGTCCAAGTAACTCTTATTTAATTAATAATGATGTATTTTGTTTTTCCATTTTACTGTTAGCTATTATTATTAATCTCTCACTGTGCCTAACATGCATAGGGAAAAGCATAACCTATATAGAGTATGGTATTATCTGAGCTCTCAGACAGCCACTGGGGGCCTTGGAATATATTCTCTGTGAAAAGGGGACTACTGTGACACGAACCTGGTTTATTTTGAAGATCCTAGCAGTTATTTGATATTGTGAATGATCCATATGTATTTGTAGAATTTTTCATGATAATTATGTTATAGCAATCTCCAGCAGAATATGAAAGTGGAGATCAATTTTGCAACTTCAATTTTCTAGAATGAAATCTCATTCTATAATTTCTATGCAGTAATCAGCATTTACCCTACTTAACAAGCTTGTCTCCTAATGCAAACGGGTTGTGTTGGAACAGCCATCAAACCCTGCTCACACCCCACACTGCAATCAGTGCAGTCACAAGTCTTCTCTACTGAAGTTATAATTCTCCCTAAGGCAAGTAAGAGAGATTTAGACCCTACATTTCCAGCCATGTAGTTTTCAGACTGCCCCCTCCCCGTGCCAATGGCAGTGAAGTGGGTTGCATAGCATTTGGGTGGACCACAGAATCAAGGCTTTCACTTGGCCCTGGGAAAGCCATCGCTCTCGCAAGGCTGTGGTCACATGCAGTGGTGACTGTTCAAGATGGGGACTCTTGTTGGAATGTGACACAAAGCCAGGATGTTTCAGACGTAGGGTGAGAGGGTTCTGGGTTCTGTCCCTGGGCAGTGTTGGTCCTTTGGACACTGCAATTCGAAGGATTCAAACCCAAGATGCCTTCTTCCTCTGGGTCTTCTCTATCTGGGTGGCCCAGGGTTGACAGTAACTTCTACTCATACAGCCTGCGCGGGGTCTCTAAACTGCTGCTTCTTCAAGACACAGCTGCAGCCCAATGTCCTGAGTGTTCTGTGGGGACTCGAAGCCAGAAGTTAGAATCTCTTGGGTGCTGAGCAGCAGAGCCCTTTCTTTGGTCATGGCCATGGACTCAGGCTCTACAGGTACACAGGGGGTCTCTTCTGTCCCTTTGTTGGCCTGCTGTGCAGCTTGAATAGAGTAGAAACAGTCCTGTGTGCCTTAGTCTTCTTATCTGTGAAGGTAGGGTGGTAACACTTGTCACATTGTGTTTTTGTGTGGTTTAAATGAGAAAGTGCAAGTCAGTAGGTACAGAAGAACTTACTTAATAATGATGGTGATGATGGTAAACCAAGCTCACTCATCCTTGCAGGTAGTAAGGAAATCTATCGTATCCCTGTCTCCTACCCTGCAGGTAATGTACAGCCACTTCCAAAGCTAATTTCTGGAGCTTCATCATCTGGTCCACTGCTCTCCACTGATGCTCTTGTGCTTGGGTGGGACAGAGAGCTTTTGTGGGGGGAGGCACAGAGGACATCTAAGATCTCACTTTCCCTCATTGTTCCATCTTCCCTTCAGTCTGACACACTTGTCCTTGCTGGTATCCTTGACCCACTATTGGGTAGGAAGGGCCCACTTTGCAGTCCTGCTCAGCTTTATTTTAGGAGGAAAATATCTGGCTTCAGCCCAATAAATAGGTATGTTCAAATCCCAAATCTTCCACTTGTCGGGGGGCTGGGGAGATGACTCAGTGGAATAAGCACTTCCCTGGCAAGTGCAAGGATCTGAGTTCAATCCCCGGTTCCGCAAAAAAAAAAAAAAAAGGACTAGGAACCAAATCTTCCACTTGTTTATATGGCTTTAGATATACTTACTGCTTTTAGGCAGAGTATTTAATCTCTCTGAGCCTCAGTTTCTCTTTCTGTTAAATAGGAACAGTAGTGGTAATTTATCTAGTAGAGGGTCAAATGGTATAAGAGATACCTAGTCCCTGGCATAAAATAAAATCTCTAGTCAACACTAGCTTTCTTTCTTGGATAGAAAGAAGATACTCTTGGAAGTAAATATAAACTAAAAACATCTTTGAGATTTTCTTGTTTCCTCAGTTGCAAAAAGTAGGCAAGAGTCCATAAGGTATGAGGGAGGGAAAAAGCCATTGGTGCTATCAGCAAGCTTTGGAAGAAGAAAGCTGTGGGGAGGGACTGGAGCTGAGTTGGGGGTCCCAGTCCTGCCTGTGCTCCTAAGGGCCCCACCCTGCTTCAGGGATCAGTTGGACATACCCACATGCTGCAATGCAAGGCAGGTCTGACTTTCTAGACCCCGCCCTGAACCTCTGGGCTCTGCCTCCCCCTGCTCCTCAGATCGTGCCAAAGGGCTGAGTCATGCTTGCAGTATCGCATTTTAATTGGGGATCGGAAGCGGTGGAGGGCCCTGCACTCCTGACACCTGCTGTGGTTAGGGAGGCAGTGAGAGGCCTTTGGGGGGAAGTTAGGATACTGGCTTATTAGTCTTTCTGTTTTAGGCAGTTAAATTTTGTGTCTATTGAGTGTGCTGGATGCTGTAGAGAGGGGTCCTCTTGTCTCTCTTGCATCAGGAAGTCAGGACACACCCGAAAAGCTGTAACAGAATTTTTGTTACTGAGTGTTTTTATGGACGAGTTCTCTGCATGAAATGGAAGTTGAGCTGGGGGTGGAAGTAAAAATTCTGCTCAGAGTTGGATGAGGCTTATCAGGAAAGCTTTGCAAGGGAAAGTTAATTTGGGCAGGGTTTGGGGCTACCTAAGGACACAGAATGAAATGTGGGAGAGGAGGGGACCAGGCATTACTGAAGGGACTGCATGTCCTGTGTCTCCCCCAAATTCTCTGTCCCACCCAAAGAAAGAGCATTAATGGAGAGTAGTGGGCCAGATGATGAAGCTCCAGAAATTAGCTTTGAAGGTGACCATCTGTTACCCTCAGGGTAGGAGACAGGGATGTGGTAGATCTCCTTACTACCCCAAAGCAGGAATTGTACAACATATGATAAACGTTGACCTGGCTGGCACATGTCAGTCAGGACAGTAAGAAGCGATGATGTTTGTGAGTTTGTCCTGGGGATCAGTGGTGGGAGGAGCTACAAGAACATACTTCATGATAGGCCACAGAGTATTCAGGTACATCTGCAGCGGCAAATCATTGCATGGGCCTAAGAGTACCTCTTTTCCTCTGTAGGTCTTTTGAGTGCACGCGTGTCCATGCGTATATGGGTACAGGTTTGTTTGGGGAGGGAGGTGAACTATGTAGGACCTCAAAAGCAACAGAAACCTAGTTAAAGGAATGTAGAGCAAAATTTTGTAGGGTGAGGAGACTTGTGAAGCTGATGCTTGGCAACCCTCCCCTCTTATGAAACTCAGATTATGTTTATTTGGGAGTTCAATTAGGGACATTGATGAGAACAATTGGGTCTATGATATGACTAGTCTGTCTACTTTTTGTCCCTCAGAAGAGGCTGGAGCCTCAGCGAGGAGTTAGAAGCAGTGAAAGATGCTTCAGACTTCTCTCCCTCCTCACCGCTGCTCCCGTCCGTGTGTCTGCATCACTCTGTAGCTTCCCTTCTTATGCACTGAGGATGCAGAGTGGTGGGGAGCTGCCTTTAAGACACTGAGTGGTTCAAGCTGAATTAGAATTCCCTTACCTATGATTCCAAATGTTGGCAGAAAAAGTCCAATTTCCTGATGAGTCTCATGAGTGTCCCTAACCCAGTAAACTCTACCAGAGGGGGATGGACACACATGCAGTGTAATTGTTTGGGCAAGATGAGAAGGCATGCCCCAAACAGCCTTATTAAGTGGTGGAGAGAATTTCATCAGTCACCTTTCTGTTGCTGGGACAACATTCCTGACACCCACAATTTAAATAAGGGGAAGTTTATTTTGGCTCAGAATTTCAGAGTTTTCAGTTCATGGTCAGTTCATGGGTTCAAGGTAGAAATGTGGCAGAAGAGTGCGGCAGAGGAAAGTTTTTCATGTCATGGCAACTAGGAAGAACAAAGGAAGGGCCAGAGAGAAACAAAGGAAGGGCCGGAGAAGAAATCTGCCTTGGGAAGATAGGCCTCTGGTGAGCTGCTTCCTCCAAGCAGATCCCACCTCCCCATGGCAGCTGCAGCCATGAGCTTAGAGGATCAACCCACTGATGAGGTTAGAGCATTTGTGGTCCCATCACCTCTCTAGGCCCCACCTCTGAACATCACTGCCTTGGGGGGCCAGCCTGCAATAAGCAAGCCTGTGGGAGACACTTCCCACTTAATCCATAACAAGGAGTAAAAGGAGTTAGGCTGCCCCAGTGATGTTTGCCTACAGAAGGGGGAAAGACAAAGAGGAGAGAGGTGGGGCACATTTCTTCTATAAATCTTTCTTTCATCATCTTTCACATGAAGGCTTGCATTAATTGATTCCTGCCAATTTTAACAGTGTATTACTCCTGCCATGTTGGAGGTAGTAAGGGCTGATTTGGGGTGAGGACAATTGGATTCAAGTGGACATAGAGGGAAATAGCAGGGGAATAAATGGCAGAAGATGGAGGGCTTCTGGCAAGCATAAAGTACCTAGAGGATTCAAAAGGATTCAGCAGCTTGAGTCCTCATGGTGATAATGACTCTGGGAAAGAAAGTCTTTGGGGAGAGAAAGATGGAAAGGGCAATTTTAGGTGGAGAGGCATATGGTTGGAGAGGCCCAGCCCAGGCGCAGAGTGGGCCGGACCCTCTCCCAGCCCCTTGGGCCGCCCCCCACCACTCCGCAGTGCCTCCCCCACCCCGCCTGCTGAGTA
>NW_004524842.1:527790-538742 GCF_000260255.1 Octodon degus
TTTGTTCTAATGGTGTTTGTAAATAGGATCACAAGTCCGCATCTTGTACAGCAATTAACCACTAAGAAGAATATATGCAGTGTATTATTTGTTGAAACTGAACTTCCGATTGGATTTGAAACTGTCTCATTGCTATCTATTTATCAACAAAACTTTGAAAAAAAAAAAAAAGAATATGTGTTACAGGGCCAGCTAGATAGCTTAGTGAAATAAAGCACCTGCTTAGGCAAAGCACAGGGACCAGGTTCAATCCCTGGCACCACTTCACATACCAGCCCTGCTCCAGGGGCACACGGAGACAGGGATTAAAACTAGGCATGGTGGCACATGCTTATAATTACAGTGCTTGGGAGGCTGAAAACAGGCAGATCACTATGAATCTGATGTAGTGAGACCCTGTAGTCCCTGTACTAAATACATTTAAAAAAATATGGTGCATGATAAAAAAAAAAAAAAAAAGGAAAAAGAGAAAACAAGATCCTGGGGAGAGCTATGTGGTTGGAGTGAGGAGGGTGTCTGCAGGGTAGGCCCTCAGTAGTGAATGTGTGGTGTGGGTGCCAAGGTGGGTACCAAAGCAGCAGGGAGAAGGACATGGTAACTTCTTAGCTCAGATCAGGGGTGCAGAAACGAGGGCTGTAGGAACAAAAAGTGGTGAAGCAGAAAAGACAACAGGTGGAACCACTTAAAAACCGTAAGTTGAGCAAGGAAGAAAACAGAATAGTAACTTGAGAGATCCATGCAGTTGATAGAGTCATAGGAGTTTTCCCTTCATTCCCTCTTTCCTGCTCTATCCTTTTTACCTTTCGAAGGCAAACATCATAGCTGTGACCTAAAGAGAACTTGAAAGCAGAGTGTGCTGGTCTCTTCTGTTACCACCTGGCGATCTCCAAATTGGTACACTGAGTCCTGACCCTGATGCAGTGGTGTTATAAGGCAGAGCCTTTGGGAGGTGGTTAGGTCACAGGGCTGGAGCCCTCCTGGCTAGGATTAGCGCCCTGGAAGCCCCAGGGATCTGCTTTGTCCTTTCCATTATTAACCTCCCAAAGGCTCTACCTTATAACACCACCATTTTGTGGGTCAGGGCACAAAGTATAAATTTGGAGGGGACATAAACATTCACACCATAGCCAATTATTAAGACAAAAGGGGAAGACATCACCCAGGAAGCAGGCTTTCACTCATTCCAAATTTGCCATATCCTTGATCTTGGATTTCCCAACCTCCAGAACTGACAGCAATAAATATATGTTGTATATAAGCCACATGTTTTATGGTATTCTGTAATACCAGGCCAAATAGATAAAGACGATGGCCCAATGGGAAAATCTTATAAATGATGGGCTGTTGAATTGAGGAATTTCATCCTCCTACAATTGTTTGGCTTAGATCCCTAAAACTGGGTGTTTGAGCAACACTTGGGAAATCAAAAGTTATTCAAGGTCCTAGCAGTTCATTCTTCTATTTCTTAGCACCAGCCAATGAAGGGTCTCAGTGAAGACTCTGGATAGTGCCATTTGTAAGTGTTTGGGAAAGAGTTACCCATAGGAGATGAGATCAGGAAGGGTCTGGGCTATGTCCCCAAGCTGTGGAGGAGGTAGACTTGTGGTCCTCACAGGCTCTCAGGGTCCTATTCCAGCTGTCACTTCTGTGAGGCTCAAAGAGCTGCTTTGGCCCTTGGACCTGAATTACTTCAGGGTGTTGCAAGTCAAGAAACGAGGCACTCGAGTGCTCGTGGGAGCAGCTGTTAAGCTCACACCCTTTGAGAGCTGCGGAAGCATTGGATATTCCCATGGCTGTCATATCATGACTCAGTTTCCTCTGTTGTTAAATGCCCTAAAGGGGCTGGGGAGCCTCATACAGCATGTGACATCTCCTGAGAGCTTGGTAAAATGTTGTGTCCAGACTGCATCTTGTTTCACTTCCTCTCACTGACTTTGAAATTCCCTTCTCCTTACACATCTCTACCTCTGCTCCTCAGCCTCAGGGGCCCAGCCCTGATTGCCATGCTGATGTGAGGTGGGTAGGCCTGTCTTCTGGGGCCTGGAGAGGAATTTTAAGGGTTTGGCTACCCTATTTGTGCTTGTTCTTTGGGCCAACCTGCGCTGTGTGTTTCAATATTGGGTTCTGATGGGGCCTGGAATGGGGCTGGTATGGGTGGCCGAAGGCAACATTAGCTGTGGACACAGACTGACCTCTGCAAGTAGCAGGGAGGACGGTCCTGCCAGCCAGATGCATGGGTTTCTTATGAGCCTGTGTGGAGCCTCGGGCTGGGCTTGCAGTTGGCAGGCACATCACATGGGTTCCCTCTCTGAGAATGCAACTTGGCTTCTTTGTGCTTTTGAGCTGTGGAGACGGTAAGAGGCTGGCTGGCTTGGAGGTGACCCCAGTTCCTGGGGCTGTGATGACTCCTGCAGGAAGAGCCCAGGATTCAGATGTGGAGGCCAGTCTTCTTGGAGACTGCAAGCTAAGCCTGCAGCTGAGAAGGCAGGCAGGAGCATGCACCCTCCAGGATGAAGCACCTTCACATGTGATCACAGACAAAGGGACTTTTACAAAACAGCCATGTTCTTGACACTTTTCGTGTTTATCCACTCACAGGATTGATTTTCTAATGAAATCCTCCTACGGCATGATTTAAGTTCATTTATATAAATTATACAGTGACTTGTTTAATGACCTACTTGGAGTACTATAAATTTACAACATCCATGGAATTTATTATTTAAACCCCACATAAATCATGCATGATGAGGAGACAGCATGATGCGTAAGGACCATGGGCTTGTTTCACATTCCTTGTTAAAGGCTGAAGTGGGATTTTCTTTAAGTTTGGAAAGATAATCACACATGAATACATTGGCTAATTTTTGGGGTAGGTACCAGAAGCTTTTGTTTCTTTGGCCAAGCAGGAGGGTCCCCTATGGGGTTCAGTGCTCCCTGGACTTCAGACTGAAGATGACCTTGTACAGATCCCAGGGCTCCCACTGTGGGAAGGAGCCCTGGGGTTCTGCATAGCCAGCCAAGTGTATTTAGTTCTCTGACATGTCTGACCTCTGGGAAGTGAGCCAGGCTTCTTGCCGAAGTGACAAGTTAGGCCCTTGGGATTTTATCTAAATCTAGCACCTTTGCTTAAAAAATACCCTGTCCTGTGTGGCACCACCAACCCCTTCATCTTCCTTACAATGGTCAATCCTTTTTCTACATTTCCCTCCAGGCACCGGAGGCGACTGCAAAGCTACGGCTACTTATAAGGAGCAGTATGGATATAAGGAAGCCCATTTTCTCTTTCTTCCCCAAGTCAGGAACAACACACACTTGACCCAGATGTGCAGATAACTGTTAACATGGCTGGTATGTCATGCATGCATCCATGTGTTCCAAAGTTTTGCTTACTTCTTCCTAAATTCGAGGCACTCTGTGTCAGTGGGGTCAGAGGTAGAAAGATTGAGTTACTATGCGTAATGGCTGAGGCAGTCTTGAAGCCAGCCAGAACTGCAGTCAAACAGTCTGGAAGCAGACAGCTTTCCCAGCACCCATCTAGGTATGACTGTCCTTGGGGAGCCTTTCGGGTTCTTCACCTACAGAATGGAGTCTCTACCATCAGAGATCATAGAGAGAAATAAGTGAAAGAGATACTTCCTATAAAGAATGAAGAATAGGGTTTGACATAAAATAAATGGTCAAAATATTAGTTATTATTTGATAGGAATTTGCTCACCATAAAATATGTAATACAATGTAAAAATTGTATGCAAACAGTAATGCCATGCTGTAGAAGACATAGATATCATTATGAAAAAGAAAGATACAGTGTTAAGCTAAGCATTTTATGTTTTTATTTTTATGTTTGCAGTACTGGGGATTGAAACCAGGTCCTTCACACTATACTATACCAGGCCTTTTTATTTTTGATTTTGAAGAAGGGTCCCACCAAGTTGTTAGGTTGCCTGAGTGGGCTCAAACCTGTGATCCTCCTGCTTCAGCCTCTCAGATTGCTGGGATTACAGGTTTGCACTATTATTCTTGGTTCTAAGCTTTTCAATTTTTTATTACTTGAATGTGTTGTGATATGTAAAATACACACATGAGATGAAATTCAAAAGATACAAAAATGGGACGCAATAAGACGTCTTCACCCACAGTTGCCTCAGTCGGACAGATCCTCTTCCAGAGCACAGGGGCTGTTCATAATCTCTTCTGTGTTCCCCCAGAGAGCACTTTCTGCACATTAAATGTGTGTGTGTGTGTGTGTGTGTGTTCTTTCTTTTCACACAAATCTCAGCGCACCACACTACCTTCAAGAAAGAAGGTACTTTTTTTTTTTAGTGATGTATCACTTAGCAATGTGTAGTGTAGCAGGAGGTCATATATGTTCTGTAAGGGCACATATGTGACCTCGTCTTTACTGTGCTATGGCATGAGAGGATATTGATGAATTAACCTGTTTCTGCTTTGGTGGACTGCTAGCTTCTTTCTAATATTTTGCCATTACAAAAATATTGCAGTGACTTGGAATTGCTGGGTCAGTAATGACATGCTTTGTAATTTTTATACCAATTCCCACATTGTGCTTCTGAGAGCCTGTGCCACTTTACTTCCGCCAGCAGTAGGTCCCTTGTGTCTTCTCACACCCTTGTCAACAAAACAGGCCTTTTCATTTTTGGAAGCTACTTGTATACTTAAAAATGGAATCTCTTCGTTGTCTGTGGAGGACTGGCAGGGGCTCTTTTTAGATTAAGTGTATTAGCCTGTTGGCAGTAATGTCTCTCACACTACCTTTCGACGTGCCCTTAGGTCCTGGCAGGAGCAATCCTGGCTCTGCCCCACCGTGGCCTCTTGTGGGCGTGAGGGGACAGTGCACCCAGCCAAATGCTCACCCTTGAAGGTGCGCAGGGCCGAGATTTCCAGCTTAGACAGCCTCACACCCATCGCCAGGCCTGTTCCTCAGGGGGATCAAGCGGCTGGCACACCCCCCCCTGGGCTCATTGACATTGTGTTGCGTTGCATGGCATTGCGTTGTGTTGTGTGTTTGTGCACGCACACATGGACGAACGGTGTGGACAAACAGGCTGCGATGCTCACAAGCACATGTCCAAGGCTGCTCATAGTGAAAGAAGACAGGAGATGAAAGCAAGAGGGAAGAGGGCCTGGTTCTTCCTCCTGCCCTGTAGAAGGTGGGACCTCTAGGATGTCTAGGATTCTAAGTCCAGCTTGACTTTCAGGATCATTTTTGAGGCCTATTTGTCAAGGTAGAAGAAAAAAAAAAACATTTGATTTAAACTCTTTATTAGTTTGATGTTTACAAAAAATTCTCATGATGTATGATCCATGGCCCTCTGCTTGTCATCCCGTGCTGGCTCCTGAAAATGTCAGGGCAGGCTTGCCACTTCCCCCGGAGCCACCTCAAGGCATCCGGATGCACATCACCTTGGCATCAAACCACAAGCTCCAACGTGTCATGTATTTTACAGCTTAAAGGACCTGAAAGAAAGCCAACCTAAGTTGGGACACTTGGTCTAATCAATGTCCCTATGTTGTAATTGGGCCACCTAGGCCCAGAGAAGCTCAGTGACTTGCTTGAAGTTTGTGTGCTTTCCCTCTTGTCCAGTCTCTGTGGCACCTTTGCTAAGTGTTTCTGTGGAAACTGCTCCACCAGCTCTTCATTTCATAACACTTTAGAATGGGATTCTGTCCAGCAAGAGAGAATAAAGATGGCTTCAAATGCAGGGATCGGACCAGACTTCTCAGCAGACTGGAACCGTCTAGCAATGCAGCCCGCCCTTGACACACGCACCCCTGGGCTCACTGACAACTGTGTTGTGTTGTGTATGTATTAGTGTGTGCACACGCATAGATGAACAGCATGAACAAACAGGCTGTGACACTCACAAGCATGCGTGCAAGGCTGCTCACAGTGTGAGAAGATAGGAGTTGAAAGTAAGAGGGAGGACAGGGCTGCATCTTGTAAGAGGGTTCTCTTGTATGATCATCTGTATGCACATTCGCCAGACAGCTGGAACGATGCCATTAAAAATATTTATTCTAGTGTGAGGTGTTTGCAGCTTGGCCCGTGTGCTATGCTAATAGCAAAGTGGCAAATGTGACATTTTCCCCAAGTGACTACAGAATGCAGAGGACATGGGGAGCTGGCTGTTCATTAACATGGGAAGTGCAAACTCAGTGATTGGGGAATCATAAATTGGGACTTGTTAACCCAATTTGTGCTCCCTCGTGGTGATGAATAGAGGCCTAACAAAGAGCCCAGCGCCAACCTCAGGTCAGCGCAGCCCCAGGTGAGGGGCGCTCACAGCCTCTCCAGGTGAATCAAAGGTGCTGTGTTGCTCCCACTGGTCACACTCCCCATCCCTCCTCCTCCTGTGTGCTGGATGGAGTCTCAGAGATCTGGGATGGGGGAGAGGTTGACTTCAGTGGGTGCTTCCTTCCTTGTCACCTGTCATCACCATAGATTAGGGTGGAAGCCTATGAGGAGCCCACCGCTGAGAGAGGCCAAAGAGGGCACTGTCCACCTGGACAGGGAGAATGGCAGGAGGATTCAGGTGTAGGTCCAGGGCTGGCTCGCAGTTCAGCATCTCTGCTGGTCTCTGGTTCCCCTCCTCCATGCTCAGTCTCTACTGAGGGACTCCCCAGGGGGATCCGACAGTGAGTCTCCTTTCAGGTCCACCTGTCTTGTTCCTAAGAGGAGAAACTGGCTCACACTGTAGCCCAGTTGGCTTTCAGCATGGTGTGGTGGAGCACACTCGGAGGTGGAACACGCTCGGAGTCTAGAGCTGGACACAGCTCGCCTGCACCTGGCTCACCTTGCAGTCAATTGCTCTTCTTCTTTAAGTCCTCGTTTTCTCCTGTCCAAGTATTAGGGATTTTAAAAGTTAGTGACACAGGATGTGCTAACTTCTACCACTTGTGCCCTTGACCTGTAGGCTGGTAAGCACACCAGAGTTTCCTCAGCTCCGGAGCAGTGACCTATGCTCCGAGGTCCACTCTACCTCGCCCACACCTTTGCACCTAATCTTTCCTTGAAATTTGCTCCTAATGATTAAACTTGCCCCAAAGGATTGCTTCCTGTTCTCCTGTGAAGCCCTGGCTGATACGGAAGGCTTTCAACATGATCCCGACAGAAGTAGCCATCAGTCTGTGGTACCAGGGATGTCGCCAACACAGCTGCTACGCTGCTGGCTGCTGATAGGTCCTTCAGTTGTAGAGCATCCCCTGCTCTGTCCCATCTGCCACAGGTCACTTCACCTCTCTACACACTCCAATCTGGAAGGAAGCACAGAGCACCAGAGCTGGTTAGTGGGAGCTGAGAGGGACATCCTGTGGTGGCTGCCATCAAAGCTCGTGTTCTTCCTGCTGTGTGCCCACCTGGCTCTCCAACAGCTCTCTCCAAACAGTTCTGAAAGTATTTATTCCCATCAGGAGCTTGCAAGTGGGATAATCCAGTGAACACTTTGCTTGGGTGAAAGAGTGAGTTGATGGGACGAGCCTCGGCCAAGCTTTTCTTCTGCCATGAAGATAGAAGCCCAACAAGATGATTACATCAGGAAGGAGCTAGGACAAGTAACTTAGGCCTGGATTTTGCTGCCAGTGGAGACAGGAAGCAGTTCTGTGAAAATGAGAGGCTAGAAATGCGCCCCTTGGAGGATAGGTGGGGCCAAGAGACCCTGTCTGCAGATCTTCAGATTGAGCGGCAGCTGCCTCTGCCACCTCCCCCGTTTGTAAATATCTCTTATACCCAAGAAAAATGTAGGATACCGTGCTCTCTCTGCATGTTTCAGATGAGGACCCTGGAGTCCGGAGCCGTGGCTCCCAGGGCCACCCAGGCACAGACGTCGGCGAGGATCACACTCACCCTGCGTCAGTCCCACAACGCTGAGTTTACAGTTTCTGTCCTCGTTGGTCCGAGAGGCTCTGACGTTCACACGGTGGCAGTTTCGCAGGGTGAGCACGTGGATGTATGTTGGGAGGGGCCGCATGCGTGCCTTCACCTCCCAGGCCCCCAGCTCCTGGTCTGGGGGTGCATGTTACATTGCCCAGTCGTGAAGCACAGCTGGGCACCGGGCCGCTTACCTTGGGAACTTTAGAAGAATGCAGAGACAGAACCAGTAACAACCCTTTATGTAAACCCTCCGTGGTTCTCTAAGAGCTTTCACATACAGTACTGCATTTCCTGTACCTGTTCTCATTGGAAATCGTTGCAGGGTATAAGCATATAATTACATTATCAATTAAGCCAGGTTCTAAAATCTGCCAGGCTGTGCTGGAACATGAATACAAAAAAATCCAGAGAGACTGAACCCCAAAAACCAAAATGATGATTTTTTTTTTTTTTTTTTTTTTTTACCTTAGGACCGATTTGCCGGGTATGACCCATAATCTACCTTTCCTCTACCCGAGTTTTTCTCTAGCTATTATCACAGACCTCACTGTGCTGGGCAGTCTCACCCCTCCCTGTACTCCCTCTTATCTATATGGTCAGAGTACCTGTCTGCTGTCTCCAATTCTGTTCTAGTTTACCCCTCCCCCCTCCCTTCCTTGTTCCATCTCCTCCTCCCTCCCCTCCCGTTCTCTCTCTCTCTCTCTCTCTCTCTCTCTCTCTCTCTCTCTTTTTCTCTCTCTCTCTTTCTCTTTCTCTTTCTCTTTCTCTCTCTCTTTCTTTCTCTCATTCTCTCTCTAGCCATGCTTAAAGACTGGGCCCTGTCACATGCACATCCAAACCAGGAGCTGGGGGCCTGGGAGGCAAAGGTACATATGCGGTTGTAATTCCTTAATACAAGGGATTACGACCAGGGAGGCTTGAGCTATATCCCAGCTTTGTAAATTTTACAGGGTCTCACTAAGGCCTACAACATATGATTCTCTTGCCTAGCCTGCCTAGTAGGCGAAATCCCAGCTGCGTACCACCACTTCTGGCATAGTTTTCTTAACACTTTCTTCTCTCCCTTTGTTCTGGCGGGCTTAGGGGCTTCGGCTTGGATAATTCCGTAGACTCGCATTACGTCTCTTCTTACGTTGTATTGTGACGATGATGCTGTTCTGTCCTTACAGACCGTGTCTTGAAGGCAGGGATATTTGATCATCTCTGGTGCCTGGTACTCTCTGGGCTTTGGATACGTCTCTGTTAGATGAAGCGAGGTGCCCAGGGTATTTGCTGGCTGGGGAGGTCTCGGTGAACTAGTATTTATTCACCTGCCCCAGACCAGTGTCAACCACAGAGGGTTTCCTGCTGGAGCCGGCAGCACCGAGGGCCAAGTTGCTCTCAGTGAAGCCTTGCTTCCATTTGATGATGTTTGCTAGGAAAAGAATCTCAAATTTTAAACCTGTGCGCTTTACTTGCTGATCACACTTCCCATTAAAAAACACATACAAAACAAAAACAAAACCCCACCAAAATCCATTTTCTTGGCAAACAATAAAGTACTCAGGGAGGATTATGTAAGATTTGGCTACTCTGAATACACTTGGTGTGTTCTGTGTTATTTCCTTCAAAAAATAATTGTCTCTGCAGACAGTAGATAAGATGCGTGCATGCGCATGTGTGACCGTGCACACACTGAGGACATGCGTGGATAGGGCTGTGAGCTCAGAGCAGCAGGCCGCCGGGCTCAGACCCAGCTCACTTCAGCAGCTGTGTCATCTATAGAGTGGGGAATCTATAGGGAATCTATGGGGTGGGGCTAAGAAGATTCAGGTTGGAGGTTGTGTGAGGATGAAGCCAACCAGAACACTGGTGAGTTCCTGACTCTGAGAAATGTTCTCCTGGAAGGGCAGGTTGGCATAAGAGGGTCCCCTGCAGTTCCTGGGAAACTCTCTCCAGGGAGCCTTACACATGCGCACTGTTCCCTTTTGGTGGCACTAGGCAGTATTATTGCCTTTTGCAATGGAATGTTGTTGTTCCTGACTAGACCAGAAGCACCTAGAAGGTGGGGCCGTTTCTGCTACTTCTCTCTTGCAGAGAACTCACTAGGTGAGTTAGCAGGATGGGTCTTGGCCCCTTTGGGAAGGCCCCGGGGAGAGTCTGACTCTTCATGGCCTCTTGTTCTGCTTCTGATTTTAGGTGTCAGATTTGTGACACTGGAAGTTCATCTCCTTGGCTTGTTATTGTTCTTGTTGCTGAGAGAAAATACTTCTAGTGGATTTCTCACCGGTGGTCAATTTACTGCATCTGGCTGAATTAAACTAGCATGGTGCTGGGTGCGGGAGGCCCACCTGAGGGTTGTTGCCAGCAGCATGAAGGAAGAACAGGAGAAGCAATCAAAACACTGTTAGAGATACTGTTTGGAGAAGCTATTGGAGGCTGCTAGTTCTCTCTGGCTGTTCTGCTGGAGGACCTCGTCATGCTGGCTTTCCCAATGACCTTTGGAGAAGCTTTCTCCTCATCTGGAGCATCGCTTCCTGGCTTTGGAGGGAAAGATGGTGCACTGCTCAGCCTCATGAGGAAGCTTATTGCATTGGCTTTCCTCATTGCTGGAGGAGCTCGGGACCTCGCTGTTACTAAGGATGGCTGTGGTACCTTTGGGGGAGCTCTGGTGCTTCCCTTGAGCATTGCTTCCTGGCTCTGGTTCAGACCCCTCAGCCTTCTGGCATAGATCCTTCATCCTGCTGGCATAGACTTCCTAGCTTGCACCACTGACCTTTGGGCCTTTCCAGCACAGATCCATGAAGCGAATCTGCATGAGACATTGTTGTGGGCTCTGGGCCTCCAGTTGGACTGGTAGGAGCGTTGTTATGAGCTTTAGTTCCTCAGCTGGATTCATTAGTAGTTTGTGGATAGATCTTCTGCACTTGTAGTATGTGATTCTTGGGTGATTCTTTTTTTTTTTTTTCTACAGTTTTATTGATAAACATAAAGCAATGAGACAGTTTCAAATCAAATCGGAAGTACAGTTTCAACAAATAATACACTGCATATATTATTCTTAGTGGTTAATTGCTGT
>NW_004524842.1:542262-558982 GCF_000260255.1 Octodon degus
GGGTCCGGCCCACGCTGCGCCTGGGCTGGGACTGGTCCCGCCGGCGCAGGGGAGCAGGGAACTCTCCGCACACTCACCGGACCTGGGCTAGGACTGGGTCTGGGGGCTCCCGGAACTCGGCAGAAAATCCTACTTGGCGGGCGGGGTCTTGGGTGATTCTTTATAAAATATTATTATAAAACATGTCCTGTACTATTTTATTCACCTTGAAAAAACTCCAAACTATGATAATACCCAATACACAAGGTTAAAGGAGAAAGGGTTTACTTCAGCTCGCAGCTGTAGAGGTTTCAGTCCATAGCCACTTGGCTTTAAGGTAAGGCGGCTTAGCAGACGGGCACCGAAGAGGGGAAATAGTCCATGGCAGAGCAGGGCAGGCAGGAGGCAGCAGTGCAGTGAAGGAGCGAAGCAGCTTCCTTTGGTCCCTTTATATTCCATCCAGGCTACCTGCCTTTTTAGTGAAGCCTCCCCCACCCACGGTGGGATACCCCTAATCCCAGCATTACATCCTTAATTCTAGCACTGTACACCCTAATCCAGCCACTTCAGATACTCCCCACTTATGATCAAATAGAGGCTTTGGGGTGGACTTTAGAAAGAAGCCATGACATCTCTTTTCAGCTCTTCCTCCAGGTCAAATGTGAGAATTTAGGTGGCATGAAGGAATAACAGAAGGAACATGGACTTCACAAACCCCCGTCCACCACGGGCAAGCTGTGGAGTCCCGATCCTCCCTGACTTCAGTTTCTTATTTATAAAGACGTGAAGTGCTGTACTGACAGGACTGCTTCTAGGCTGCAATGACAGGGCCGTAGAGCTGCCCAGCCCAGGGCCTGGACCCGAGTAGTTCAAGTCCTCAGTGTTCCTTTATGTACCATGAAATTTCTGAACTTCAGTGTCGGACTCTGGATAAATACAATTTCCAGGGGGTGTGCTGGCTTGTGGAATGGGTGAGTTTTCTGAGGCTCTCCCAGGGAGACCCAGAGGATCAGCCAGGTAGGGGGAGGAATGGCTGCTTTCCAGTTCTTCAATTCTGATACACACTGATAATGACACAGTGTGCTACTAACAACAGCTTCCTAAGAAAACATGAGTGTTTGCTACCAATTAAGCTCAAGCATCTCAACCTCAGACTCAATGAAAGTATGCCAATGGGCTGTGACGTGTCTCAGATTGGGTCACTGGCTGCTCTGTGGAGGGAGAAGCGCACAAAGTGAGAAGAGAAACAGCCCGTGTGATCAAATGGGGACCTTTGTGGCCAACCCAGCAGAGGGCAACAGGCCCCAAACGCTGCCCTACAGGCTCTTCTGGGTGCGGATGGGGAGTGTTGTCTGGGACTCAGCTCCTGCCTCTCCTCTGAAGTCTCTCAGTGGGGCCCCTTGCTGTGGTTTGTCCTCCTGGAGCTGAACCTGATGGAGGTGGGGCTTACTCCTCAGGGCCTCTGTGCCATCGGGGGCCAGCCTGCAGCTGGCATCTAGCAGGAGATGCTCTGTGGCTGGCTTCCTCACTCTGCGAGCTTCTTTGTCCCCTTAGAGTGGGGAAGGTGGGGCAGCCTGTGTGGGAGCGCTGTCTGTTTCCCATGTCAGTTTAGTCCCCAACTCATGCCTGTGCCCGAGTCCCCTCCTGTGTTCATCGCCTCAGGAAAACAGAGTCTATATGAAATAGGTCACACAGAGGCATAAGTCTGCCAGAGACATAGGCATGGAAGCCTGGATGGCAGAAGGGAGGTTGTGGTTTATTACTGGAGGGAAATAGCTGCTGTCTCAGAGCTGGGAGAATGAAAGGAGGAGGTACTGTCAGAACCTGGGGAGGGAGAGGCACTGTTGTAATGGGGGTAGAATGGTGGAATCAAGGCGTCACCAGAAGAGAAGAGAATGGGTGAACAGCAGGAAGAACAGTGGCTTCTGCTTTTCTCTGGCCATTTACTGTCCCCCAGCATCTATTATGGAGGAACTTCAGAAGTCAGTGGAACCTAAGTGTTACAGAGCAGGGGTGGGGGTGGGGGGAACCTGGGCTTGGGAGATAACAGGTAGGTCCACTGAGGCAGCCAACAAACATTTGTAGTATCTTTTAGATGCCTGCCACTGTGTGATGCTGGTGAGTGATCAGGGTAGGAAGGTCTCCTCCCAGCAGCCAGCATTTTAGTTGGGGAGATAGGCAACGAACACATAGGAAAGGAAAGCATGCGTTATCTCAGGTAGTGATGAGAGTTCTGGAGAAAAGGTAAACAGGGAAGGGGGCAGGGAGTGGTGGGAATTGAGGATGGTTGGTGAAGATTTTTCTGAAAAGTGTTTAAAGAAAGGCCTGAAAGAAGCACAACAGTGACCCTGAGGTTATCGGGGACTATAAGTAGAGACAGAGCCCGTGCAAAGGCCCTGGAGCCTGCTGTGATCAAGGAGTGACAGAAAGCCCTGAGCACAAGGTGCAGGACAGAAAGTGCCAGGAGATGTAGACAGAGGCATGTGGCTGCCAAGTTGGAGCACTGGAAGAGTAAATGGGGGTTCCCCCAACAAGAAAACTACCTGTGGCGCTCTCCACCAGCCTCTGCCAGGTCCCAGGGCCTCTTGGCTGCTGGCCTGGCTTGTGTGTACTTGACCTCCCCTTCCTCTTTTTCCATTCTGCCCAGTGGTGCAGAGGTGGGGCTGACAGCAGACACTACAGTGCAGCCTTTGTCTTGATGTTGGCTTCTACACCAAGGAAGGTGGGAAACCTTTCTTACCTTTGTCCCTGCTTGCTACTCACTTTCTTCTCCTCCACCCCAGTGAAGACTGCAGGTCTATCCCGAGTCCCAGCTCAGTACCCAGGACTACCCTCTGAGCCCTCCTGGCACACCCACATTCCTCACCTAGCTGTGGTCTTCCTGAACACAGGAGCCCTGGCTGTTTCACAGATCTGACCACGTAGTTCATATCTGATGAATGCAAGAGCCGGTGAGCAGACCCTCACAGCACACATTACTCAGTAGCTTGGTGATGGGTTGACTCAGTTGACTCAATGAAAGCCAGCTAGGTGTGCACAGTCCGCCCAGCTAGCTACTTGGAGTCTGCTAACTGACAGAGTGGTTGCTTGGTTGAATTTTTAGCTGGCAGAGTCTCCATGAAAACTTTGGGGCCACAGTGTTACTACACAGCTGTGTCCACCCCACTGCTTTCCGATAACAATGGAGGGTTTTCCCCCCACTTTATTAGTGATGAAAGGTTTGTTGGAGATAATTGTATTTTTAGCAGCTCAGTTAATGAACTAGCTAAGCATCAATAGATGGAATCATAAAACCATTAAACACCAAGAGCAATAATGGGAAACTGTGTCTGGTGGTAATGAAATTAAGTGTCTTTATGAGGTCACTTTATTCCTTTTTCCTCAGCTCTCTTGCCCTCCTGAGTACATGGTGGCTGCTGCTTCTAATTGCTGTTTCACTGAAATGCACAATGCTATCCATTTTGTGTTTTAATTCAATGTATTTCTGGGGCCTTCAGGGTCATTAAGCTCTCCACCAAAAGAGTGCGACAGAAGTGGCAGTTATAAAAGCAGCTTAGGAGAATGAGGACAACAGAAAGGTTGAGGAGGAATAGAGACAGACCCGCTGGTTGTAGTCCTGAGCTCCAGCCACATGTGCCAGTGCTCAGGGTTGGCAGAGTCTTGGAAACCAGGCAAGGTCACTCCCACAGGGGCCAGGTGGCTGTGGCTATGAGCTGGGTGCTTGGTGGTTTTGGGACACGTTCACATGCATCGTCTCCTTCAGGCCTGTGACATTCCCATGGGATGTGTCTTTTACTCTCACTTTGCAGAGAAGGAAACTGGGTCTCCCGGGATGACTCAGCCCCCACTGCTGGTGAGAGGGAGAGTAGAGCTGGTATGCATTCCCCTATGCCTGAGGCCTCTGGGATACTAAGCTGAACTCCCCACTGGTGAATGAGAGCTTGCCCCATGAAGTTTGCAGTGCATTAACTGATTTGAGTAATATTTATTGAGTATCTATTGTATGCTGTGGATATGATGAGTGGAGGAGCTCTTTTGCTATCCTCAAGGACGTAAAGGGAGCTGGAGAGATTTAAATAAGCAATAGCACACAGTGAGTCATGTGACCCTACAGGGGGGTGCTGAGCTGGGCAAGCTGCTGTAGGAGCCCCAGTTCTGATCTATGGGTTAGAGAAGATTTCCTACAGGAGGCAAGGTGTAAGCTGAGGCCTGCTGTGTGGGAGGTGGGTTGAGAAGGGGGAGCATGTGCAAAGACGTGGCCAACATCCCAGCTGGAGCTGAGCCTGGTGCCCTGTTTATTTCAGAGGTGGCTTCGCTGCAAAGGACTGGGACTGATTCACCTGTGGGGCTGAGGGGAGGCAGGAGTCCTGACTGTTTCCCTGGTTCCTGACATGGCCACCCGGGGCATGATGGTGCCATTTGCAGACACAGGGAACCTGTGGAAGGTGCTGTGGGGTAGAGGAGGGATCCAACAAGGAATGATTATGTGGTATGGTCCACACTTACTACAGTGAGCCCGAAAGGCCAGTCAGCTGGACTTGTGGTATCTCAGGGCCGAGAAATGAATGAAAGCCCCAAGACAGACACGATCTGAATCTTTCCCTGAAGTCACCCATGCACCCTGTGAGCGCTAGGTTTGCTTCCGCTCCACTGAGGAATTGAAAGGAGAGAATGAAGCCTCCAAGAGTGGGAGCTCCTAGCTGGAAGGATAAGGCTGAACACAGTGGAATTTAATAGGGGCCAGTGTACATCATTTCTCCTAGGCTTACAGCAGCAGTTGTTCAGGCATAGGAGGAGTGGCTCGTGTGGACAGCTCAGGTGCTGCTGAACAAAGAGCCAGTTGGCTGAACTCTGCCAGCCAACAGCAGGCCAGCACCCCTCCCGCTACCTCTAGTGCAGGGTCAATGCTGGAGGTTGTGTTTTTTTTTTTTTTTTTAGTGGATCCACAGGGATTGTTATCAGACCAGAACAGAGAAGAACCTATAAGACAGGTGTAGCAGCCAAGCGAGATAGAGGGCAGCTCAGAGGTGTCCAGCAAGGGCCATCAAGGGTGACTTCTGAGCCTGTTTTAGAGGATTTCTTGGAATATGGTCTGAGAGTGTACCCCCCAAAAAATGCATGGGAAGGCCAGAGGCCAGGGGTGTGATTATCAACCAACCAGGGAATTCAGAGAGAGAGAGAGAGAGAGAGAGAGAGAGAGAGAGAGAGAGAGAGAGAGAGAAACACACACACACACACACACACACACACACACACACACAGGAGTTTGTCTGGGTTGAGAATGGAAGGGAGTATTAGGGAAGTGATAAAGACAGAACAGTCCAGAAAAGCCCGTGCTTGCATACCTTATCTCAGTCACATGCATGGGCTCTGACTGTGTGTGTAGTCCTAAGCTGCAGGGAATGCTAAGAAGCAGCAGCCTTTGTGTAAATAGCTCAGGTGACAGATGCTACTCGGGAGTGAGGAGTGACAGAGAAGACCTCCTGGGGGAGCTGGATTTTGCTCAGGTCCTTGATGCAAGAATCATGGAGAATCCTGGCACCAGGCAGGCAGAGCTGGGGAACGAGAAGCTCAGCTGAGACTTGAGGAATACAGAGGGAGGTAGGGGGAGGTCAGCACGGAGCAGAGGCAGAGGTGGGGTAAGGCCAGCTTGGCAGAGGGGCTCAGGTGAGCTCTTCCCGGGGAGCTCAGGGCTCACTGAAGAGAATCCTGAGGCAGAGAGGGCGAGGAGCCTGAGTCGAGCACTTTGCCCCTGCTGGGACTCTCATGGCAGTGTGAGGGGCCCTGTGCTTCTTTGTGCTGATAACCATCGCTGCAGTGGGTGCCAGGGAGCAGGAAGGAGGACAACTCAGAGGATAGTCATCGGGAGAGCAACCCCAGTGTCTTCTGATGTGAAATCAAATTAGATGGGACAGGGCTATGCAGGAGTTTTCTTAACTTAGACCCCCTTTTTTCTTCTCTCTCCCCTTCCATGGTCTGAGTATGTCTAACCCCTTCCGCCCCCGTTTATGCATTGGAAAAACCCTGAGTGCAGTAGTGTTGGGAGCTAACAGGAAGCTAACAGGAGGCGATCGGGCCATGAGGGCTTCCCTCTTGGGAAGGAAGGGACTTGATTATTTAGAGGGCTCTGGGGGGAGGGTTCTCTGTCTTGTCCTGCCTGCTGCCACGTGAGGGCACAGCACGCAAAGTGTATCAAGGAAGAGGGCCTGGCCTCCGCAGACACCGACTCGCATGCATCCTGACCTTGTGCGCCTCAGCTCCAGAACTGCAGGCTAAGGCATTTCTGTCCAGCTGGGTGTGATGGCGCATGCCTGTAATCCCAGCACTCAGGAGGCTGAGACGGGCATAGCAACTTTGAGGGCAGCCAGGGCTATGGAGTGAGATCAAATCCAGCCTGGACTGCAGAATAAGACCTTGTCTCGGAAAAAATATCTGCTCATCAACCCAGTTTGTGGCATTCCATTTTAGCAGCACAAGGCAGGCTGAGACACCCCCAACTCCTAACTCCCTCACAGTGCTATGGAGAATTGCTGCTTAGCAGGTGATCTGCTCGGGTGGAGATGCACGGATGATTAAAATACAGTTCCTGCTCCCCCCCAGGAGTCTGCAGTCAAGACACTCGAATAAGTAAGTCAGCCCTTGGATTTTAAGCTGCACTTTCAGTATAATAACAGCTTTTCAGAAGGAAACAAAACAAAAAACGCTACCACACTAAATGTGCATGTTATTTTCAAAATGTCCTCATTTTAGAAATGCTCAAATGTGATAAAAAGTGTGTTTTAAAATTGAACAATATGAGCAGAGTCATCATTATCACAATAGGGTGTGTACAGTGACCTATCCGAGTACAAAATTATATGACAAAATGTGTCTTGGAAGTGGTAGTTACAGCAGCATGGTCGCTGTCACAACAGGGGTGGGGACAAGGGGCCCGGGAACCCGCTGGAAGGAGCTCTTAGTGCTGCCGGGGGACTTCACAGAAGGCTTTTTGCAGGACATGGGGCTGGAAGGCTGCCTTCAACCCTGAGAACAGCAGACAAGGATGGGGAAGGAAGACAGGGAGGGGTTCCAGGCAGGAAGGAGACGAAGCAAGGTATGGTGCCTTCTGGGAGCAGCTGTGTGTCATTACGGTGATTGGTACCATCAGCAGTGGAGCAGAGTGGGGCCTTCTGCTGAGGGGGCTTGGATGAGCCTCATCACAAAGAGAACAGGGAAGGAGGTGTGACCATCACAGTGTGTAGAAAGGTAAACCTGCCCATTTCCTGAAAAATTTTTATCTTTTCTATTTACATAAGTCATAATCCAATTGCCTAATGCAAAAATGGTGTGTTCTTATATAGTAAGAAAATGCAAAAGACTTTCATTCCATGGACTCCCCAATTTTTCATTAGGTCTGCTTGCTTATTTCCTTGAATCTTTTCTCAGGGGAAGCATGCCCTTTAGAAGCAATTGGTTGTGTGGTCCTCATCAGCACACATAATCCTTGAGTATTCTCTTGCTTTTTCCCTCCTGCTTGTTGTCAAGCAACTGCTCCCTGCTGAAATATCAGGCAGGCATCTAGGAGCACCTTTTCAAATTCAGATCTGTATGCGTGTGAGGCTGTTTCTGAATTGCATCCTTGTAGAATGACCTTTGAGTATCAGCACACTCCAGACACCATTGGCACGAGGTTCATCACCTGGGTCCCAGGATGGGGAGAAAGCCTTAGTGAAAGAGAGGCTAATAAACAATCTGAGCTAGACAATGTGTGTCAAGTTTGGGCTGCAGAATCAGAGAAATGGGCTCACTCCTGTTCCACCACACTTGCCAGTCGTGTGGCTCAGGACTAGGTCTGTAGCTGCTCCAAGCTCCAGTTCTTCTGGTCAGTGGGGCAGCAAGGAAGGCCTGGGGGAAAGAGATGCATCAGGGTGCCCCTCTGGGATGTGCCCCTCATGCTCTCGGGGCTGGGAAACCTTCTGCTTGCACTTTCTGTGGTCACCATGAGCTCACTTCACCATGGACCTGGAGCAGAGAATCGCCTCATTTATCCCTTCTTACTCTTTCCACCCTTGGGGAAGGCCCAGGACTGTCAGATCACAGAAAACCTGGGTGAGTGTAGGATGTAACAAAAATACCACTCGGTGGGCATCTCCAGTCGGCTCTTTTTTTCTGGTTCTGCCCCTGGGACCTCTTTGGAGCATGTTTCCTCATCTGTGAAATCAGATTGTGGAAACAAAAAAAAAAAAAATCAGCTTGTGTACTCACTGATCTTTAGGGCTCTGCGGAAGCTCTGCCATAGTAATTAAAATAAGAATTCAGAGTAAGCACACTCATGACTGCAGGTTTCCATCGTGTAAGGAGTGCCCTGTTAAGGGTTTTACATACATTACCTCATTTAATCCTTGTGGCAACACGGTGTGGTTCCTGCTATTACTATCCCACTTAACAGGCGAGGAACTGGGGCTTCCAGCTGCTGTGAATCTAGCTGGAGATGCCTATTTGGTAAGTGACAGAACTGGAGTGAGCCCATTGTGATCTTCAGACCCTATGTTTGAAGATTTATGCATTGTCTTAATTCAGGCTACTATAATAAAACGACACAGAGTAGGGATGGTCTAATCATCAAACACTCATTTCTGGAGGCCGGGGGGCAAGTTCAAGGTGCAGACTGCATCTGACGAGGGATTTCTTGCTGTATCTTAACGTGGCTGAGGTGGCGAGAGGCAGGCGGAAGGAGCATTTGACCTACTTTCTTATCAGAGTGGGATAGTGGTTACCAGATGCTGGAGAGGCAGAAGCAGGGTGAGATGGCAAAAGGTTGGTTGGTGGGCAGTGTTTCATAGAAGAAATAAGTACTGGTGTTCTGTTGCCCAGTTGGGCAAATATATTTAATAACAAAGCCCTCTATTTCAGAGTAGAGAGAGGATTTTTGAGTACTTTATGAGGAAATGATAAGTGTTTAAGGAAGCAGGAATGCTAATTACCCCAATTTAATCATCACACAATATATTATATGAATCGACACATCACCGTGTATCCCTTAAATATGTACAATTATCATGTGCTAATTGAAAAAAAAGATGAATGGTCATAAAAAATTAGGCATCATCTCATGTAGCAAGATGGCCAGCAGTGGCACAGTTCCAAAGGTCCAAGGTCCTCTTTCTTCACCCAGGTGATGTCATCCTGGTGTTCATTTTCCTTTGTGGTAGGAAGATGTCTCACTTTTCCAGACATTGGTCACCCAGTCATACCCACATCATTTTTAGATTCAACTGGCCAGACTGAGTCAGGTTCCCGCCCTGCATATCAATCTCTGCCAAGACAACTGGATGCTTGTGACACCTTAGACTGTAGACTGTGATGGGGCCACCTGCTCCAAGCAGTGCATATGCAAATTAACCCAGAGTCCATTCAGGCTCTTTGGATTTGTCTTAGTGTCCACTGAGCTTCAGGTTTTGGATCTCTTAATATGCAGTACAGAGGAGGAAGGAACTGGCATAGGACTGCTGATTTCTCACTTTTGCATATTGTGGTAGTCGTTTCCCTTCTTACTGGGACAAAAATACCAGAACTATAGAAAGGAGACTTCACATTGGCTCATGTTTCAGCCTATAGTCAGCTGGCTCCAAGGCAGGGCAGCCTGACAGAAGGGCGTGGTGGAGGACAGCAGCTCCCCACGCAGCTTCTAGGAAGCAGAGAGAAAAGGAAGGAGCCTGGGAAGGAGATTAAGCCCTTCTACTGGGCCCTGCCCATAGTGACTGACCACTTTGACCAGACCCACCTGTCCACACCAAGCCAGCAGTAGTGGCCTATAGTTCAGTCACTGATGCACACCCCACTTCTGGGCATAAACAAGGCTCTGGGGGACCAGCCAAGTATAAACCCTAAGCCTGGGGTGTTCAGAAGGCGATTGGATTATGGGGGCAGTAGAGCCAGCTTGCTGTTGGGAGTTGAGGTCTGGTCAGGGAGAGAATCCAAGGGACACAGTCTCAGAAGATCACCTCCAGCCCAGTTCTTGCCTCCTTGCTGTTTCCTGGCTGTCACGAGGAGAGAAGCTTTCATTCCGCCATACCCCCCACCATGCCTTCTTGCCTTGGAGCCAGCCAACTACACACTGAAAATTCAAGACAAAATACATCTCGCTACCTCTAAGTTGCAGGTGTCAGGTATTTTGTCTTAGCAATGAGAGAGTGACTGAGACACCTTATAAAGTAAAATATCAACTAACCATCTACTGCCTCTCATTTCATCAAAAGTACATTTTAAAAGCAAAGAAAAAATCTTTAATAAGTTTAGCATTATAAAAACCTAACTTTCCCCACATCTCTTATCTGAAATTTGGAAAATGCTTCGTTGGACAACCATATAAAGCAGAGGCTCTTAGCTGGGGTCTGCCTCCCACCCTTGCCACAGGGGTTTATCGATTAGAAACCAGCCTCCATGAATTTGAAGATGGAGAAAAATTATAGCTTTTTTTTTTTTTACTGTCTTCTATGTGAAATATAAAATTTTTCTTCAATTACAAATGTGACAACAAACTGACAGTATTAGCATGACCTGCGATTTTTGTCATCAGTAGGAATCACAAATATTTTCATATCACATTACAGTTGTTGTAGGTATCTGGAATTTCATTAACGCCCACCACTGCTTTGAAATCATGGCAGCTATGAGATTAACTGCCAGACTGCATGTGCTTGCAGGCTTCCTTACAGAAGCTTCCAGAACGTAGCTGGCCACTTACTTCCCTGCAGCCCCGTGTATCAGGAGGGCAGCCGTTCCATAAAGAACTTGAAGGCTCTCGTGTGTGGGACCAACACCTTCCGCTACTCTTTCACTGAAATGGTTTGTGGATCAAGATGCAGAAGGAATCGAATCATTGAAGTTTGGCAAATCTGAATCATTTGAAAGTGAATTTTTAAGTCATTGTAGGCAGGCAGGCTTGGGTGGCACAAACTAGTTCCGTCACATCCAATTGCTGGAGCTCCCTGTTGGGGGGTGATATTTAAAGCAACTTCTTGGGACTGCTGACAGATGGTACGGTGATGTGGGCCACGCAGAGTATGGTGAGCTCTGTGGGAAGCAGGAGATCTTGCCTTGATTTGTTTTTCTTTCTTTACTCTTTATTTGTAAAATGTTTATGTTATAAAGCATAGTTTCACATGCACAGTATGCTATTCAAGTGATGCTCTCATACTATTATTCTGTGAAACTATCATAAATTAAAAAAAATACCTTGATAAGGAGCACTAACTGTACCAGAAATAAGGGCCTTGTGTTCTAGGAAGTCCCATGCACCAGCGGCTAATTCTAGGGAGGACGGGAGCCCTAAGCGTCTCATCTTCCATTTATACCAACGCTATAAGATATTAATAGCGCTGAAACTTCATGTTTAAGTCTACCATATTTTACTTATTTGTTGTAGAATTTAATGAATAATTATACTTTAACATGCAAATTATTTCCTCCTGTGTCGATTTATCAAATAAATTACCCAGGAACCACAAGTGAAATATTACATTTCTTTTTTATTATTGGCATATTTTTGTGATATATCGTAATGACGTTGTTCTTAACTTGGGAATCGGTACATATTCATAGTGTATCTTGGTCATTTCTACTTCCTCCTCTACCCCTCTTGCCTAGATCCCCTTCTCATCTCTATAAGCTGTACCTCTCTTTTTCCTACCATCTCTCTTTTAATTTGCTCTTCAAAATATTTCTCATATAAAAGAAACCTTGGTGTACTAATCCCTCCTTCTGAGTCTGTTTCACTTGAGGGTCAGTGGTCTTAAGATACATCCGTTTTCTTTTTTTTGATTCATCTGCTTTTTTACAAATGACTTAAATTTATAATTTTGTCGTGTATAGTAGCATATTATAGCATGATAGCATATTTTATTCATTCAGTCATTTGTTGCTGGACACATCGGTCCTTCCATAATTTACTGATTATGAATTTTGCTAGTATGGTGTGGGTATTCATGTTGTCTTTACTTTTTGGAGGAAGATACCCAGAAGAGGACTAAGAGGAATACCCATTCCTCTTAGGAATACTAAGAGGATTCCATATACAGAATCTTCCTACTGACTTCCATACTGGTAGTGTTAGCTCACATTCAAACCAACAACGTGGAAGTGTTCCTTTTCCCCCACACCAAGATTTCTTGTTGTTTGAGTCCTTCATGATACCCATTCTGATTTGGATAAGATGGAGTCTCAGTGTTGTTTTGATTTGTATTTCTCTAATGGCTAAAGTGTTGAACAATTTCTCGTGTTTTTATTGGTCATTTTTTATTTCTTTTGAAAAGTGTCTATTCATTTTAAGTGCCTTTTTTTCTGATTGAGTATTTTATTTTTTGGGGACATAACTTTTTGATTTTTTTTTTTTTTGCAGTTCTGGGGATGAAACTTGGGACCTTGTGCATGCCAGCCAAGTGCTTATCTGCTGAGCTGTCTCCCCGTCCCTTGCACTCTTTATATATTTTAGATACTAATCAATGGTTTTGTTCCCATTCTGGAGCTTGTCTCTTCATTCTGTTGATTGTTTCCATTGCTGTGCAGATGCTTGTTAGTTTGATATAATTTTATTTATTGTCTCTTGATGTTACTTCTTGTGCAACTGGGGTTATGCTCAGAGAATTCCTGCCTATGCTTATATATTGAGGAATTATTTCTATTTCATCTTCCAATAGATTCAGTGTTTCACTTTTTATACCTAGGTTTTGGATGCATTTTGATTTTGTTTTAGGATATGGTGAGAGCTATAGATCTAGTTGCATTCTTATGCATGTAGTTAGCCAGTTTTCCCAGAGGCTATCTTTTCTCCAGAACATGTTTTTGTCTCCTCTGTTAAAAATCAGGCAGCTGAATATATTTGGGGTTGCTGGGAACTATAGCCTAGTGGCAGCATGCTTGCCTGGCATGCAAGAAGCCCTGGGTTCAGCCTTCATAGAAGAAGGAAAAGAAGAAAAATGAAAGGAAACCAGATTTCCACTGGAGTTGCTTTTGCATCCTCAATTCTATTGGTCAACATGTTTATTTTTGCTTTAGTCCAGTACCACACTGTTTTTATTATTGTAGCTTTGTAACATAACTTGAAATCAGGATTTTAATGCCTTCTGTTTTATTGTTTTGCTTGGAATTGCTTTGCCTATTCTGGGCCACTTCTGGTTTCATATGAATTTAGGATTGCTTTTTTCTTCCTGCGATGAATGCTATTTGCATTTTGATTGAAATTGCATAAAATCTATGTACAATTTTTGGTTGATATGGCTGTTTTGACCATCTTAGTTCTCCCTATCCAGGAATAGAGATGCCTTTTCATTTTCTAATGTCATTTTAATATCATTTTAAAAGATAGAGATCTTTCACTCTTTAGTTAATTTCCAAGTATTTAATTTTTTGAAGCTTCTGTGAATGAGATTGTTTTCTTCATTTCTTTCTCAGTGAGTTCACTGATGGTGTACAGGAATGCTATTGACTTTTTTGTGTGTGTTGATTTTGTATCCTGTCACTTTGATAAACTTGTTTATTAGCTTTAAGAGTCTTAAGAGTCTTCTTTTGCAGTTGCTTGACTCTTGTGGGTAAAGAATCATACCATTGCTAAGTAAGGATAGTTTGACTTCTTCCTTCCCTATTCATATCCTTCTTATTCCTTCCTTTTCCCTAATTGTTCTGGCTAAAAGTTTAGAGTGGTGAAAGTAGATACCACAGTCTTGTTCCTGAGTTTAGAGAGTGTGACTTCTGTTTTTCCCCACTTGGTGTGATGTTGGCAATGTGTTTGTCACAAATAACTTTTCATCAGTTTTCTAAGATCCTTCTATACCTATTTTCCCTCGTGTTTTATTTTGAATGGATCTTGGACTTTTTCCAAAACCTTCTGAAACTGTGAAGAGTATCATATGATTTTTTCCCTTACTTCTGTTTATGTGGTGTATTTACTGCTTTACATATCTTGAACTACCCTTGTATCTCTGCAATGAATCACACTTGGCCATGATATTTTATCTTTTTAATTATTTGTTGTATTCTTTTTTTATTATTTTTTTTCAAAGTTTTATTGATAAACAGATAGCAATGAGACAGTTTCAAATCAAATTGGAAGTACAGTTTCAACAAATAATACACTGCATATATTCTTCTTAGTGGTTAATTGCTGTACAAGATGCGGACTTGTGATCCTATTTACAAACACTATTAGAACAAATCATTCTATTCATTAAGAGAATGCAACTATATATCTATCCTAACCACTTGGAATACACAGATACAAAATGGACATTCATTGGTATACCCCATTTTTTCTAAGTTCCGTTATTGAATATTATTATAGGTGTGTAAACTCAGCAAAATATTCTAAAGGAGTCCAGTAGCCCATAATAGCATTGGGTCTTCTGTTTAACTGGCAATGTCAGAAATTATTGACCTGAGTCCCCCACAGCTCAACATAACAGCATGGCTTTATTTCCTATATTTCGTCTTCATACTTTTCTACTGGATGGTTAAGACCAAGGTAAAGCAGGACCTATGCAACAAGAGTTGTAGCTTTTGGGTCTGAGAAGGTCAGTGAAATGCCCTCAGGATTTATCCTGAGATCCTGTACCTCAGATTGTAGAACCTTTGTCAGTGCAGCCACGTTGTATTCTTTTTGCAAGTATCTTGCATCTAGTAAAATGGTTTATAGTTGTTGTTGTTTTTTTTAATTGAGATCTTGGTGAATTTTGGTTATCAGGGTACTGTTAACTTCAGGAAATGACTTTGGAAGTTTTCCTTAGCCTCTAATTTTATGAGGGTGTTGAAGGAGTATTGGTGTTAATTGTTCTCTGAGGTTCTGGTAATATTCAGAGATAAATTTGTTAGGTTCAGACCTTTACTTAGTTGATAGGTCTTTATTTCTACCTCTATGTCATTGTCTGTCATTGGCTTGTTCTGGTTTATAAAAATATCTTTTCAATTCAGTTTTGGTAATTCATATGTGCCTAAGAACTATTCCATTTCTTTTAGATTTTTCAATTTATTGGAACATGTGTTTTCAAAAATGGTTTCTTATAATCTTCTACATTTGAATGGTGTTTACTGTGATTTCATCTTTTTCATTTCTAATTGCATTGATAAAAGACTTTTCTGTCCATTTGGTTGAGGGTTTACTATCCTGTTTATTCTTTGAAAGAGCCAGTTCTTTGATTCATTGATCTTTTGATGTTTTTCTGAGTTTTAATTTTGTGAATTTCTACTTTGGTCTTTATAATTTCTTTCTTTTTTCAAGTTTTGGATTTAAATTGATTTTTTTTAGGACCTTGAGATGCATCATTAGTTTATTTATTTGGAGTTGCTTTATTTTTTAAATGCGTGCATGCACAGCTATAAACTTTCCTCTTACAACTGCTTTAATTTTGCATAGATTTTTGTATGTTGTACTTCCATGGCCACTTGATTCTTAGAAGTATTAATTTCTTCCCTGATCTCTGTTATAACTCATTGATTATTCAAGAGTATACTATCTGATATCCACCTGCTTGTGTAGTTTCTGTTGATTTCTATTTCCATTCTATTATGGTCCAATAGGATTAAGGTACTTCAATCCTTCTGTATTTAAGCATAGTTTATTTCTTAAAATATGATCTCTTTTGTAGAAAGGCTCATGTACTGCAGAGAAATTTGTATAGTCTGCTGTTAGATAAAACACTCTGTAGGTATCTGTTCATTCCATTTGTTTGATGGTATGGTTCAACTCTGATATTTCTTTGATTTTTTTTTTTTCTGGTTCACTTGTCTATTGGTGAGAGTGGGATATTGAAGTCCCTCCTTAGGTTGTATTGGTGACTGGCTTTTTTACTTGGAGACAAGATTTTGCTATTTCAGGCTGATGTTGAATTCACTATGTAGATCAGACTGTCCTCAAATTAGCAACAATCCTCCTGCCTCAGCCTCTCAAGTGCTGAGATTACAAATGTGCCATCCACCCCTCTCTCTCTCTCTCTCTCTCTCTCTCTCTCTCTCTCTCTCTCTCTCTTCTTTTCTTTTCTTTTCTTTTCTTTTCTCTTCTTTCTTCTTTCTTCTTTCTTCTTTCTAATGTATTTGGTACAGGGTCTTACTACACAGCTCAGACTTGTAGTGATCCTACTGTTTTCAGCCTTTCCAGCGCAGGGATTACAGGCCTGCATCACCATGCTGGTCCCGGTGGTTGGTTTAGCATGCTTGGGGCTGGAGCCAGCAGGACATGTGGTGCTGGGGATCTAACCCCTGTCCCTGCACTTGCCTAAACAGGCACTTAGTCCACTGAGCTATCTTGTTGTCCTTTTCTGTCCACTAATTTTGTTTTATACAATTGGATATGCTGATATTTGGTGCATATATAATTACAATTATTATCTCTTCCTGATAAACTGTCTCTTTTGCCAGTATGCAGTGATATTATTTGTCTCTTCTGATCCGTTTTGGCTTAAGGTCCACTTTGTCTAAAAGTAAGATAGCTAGACTTGCTTGCGTTTGGGCTTTGGTTGCATGAAGTAGCACTTTCCATCCTTTCACTTTCATTTTGCAGATTTTTTCCTTTGGTTTTGTTTTTTTGTGCATGAGGTGTATTTCTTGCAGGTAATATATGGTTGTGTTCTATTTTATGATCCTGTATTCCAGCCTGGCTCTTGACCTTGAGTGTTTTGAATGAAAGTTCTTTATTGACTTTTGTTATTATTTTACTTTCTCAGTGCTGATTCTGCTGTGTCCTCCTAGTCTTTTTTTTTTAATTTATTTATTT
>NW_004524842.1:562780-581496 GCF_000260255.1 Octodon degus
GCAGGAAACTCTCCGCACACTCACTGGACCTGGGCTAGGACTGGGTCTGGGGGCTCCCGGAACTGGGCAGAAAATCCTACTTGGCGGGCGGGGTGGGGGAGGCACTGCATAGTGGTGGGGGGCGGCCCGAGGGGCTGGGAGAGGGTCCGGCCCACGCTACGCCTGGGCTGGGACTCCCTCCTAGTCTTAAGTGAGATGTATTCTTTCCTTTGGGCTTTTGGGTGATCTGGCAAAGCTGATTTAGTTGTCATGTGTTCTCTCTTTGTCATGTGAAGTCTTTCTTTCTCCACCAAGTTTTCAGGATAATTTTTCAGGATATAGTAATCTTGCTTGGTCATTGTTTTCTTTGAAAACTTGAAAAACTTCACTTCAAGCTCTCCTGGCCTTCAAGGTCTGCATAGACAAACCTTCAGTTATTCAGATAGACCTGCTTTTATAGGTTGCTTGATTAATTTTTTATAACACCTTTTAGTTTTCTTTCTTTGTTCTGAATTTGGGATGTTGATTATGGTGTGTGTCGGAGAGATGCTTTTCTGGCCAGAGCTATTTTGTGTTCTCTATCTGTCTCATTTATCTGGATGTTGAATTTTTTCTCTAGATTTGGAAAATTTTCTGCTGTAATTTCATTTCTATCTCTTGGGTATCATTTTTGGACCTCTTTTACTTCTGTAATACTTAAGATGTTTTCTTGAATTACTTAATAGCTGTTAGATTTAGCTTCCATGATGTCTTCTTGATTCTAGGTTTCACTGAGTACATGATCTACTACATTAAATGTGTCTTCACGTTTCAACACTCACTTCAGATTGGTCATTTCTGTTACTCAAACTTCCAATAGGATTTTTCATACCTGATATTTTTGTTTAATTTATTTTCATAGTCTTTAATTTTTTTTCACAAAAGTGGTCATTTATATCTTGCATTATATTCTTTAATTCAGTCAATTTTTTGGTATTTATTGAACATTTTACTAGACTTTTTCTGTTTATTTATATCTTCTGTAAGCTCATTGAACATTTTATGGATTTACTTTAATTTCTTCAAATATTTTAGCTGTTTATTTTTGACTTCTTTCCCTGAACTTTTCTCTACTTCAGTACCTGTGGTATCAAGTTTTTGGGAGCTAAGAGTTTTTTGGAGACATTTTGTTGGCTTGTTTTTTCATGTTTCTTTGTTTTGTGCTTAGGGTTCAAGATCAGTTCAGGTAGAAAAGCTTGCTATTGTGAAGATTTCTCTAGAGTATGTTTCTCTTTGGAAGTGATTTTAGCTTTCGGTATATTTTAATGGTCATGAAACTAATCAACCAATTCAGGGTAATAAGACCAGGGGTTTCTGTCTCTGTCTTATTATGAGACACCTTCAGCTGTATTGGATAGAGAGTACACAGCAGGATTGGCCAAGTTCTGATCTTCTGCTGCTCTCTTGAGAAACTTCTGTGACCTCTATGTCCTTGGCTTCATGACAATTCTTGTAACTGTGCCTCTCCAGCTGAGTGTGCCATCAGGACTTCTTGGCACTGCCACTCTTTGCTGGCTTTCTGCCTAGGCCAGACTCTCTGGCCTGGCCTTTCAAGTAGTCTCTGTCCAGTCCCTGGATTCAGTGGGATTTAGGGATCCATGAAGGAGGGTCTTTCTGCTTGGAGTTCAGTAGTGTTAGCCAGTGGATGGGAGCTCCTATGGCTCTGAGCTTAGCCACTATTGCTGGGTGGTGGCAGCCGAGCTCTCAGTGGTATTTGGAAGGCAGGCAGTGGCTGGAAGGCTGAATACCACACGAGCACAGAACGCGGTGAGGTTTGGGAAGGTGGGAGGAGAGTGACCACAGGCACTGGCCAGGTGTCCTTTCTCCACGCCCTCATCACTCTGGTCAGAGGCACCGCACTGCTGCTCTGCTAGGTTTCTTCCTTCCTTCATGGAGTTCGATCTTTTCCAACAGTGGTGTGTTTGATGAACCCAGGCCCTTACCAGTGTTGTGGTTGGTTTCTTTTTTCTAAATACCTCTGATTCTGGACTTCCTTTGGTAGACTTCTCTTTCAAGTTTCCTTCCCACATTTGAGGTTTTGGTTTCCTTTCTGTTCCCAAGTACCTGTGGATCCTGCTAAGTATCTTCCAAGCAGCTAGTGAGAGCCACTTCTGCTAGCCAGTCCCCGGAACCCCCCAAATATTGAGGATTTAAAGACTGTCCGTGAAATAGAATATTTTGTCTTATTTTTATTTTCGTAGGCCCAATTTATCTTGCACTGGCAAAAAAATTAGGAAGATCCAATGAAAACTGTGTATCTATCTCCATTTTTATTAAGTGATGGAACAAAAATTTACAAGGACTATTCTTTTGGGAAAAGTCCTTGTGGATGGAATTTGGAGGGATGGAGACTGAAGGAATACTTCTCTTATGACCATTTGCCAAAGTACCCAAATAAAATGAGTTCTATGCATTTGTGCAGGAAGGAAATTCAATGTGGAAACGTTTCCAACATGTGGACTTGCAATTTCCTGAACATCTTTCCTGGAAGCATTCTTGAAGCTTCTTACAGCTGCTAGACAAAAGAAGCCTCATACTCCTGAAAAAACTTTACCTAACAGCACCATGCACTGGGAACATGGAGGAATTTGGGAGCTGAAATAGGAGTAGAAACTAGAAGTGGTTCCCTAATTAAATGAGGCACTTTCATGAGCAGCTGGCATGTCTTGGCATGTTTTGCTTTTGTAGTAGGCAGCTGAACTAGACAGAAATAGTATAGGCAGTCAGACAGGGCCAGGCCCTCAAGGAGACAGCATGGAAGACAAGATACTTTGCAACTGTAAGAGAGATGGATGCTCCTGCTGTGGGCCAAACCTAAAGACCAAAGATCGAACAAATGCTTACCCTCCTAAAGATAAGCATCCAGAATTGATCATCACCTTGAGGAAACCTGGAAGACTCACTAATCCAATTGCTACAGACTATCTGATAAGCTGTTTTATATTCATGCCCACTTGCTACATGACTCGCTTCCCCATTTGGTCCTGGATTTCATCAATTTCACCTGAGCAATGGTACTTGTAACCTTATTGGTTGGCCATAATTCTGTTCCACCTCATGCCCACCTAAGTAAGTTCCCATGTCCTCCACCTTAGACCTACCTCACCACATGGTTTTACTATATAAAAATCCCCATAAGAGACAGCTTCCTGGTAACCCTCTTGGGTCCCCCTTCTGTCCCTCTCTTGGGCAGTTTTAGGGAACACGAACTCATCCCAGGTACCTTTCGGTTGGGAGGTTCATTCCCCTATATCACTATTATTTTGATAAATGTTCCCTAGAGGCCTACACATTATAGGCTTAGTTGCCTGGGCTCCCGTTGGGAGGTTACGGAGCCTTTGGTAGGTGGCACGTAGTTGGGTCACTGAGTGTGCCCCTTAAGCGGATGTTAGGACCTGCTTCTCTCTTTCACTTTCTGGGTGCTATGAGGCCAGCAGTTTCCTCTGCCTCATGAGCCCACATTAACATCCCACCTTGCCTTACTATCAGAGGAAATGAGCCTAATCAGTTGTAGATGGAAGCATCCAAAGCTGTGAGCCAAAATAAAATGCTCTTCCGTATATACCACTGATTTTAGGTATCTGTTACAGTGACGGAAAACTGCCTTGCACACACTGCGAACGAGCTGGCAGCTCTGTCATTCCCCTCAGCAAATCACGGCAGGAAGCTACAGCCACTGCTCCGCTATTCACTTGTTTGTTTTATTCCCCACGTATGCCTGTTGACAGCAACCAAGAATAATTCTCCTTTGTGAGTGCCTGCAAGACAAAGATGGCTGATGCTTTGGAAATGCTGTGTGTGTGTGTGTGTATCAAACACACCTGATAGGATAGATAAGCTTCACCCCCATGCACAGATGGAGCTCCTGGGATGCTTGCTTGTGGATCTGATTTTTGCTACTGAATCTTTGAGGTAATAAGCACCTTGTATTGTTTTCACTTGTTCTCCTCAACACATAGTCTGGATCTCCCCAAAATCCTGAGAGGTTTTGTTAAAAAAAGTCATCAACTTTGGTCTCTATCAAAAATTGCTCTTTGAATAATAGTAGTTTTAAAGGCTTTGTTAAGGAATAGTATCAGGAAAGGAAGTGCCTCGCTTTGTAAAATTCAGAGGAACTCTGAATTTTCAGAGAAAATATTCTAAATGAAAGAGAACACTTCCTCTTCGAAAACTTTGCAGACATGTGTCTATGGGTTGGCTTACCCTCTCCCGCTCTTAAGCATCTGGATGAAATCATGGTTCCTGCTCCAGGCTATGATGCCACAGTTCTGGATGCTCCTGAGGACACTGCTAGACTTGTTGGCTGAGCTGGGGGATGAACAGAGAGAGGAGCAGACCTCTTCCCAGACATGTGCCTGTCGGAAATGCGCTGCCTCAATGAAGAGAGATGCAAGGTTCTGTCAGTGTATTGAACAGAGTCTACAAGCACATACAAATACTTTCAAACTCTTTAAAAATTTATATATACTGTACTTTGATGATATCAAAACTGACCCAGAGTGTCACAGTTTCTTCTTGCTAATATAAGCTGTCTCGAATTTTGACCTAATTAAAGATGAGTTCATTGATCTTTCCATCAAAAAGCCTTGGAGAAGTTTGCTGCTCCTAGGAGAAACCCTCTCCTTTGTAAAGACTGTGGAAGGCATAATTCCATTTTCACCATATGTCTCCGAGAACTGGACTGTTAGCACTGGGCACACACAGACACCCCCAGCAGCTGGCCGTACAAGCTGACAGAGCTGCTGTGTCATAGTCGTCCCTCCAGTCTGTGTTCTTGTTCAAGCTGAGTGAAACCAGCCTACTTGTCTTTAAAAAATAATATTTAGCTTTAATTTACCTCCATTTCAGATGGCATTCTTATTTTTAAAAATGTGATTCAAAGAATCAAATTGATTCTTTTTTAAAATTCTTACATAATCAAATTGATTCTTTTTTAAAATTCTTACATAATACTTTATTCATTTATTTATTTGTTTGGTAGTGCTGCTGATCAAACTCAGTGCTGTGGGCATGCAAGGGCTCTGCCACTGAGCTACATTCCTAACCCTATAAGTACATACACTTCAAGCATACTATTTTGATAATTGAACCTCAGTATACTTAGTTTTCTCCATGATTTTTTATGCTTAGCTTATGAGCTGAAATACATTATTGTAAGAACAATTTGTAGACTTTGTTCTTTTTTTTGGAGACACAGTCTCATTATGTAGCTCAGGATGGCCTTGAACTCACTCTGTCTCCCAAGATAGCCTCCAGCTCATGGTGATCCTCCTGCTGCAGGCTCAAGAGTGTTGAGATCATAGATGGGTGCCACCACACCCAGCTGTAAGCTTTGTCTTTTGTCCTAGGGATCCAGGGTATAAAAATAGTGGACTCCCACCTTGGTCTGGATTTGCTGAAAGTAAAAAAGGACAGTTTGCTGTGTGTTCTGTGGAGCTTAAAGAATGAGAAGCTTCCTTTACAAAAGACCACCCCAGCCACAAGGATACTGTGCTTCTGAGAAGACCCATTACAGGTGGCACCTTTCCCCCAGGACAATGGAGGAAGGGAACAGATACGAGCCCCAATAGGAAGGCATCTTATCTGTTCCTCCTGTGATGGCTGGTTTTAGGGAATTGCTCACTTCAATCCTCAGGTTATTTATTTATTATTTATTTGGTACAGCGTCTTGCTACATAGCTCAGCTTGGACTCAGACCTGTAGTGATCCTCCTGTCTGAGCCTCTTCAGTGTTGGGATTACATGTATGTGTCCCTATGCCCAGTTTTGGTGGGGGCAAAGAGAGGGGGACCAAAATCTCTTCCCCAGAGTCTAAATAATTTACAGGTGGAGACAAAAGTAGCACAGAAAACAATTACAAAAAATTAAATGCAAGTCTACAGGGCATCTTGAGAAAACCCATCCGGTTAACTTTTTCAACACTGTATCCCCAGAGTCTAAAGCACTGCTTGGTTTACAATATGTGCTAGAAAACTCTTCATTGAATGAATAAATTGATGACTCAATTTTGAGCATAATAGCTATTGTTATGAGAATAATACATGTTCATTAGGGAAAATTTGAAATGTGGAATATAAGAAAGCAAAAAGGAAAGGATAGTCGGCCAACATTTTGCTACATTTCTTCTTAGTTCCTTTTTCCCCCTAAATATATGTATACCACACACACACACACACACACACACACACACACACACTTTAGAATAGTTTTGACTTTTATAGCATAATTTTTTCTCTTAAAATTATATTGTGATCATTTTTCTGTGCCATTAAATATTCTTCAGAACATTATTTTTAATGGCTGTATTATACAGTGTTCTATAAATAAATCATGGTGTGTGTAGCCCAACTTATTAACCACATCTCTATTGTTGATCATCAGTGTTAGAAACATTTTATACTGCCAAGAGCTGCGCTTATGTGTTGTCATCTGCTACAAATATCACTCTGAAATTTTCCCCTCAATACATAATCTAATTTCATCATCATGACAAATACAGTGAGGCAGAATTAATTATACCCATTTTACAAACAGGAAACCTGAAGGCCAGAGGAGCAATGTGTCAAAGGTTGCTGTTAGAAAGTGGGAAAACTAGGATTCAAGTCTTGGTATCAAGTCCGGACACTCCAATGCTATCCCGGACAGACAGCTTCACCAGCACCCACTGGGCAGGTCTGGACTTCTTCAGTCTAGGGAAGAGACTGACAAACAGAGAAAGGTTGGAGAGGGCTCGGGAGACAAGAGCACTGTGGAAACTGGGAAGAGATCTTAAAAAGGAGAAAGTGCCCGAAAGCTGCTGTGAAAACAGTCAGTATAGGACCAAAACAAGAGCCGCTGAATATGTTGTAAGACAGTCATTTCAGACATGTGATGAGAGCGATGTGTCTGCTCTCCACGTTGAGGCAGTGGTGTGGCAGTGCCACCTTTTATTTCTGATATCAAGAATTATATTGCAGCCATAAGGTGACATAAAAAGCAGCAGAGTGCCCTTCTGTCATCAGCATTCCTGTGTCCCTGCATCTGTGAGCAGTTTCAGAAAGGAGCTCAGAGCCTTGTCAGGGTTGGATACTACTTTGTAGGGGAGGTGGAACTGAGAGTGATTGGCTAGCTGGGCAGTGAGACACTAATCATTGCTCTGGTGTGCCTAAGACTGAGGGCTTCCCTGGTGGTAGGACTTTCCGAGTTAAAAACAGGGAAGTCCCAGGCAAGCTGAGATGGTTGATGTATCAGTTAGGGTTCGTCAGAGGAAAAGAATAAGGAGATGACAAAGGCTGGAGCTCCCCTCAAGACGCAAACGGGCAGACTTCAATTTCCCCCTTTTATGCCATCCAAACTGCAAGCCTATTGGCTGCTGCTCCCCACACCCATGCCGAGGTTTCCCCTTCATGAATTCCATCACCTACCTCCAGAACTATGCTAAATCAATCAACAGTGTAATTGAATGTCACACACCTATGATCAACTACTCCCAAAAGCCCCCATAGGAGCACACAATGCTTTAGGGAGACATCTAGACACAAGCCATAACATCCAGGTGGTTTTTCCTCTTCACTCAAGCCAGTCATCCAGACACGCCCAGAATCATGCTAAGCCAATCAGGTAGGTGCTTCTTAGTCAAGTTAACACCACAACTAACCACTACAGTTGGTCACCTCAAGCTCAGACCCATCTCAGAGTCAGGGGGCATTCATTTGGGCAGGTCCATGCAGGTTGCTTGAAGTGGTGCTGTGGTTTGGGTGTGTGTTGTGAACCCTCTAAGTTCAGGTGTTAGAAACTTTATCTCTGGTGCAACACTGTTGGGAGGCGGAGCATGATGGGCGGGGTTTAGAGCCTGGAGGCTCCTCCCACATGGATGGGCCCGTGTTGCATAAAAAGCATTTCTGGGAATGGGATTCTCTTTTGCTTTTCAGTCTCATAAGGACTGAGCAGGAAGGCCTTCACCGGATGCCAGCCCCAGAGATGATAATTGTAAATATATGCACCAAATGTCAGCACATCCAGTTTCATAAAACAAAAATGACAGGGCAGAAAATGACTGATGCCAGCCCCTTCATCTTGGATTTTCTAGCCTCCTGGAGTATGAGACAATAAATTTCTGCTATTTTACAGTTACCCATGTAAGGCATTCTGCTATAGCAGCACAGAATAATACAAGTAGGAAACTGTCACAGCCGCACACCCTTGCCTCCCACACCTTGCCCTTTCAGCCTGGCTCTCCCTTTGCCCCTTCACTGGAAGTACCTCCATCAGAGGCGTCACCCATAACTTATGCGTTGGTAGGATTGAGGCCACTTTCCACCTGGGCGCTGCAGTAGCCTCCTTGCTTTCACCCTTTCCCCTGGTCTATTCCTAAGGAACAGCTAGAGGAGGTGCTTTCTTTAAAACAAAACAAGGGCCAGGGAGATAGCTCAGTAGAATAAGTGCTTGCCTGGCAAGCACAAGGGCCTGAGTTCAATCCCTGGTTCTGCAAAAAAACAAATAAAAACAAAAGAAGAGTGCTGGCCCTGCCCCTGGGGCATGCTGAGCTGGCATCTGAGCCTGGGTGTAGTGGCGCGCGCCTGTAATCCCAGTTCTTGGGAGGCTGTAAGCAGGCGGATCACTATGAGGCCAATCTGTGTAGTGAGACCCTGAACACCCTGTAGACCCTTCCCTGAAATACAAAAAATAAATAAATAAAGCTATCTTTTCATTAAGAAATAATGTATGCATGGTCAAATTCATCTGCATTCTGCATATTTTAACAAACACATACAGGGTTTAACCTCAACTGAAGATATAGAACAATTCTATCACCCCAAATAAGTCTTCTGCAGCAGATTTGCCCCCTATTCCCACCCACTGGTAATCATTGATTTGTTTCCTGTCTCTACATTTTTGCCTTTCTAGAAGACCATATATATAGACTCACATAAATCCTCTAAATAGGATAAAACTGTATAAATAGAATTTATACATAAAATACATATTTATAGAATTTAAATTATATGGCTAGGTCGTCACATAGAATCCCATTATTTAGTACAGTGTATAGTCTTTGAGGCTGTTTTCTTTTTTCACTTATTGCAGAATATTTGAGTTTCATCCATATTATTGTGTGTTAGTAGCTCATTCTTTTTGGACACTGAGGAAGATTCCTTTGTAGGGATATTTCACAGTTGTATGTCCACTCTCTAGTGGAGGGATATTTGATTCTTCCCAGTTTTGCCAAGTATAAATAAAGCTGCCACACAAGTCACTTTCCCATCACTAGAACAAAGTATCTGACACCAGTGATTTGAAGAAGGAAAGGTTTATATGGCTCAGGGTTTTAGAGGATAGTTCATGGCCAGGTGGCTCCAAGGTAGGAATGTCACAGAAGAACACTCTATGGCAAGAAGGAAGCAGAGAGAAAAAGACAAATCTGGGGGGCGAGTGCACCCTTCAAGTTTGCAGCCACAGTAACCTGCCTCTTCCAGCCAGGCTCCACCTCCTAATCACAGGTTCAGCTGTTAACCATTCCTAAATATAGCACCCCTATGACTCAGTTACCCTCTAAGAGCCGGCCTCTGCACTCATGAGATTTTTGTAGAAAATTTAAGTCTAAACCATACCAGTCAAGCTCTAAATATTAGTATAGATATTTTTTTTTAGAGGGGCAATTACCCAGGGTTGGAATTGCTGTACTGTATAGTATAGGTATGTTTCACTTTATGAGAAACTGCCAAACTGGTTTCCAAAGGAGTTGTACCATTTCTCATTCTCACCAGTAATTCTTAAGATCCAGTTGCTTTGCAAACTCTCCAGTATTTGCTGATATTAATTGGAAAATAATTTTTGCCATTCGAGTATGGGTACAGCAGTATCTCACTGTGGTTTTAATTTGTATTACCCCAGTGGTTGTGATGCTGAACACTTTTTGGTTTGCTTATTGCTATGCAGAGAGCCTATTCAATTCTTTGGATTATCTAAAAAAGTGAATCGTTAGCTTTTTGCTCATTATCAAATTTTGAGAATCTTTGTTAAGTCTTTGTCAATCGATGCCAAGTCATTTATCATATATGTGATTTCATCTGCACTGTAGCTTGTCTTCATTTTTATTAAAGTGTCTTGTGAAGATCAGAAGCTCTTAATTCTGGTTAAGTCTGATTGATCAGTTTGGTCTTGTGTCCTATCTAAAAAAATGTTTGTCTAGATAGTGAAGTTAAACCCAACTGCTTATTTTGCAGGGTAATAATAAGCTTATCTTCTGGAGGGTTAACAATCTAAGTTTGCAGACCAAAAATTAGAGAAATAGAAGGGCTGGAAGGACAGCCAACATTTTGACTCTAGCCTGTCATGGTCAGTGAAGACTCAGGGTATAGGAGAACCTGTACTGTAACTTCATGTAACTCAGTTGTGTCCCAAATTTTCTGATCAAGGAGATTATGGGGCCGCAGAGCAGTATGATCAATGATTTAGAGTGTGCCTAAGGAGAGTCACCTGGAGAGAAAACATTCTCTCAGGCTTTCACAGAGAGCAAATTGATCAGGCAATGGCTGTGACTCATCCGCATAGCTGACACTGACAAAGGATCTGCAAAATGTGGTACAGGGTTACAGGATACATCCCAAGGGTACTTGACTGACCTTATCAGATACAAAAGTTACATTTCTTGTTATATGGATCTTGCTTTATCTTGGTCTTAACCATCCAGCAGAAAAGTGTTAAAATGAGGTATATAAAGTAAAGCCATATTAATATGCTGAACTGTGAAAGGCTCAAGTCAACAACTTGTGTGGATGACCCACTACTATTGTGGACTGCTGGACTGTGTTGGATTGATTTGCTGAATTCATGCACCTATAATATTTAGATGCCAATGGAATACCCATCTCTGACAGGAGTAAACAAAAGAAGGGGATACAAAGGACCATTTTGCATCTGTATATGCAGAATAGTTAGGATAGATATACAGCTACTTTTGCTTAATTCAATGAGAAGAAAGATTTGTACTAATAGTGTTTGGACAGGATATCCTGTCTGCATCTTGTACTATGGATAACCACTAAAAAGACAACAATGTACAATGTATTAATTATTGAAACTGTCCTATTAATCAGTTTTGAAACTGTAAAAAAGTTTGTCCAGCATAAGTTCACAAATAATCCTTCTTATGTTTTCATATTGTATGGTTTTAAATTTGCATCCACAATTCATTTTAAATTACATTTTGGGTGTGATTTAAGGAATGGATCCTCCCTTCCTTCTTTCCTTCTGTAATGGTTGATACGTTGTGTCACCTTGAGAAGCTTAGAAGGTTAACTAGGGGACTCAACAGAGAGCCAGGGTTCTCACCTTGTAAACATCATAAGCCTATGCAGGAGGGGGCACAGAGATGGCGTGAGTGAGCAGCCCTCCAGGTCAGGGTAGCCTGCTTACAATATAAGGGAGGAAGAGACTTGTTTCTCCCCTTTGTGCTCTGGAGCTTTTGATTTCTACTGCTGCCTTGGACTGTGGCCCCTGGGCCATGCCACCCTGCCTGGAGCCAACTGATTATGGACGGAAATGCCACAAACCATGGGCTAAATAAACTTCTCCTTTTTTAATTTGGGTGTCAGGTATTTTGTCTCAGCACTGAGAGAAAATTAATCAAAATACCTTCTTTCCTCCCTTCCTCTTCCTCCTTCCTTCTCTCCCTCACTTCTTTTATCCCTCCTCCTGTCTCGGTCTCTCTGTCTTTGTCTCTGTCTTCTCTCCCCTACCCTGAATCCTGTCTGCTGTGGAAGTCCACTTTGTTTTACCCATCTGTAGGAGAGACTGTCTTTTATCTATTAAATAGCCATTGTAGCTTTACTGAAAATATATTGCCCAACCATATCTGAGTCAACTTCTGAACTCCTTATTCTGCTTCCTTGATCTAGGTGTAAGTTTGTCCTGGCAAAATTTTAGAAACTGGCTTTTAGTGGTTGGTGGATAGTGTGGTCCTGATTTATGGTTTGCTGAGTTTTATTTAAAAAATACTCTCACAGTAGACAATTTCAAGTAACCAGTATGATGACAACCAACCTATAAATCTCCTGGAAGTTTAAACTTGGCTTTCACAAGCTAGTAAGAGGCTGGCTCCAGCACATTGCTGTCTGTCCTATGTTCTAAGACCGTGCTGGAACCTTGAGTACTATACTTCGAGGTAAGTCTTGATATCTGGTAATGTGAGTTCTCAAATGTTGTTTTTCCAAATTATTGTTTCTATTCTAGTTCCTTTATATTTCCATACAAATTTTGGAGTCAGAATGTTGATTTCTATAAAAATTCCTGCAGAGATTTCAAATAAAATTGAATTCAATTACTTTAGGGGTAATTGTCATCTTAATTAACATTGAGTCTTCAGATCCATGATCAATATAACTGCATTTATTTAGGGCTTTTTGCTTTCTTATATCAATTTTTTAGTTTGCAGCACACTGACACTGCACATATTTTATTAGTCATATTTGCAACTGTTGTATGTGTTTTGTGCTATTATAAATATTTTATAAATTTCAGTTTCTGAGTGTTCATATTATGAACTTCATATTATGAACTATGATATCATGACTTTTTGTCCATTGACACTATTAGGAAAAAGGAATAAAAACAAAGATGTGAGCTGACCATCCAGGACAGGTTTATTTACAGCACACCTGAGGGGACTGCTCTGGCACTTAAGCCAGACTGGCTACTGTCATACAGGACTTGTGCTTTTAAGTAGGGTTGTGACTGTAAAGGGGGCTGTGCAGGTAAAAGGTCAGAATAGGGCATTTGAAGGGAAGAGCTCAATGAAAAGGTGGTGCAGCTAACTTGCCTGGACGGAGGCTTCAGAAAGCACAAGGAGTGTCAGTGTGTGCCAAGGACAGGGCTGAAGAGTGATGGGCATTATGGGGTGCATTGGTCACGTGGCCTGAGTCAGCCACGGCAGTCACATATCATCAGCAGGCATAAAGCACAGGGGGTTGCAAGCATCTTCCAGTGGCCTCTGGTCAGCCTAGGATGGTAGTAGCCTGGCTCCTTCAGACACTGTGTTCTCTAACTTTGCTGAACCCACTTCTTGGTTCTAGTAACGGTTCTGTAAGTTTTTTTTTTTTTTTTTAAATTCTCTGTGCAGAAAACCATAAAGTTAGATCCAGTTCTGCTCTTCATTTCAATGTGTATGTCTCTTATGTATTTATTTTTCTTGCATTATTTCACTGTCCAGGACTTCCAATGTGGTTTCAAATGGACACAGTGAGAACAGATAGTCTTGCGTTGGCTTCTATTTTAGGGGAAAGCATCATCATCATCATCATCATCATCATCATTATTGTTATTATTATTATTTGCCATTAACTACTATGCTAATTCCTGCATATGTTCTATAGTTGCTATTTTTCATATTGAAAGAATTGGTTCTATTTCCAATAGACTAAATTTTTTTAAAATTATGAGTGGATATTAAGTTTTCAAATGCTTTTTCTGAATTTACTGAAGTGATTCCATGTTATTTGTTGTGGGCTGAATTATGCCCTCCCAAAAGATACACTGAAATCCTAATTTCCGGTTCCTATGAACATTACCTCATTTGAAAATGGGGTCATTGCTGATGGAATCAAGTTAAAATGATATCATATTGGCTAGCGTAGGACCTAAATCCAATAACTGGTATCCTTATAAGGTGTTGTGGTTTGTGAGTAGAGATGTCCCTCCAAAGCCTCATGCAGTCATGGTGGGTGGCTTGTTTCAAAGGTGGCTAGATCTAGAGTTTGTGATTGATTCAAAGTGCAATGTTGGGATTAAGGGTGCTGAGATTAGATGGGCGATTGCTGGATCAGTCCCCTGATTGGATTGGCACCGCCCTAATCCTGGTAAAGGGGTGTTATGGTTGATACATTGTGTCAACTTGAGGAATCTAGAAGCTTAACTAAGTAGTTCAGCAGTTCTATATCCTGGGGTGTGAAGGACATTACTGCTGTAAGATGTTGTTCATTGTGTCAATTTGAGAAGTTTAGAAGGTTAACTACGTGACCCCACAGGGGGCCATGGTCTTTACTTTGTATTCATCCTGAGCCTGTGCAAAAGCAGGGCGTAGGGACCCTGTCAGTGTAAAGGACCACCCCCCTAGGGTGGGAGTAGCCTGCTCACAATGTAAGGGAGGAACAGAGGTTGCGTCCCCCCTTGTGCTCTTGCTGCTTCTGTTGTCTTCTGTCACCTTCAACTGTGGCCCCTGTGCCTTGCTATCCTGCCTGGGAACCAGCTGATTATGGACTGACTCCTCCACAAACTGTGAGCTATAAAGAAACCTTTCCTCCTTTAACTTTGGGTGTCTGGTATTTGGTCTCAGCAATAAGAAAAATAACTAGGACGTAAGGGATATGAGACTTGAAGACCCAGAGGATGAGGCTGGTGTGGGCAGGGATGGAGTCGTGTTGGTACTAAGCCGAGAAATGTCAGGTTGGCAGGCACACACCACAAGCCAGAAGAGACGAGGAGCCACTTTTCCTTTGAAACTGGAGAAACATGACTCTATTGGCTGCCTTGACTTCAGACTTTTACCCTGTGCATGGAGCTCTCTCTCATCCTCATTTGTTCATATGTTGAATTCCACTCATTGATATCTTCAGTGTTGAACATTCTTTCATTCCTGAGGTAAGTCACCTTGATCTTGTGTTATCCATTTTCTTTATTGCTGGATTTGATTTATTAGTTTTTCAAAGAGGCTTTTACTTTTATATTCATGAAGCATATTGGTTTCCATTTTTTAAAAAAATCTTTGATTTTTCTATCAGTGGAAAATTAGTCCCATAAAATGAGTTGGGAAGTATTTTTTTTTCTTCTATGTTCTGGAAGATTTTATGGAGAGCTGTTAAACCTCCTTCAACAGTTTGATAAATTTTCCGGTGAAGTCCGCTGTTCCTAAAAGAAAAACATTTCATCGTTGGGAGATTTTAAAAGATAGATTTGATTCTTCTTAGTTACCTTTTTTTAAAGCCAAGTTCTCTCTCTATAATGCAGGTTGACCTTGAATTTGCTTAGGTAGCCCAGGCTGGCCTTGAAGTCATGGAGATCCTCCTGACTCAGTCTCCCAATTGTCAGGATTATAAGCATGCACCACTATGCCCCGCCAGCTTTGATTTCTTTAATAGAGCTATTTGGACTATTTCTTCTTGATGATATTTGGAAGTTTCTATTTTCCATAGAATTTTTCCGTTTAATCTTGTCAAGTACAAAAGCATGTAGTTGATTATAGTATTTTCTTCTAATAATCCTCTAATGTCTGTGAGCTCAGTAATGATTCCTCTCATTCCTCAGATTTATAATTTGTTTCTTCTCACTTTTTTTTCATAGTCCATTAAGATGGAGGTTTGTAGATCTTTTCAAATATCTGCTTTATTATCTCATTAACTTTCTGTATTATTCTGTGCTCTCAATTTTATTGATTTTACTTTTTATTATTTCCTCCTTGCATTTGCTTTAGGTTTAATTTTCTCCTCTTCTAGCTTCTTAATGTAAAAGTCTATATAATAGATTTGAAACTTTTCTTCTTTTCTAATATTCACATCAGATGCCATAAATTTCCCTGTAAACATTGCTTTTAGCTGCATTCTACATATCTTCTTGGGGTTGTGCTTCCATTTCATTCAATTCAAAATATTTTAAAATTTCTCCTGTGATTTTACTTTAGCCCTCTGGATTTTTAGAAGTGTGTCATTCAATTTCTGAATATTTGAGAATTTTCCAGATTTTTTGTCTCTTATCAATATAGAGTTCCATCCCTGGGCCTGCTGTGCCAGTCCCACCCTTGGGGTGTGCTGAGACAGCGATTGAGACTGGGTGTGGTGGCATGTGCCTGTAATCCCAGCACTTGGGAGGCTGTAAACAGGAGAATCACTATGAGTTCGATCTAGTAGTGAGATCCTGAACACCCTGTAGACCCTTCCCTAAAATACAGGGGAATATATATATATATATATATATATATATATAGTATTATGGTTTGGGAATCTACTTTGTACAACTTGAATTCTTTTTTATTTATGTGTGTGTGTGTGTGTGTGTGTGTGGCCAGCTCAGCCCACCAGGGGGCGTGGCTGGCTGGCATGTGGTGCTGGGGGATTGAACCGCGGTAGCTGTGCTTTGCTAAGCTTGTTCTAAGTAGGTGCTTTAGATCACTGAGCCATCTCACCAGCCCACAACTTGAATTCTTTCAAGTTGTTTAGGTTTGTTTTATGCCCTAGAATATTTTCTCAAATGTTCTATAGATCTTTGAAAAGAATGTGTATTCTAGTAATGTTAGGTAGAGTGTTCCATACATGTCAATTAGGTCAAATTAATTGACAGTGTTCAAGGCTTTTCAATCCTTATTGATTTTCTACTTGTTCTATTGGTTACTAAAAGAGTGGGTTGAGGGGCCAGCCAGATAGCGCAGGGGCTAAAGTGCCTGATTAGACAGGAGCAGGGACCAGCGTTCAATCCTCAGCATGCTGTGCTGGACCCACCCCCGTGGCATGCTGTGGTGGTGACTGAGACTGGGCTTGGGCGTGCATGCCTATAATCCCAGCACTTGGGAGGCTGAAATCAGAAGGATTACTATGAGTCCATCTGTGTAATGAGACCTTGTACTAAATACATTAAAAAATAATTAAACAAAAAAGAGTGGGTTGAAAGCTCTTATCATGGTAAATTTTGTCTATTACTCTTTTCAGTTCTGTTTTTGCTTAGTGCATTGCAAAGTTCTGTTATTAGGCATATGGACATTTAAGATTATTATTCCTTCTAGGTGGATTTTTTCCTTAACATTATATAAAATCACTACTGCTTGTAATATCCCTTTCCCTGACTTCTACTTTGATATTAATAAAGCCATTTGAGTTATATTAGTGTTGCCATGGTATTCATTTCCTTGTTCATGAAGAGCATTTGTGTTGGTTCTTCAAAGGTTTTGTAAAATTCAGCAGTGAACTTTGTGCTGGGAAGTAGGCCTTTTATTTATTTTCTGTTGTTGAGAGTCTTTTTATTACTGCTTTAATCACATTGCTTCTTACTGATCTTTTTAGTTATTTTGTAGCCTCTTGATTCCGTTTGGTAGGTTGTGTGTATCTAGAAATCTGTTCAAGTTTTCTAGATTCTCTGGATGGCTTCAAAATACTTCTTAATAATCCTCTGTATCTCAGTGGTCATGAATAGCCTTGACATGGTGCAGCAGCTTGTTGCAGATGGAGCTCTGGCCTGCCTGCGCTTGTAGGTGTTCCTCAGGCCATCCTTGTGCACACTGTGGCTCAGGAAGCACAGAACATCGCAGCCGTGCCCCATGAGCCAACTAACTGTCTCTCTGAACTAACTTCCTCTTCTCAACCCTGCCCTGTTACACTGGCGGTCGTGGCTTTTCTTGAACATTCTAGGCAGTTCCCTGCCTTGGGGCTACTGTACTGTTCATTCACTTTGTGTTTTTTGTCAGACAGCTGCGTGATAGTTCCCTCATCTCTTCAGTGAAGTCTTCTCTGGCCAAGCCCTCTTTCCCTCCCTGTCTCCCTCCTTTTGTCCCCCTCTATAGCATTTGTCACCTTCTGTCATATTGTATTAATTTCCTAGGGCTGTTAGAACAAATTCAGATGCCATGGCTTAGAAGGAAAGACGTGTGTCCTCTCAGTTTTGGAAGGTAGAGGTCTGAAATCAAGGGTAGGGATGGTTTGTTCTGAGGCTTTGGGGGAGAAGTTATTCCAAGCCAGTTTCCTAGTTTATGATCACTGACAGCAGTTCTCAGTTTGTAGAAATGTCGCTCCGGTCTCTGTTCCATCTTGCTGTGGTCTCCTCAGTGTTTGCGTCTCATATTCTCTTCTCCTTTCTCTTAGAAGGACACCAGCCACCAGATTTAAGCCTCACCTTAATTCCAGCATGATCTTACTTGGAGATTTTCAAATATCTTCAAAGATCTTATTTCCAAAAATGGTCACATTTATAGGCGTAAGAGGTTAGGTCTTGGGCATATCTTTTAGGGGGCCACTATTCAGCTTATGGCATGTACCAAATAAGTTCACTTATTTATTTGCTTATACCGTTCTCTATTTCTACACTAGTGTGAAACTGCCCTTCTGGTAGGAGCTTTGCCTGTAGTACCTGCCTCAGTGCTCGATACTCAGCGCCTAGAGTGGTCCCAGGCACATAGTGGTGTGCAGCACACCCCTGACCGAGGAATGCATGCAGATTACTTCTTTCTGTAACATTGGTCACTGTTTTTCAAGACTCCTCTTCCTTGGTTCCTGAGCTCGCGAGTCACGCCCTGTCTGGACTCTCCTTTGTCTTCTGGGCGTGTTCCTTCCCATTCTTCAGGCTCGGTTGGCACCTCTTCCTTTTCCAGCCCTTGACTCATGTGTCCACGGTCTTCTCCTCTCACGAGGCAGCGCCTCATCTCCAGGCTCAGCACTCTTTAGACACAGAGGCCCACATACCTAGGTCTTTGCCTCCTTCTTTCTTTTTTTTTTTAATTGGAAAATAACTTTATTTTATTTTTTTCTATTCATTAAGAGAATGCAACTATGTATCTATCCTAACCACTTTGAATACGCCGATACAAAGTGGACATTCATCAGTATACCCCATTTTTTTCTAAGTTCTTTTTTTTATATTCTTTTTTTCAAAGTTTTATTGATAAACAGATAGCAATGAGACAGTTTCAAATCAAATCTGAAGTACAGTTTCAACAAATAATACACTGCATATATTCTTCTTAGT
>NW_004524842.1:581869-596877 GCF_000260255.1 Octodon degus
GTCTGAGAAGGTCAGTGAAATGCCCTCAGGATTTATCCTGAGATCCTGTACCTCAGATTGTAGAACCTTTGTCAGTGCAGCCATGTGGATGAGTCACAGCCATTGCTTGGCCAATGTGCTTTTTGTGAAAGCCCGAGAGAATGTCTTCTCCCCATGTGACTCTCCTTATTTGCCTCCTTCTTTCTTCTGAGCCACCTTTCCAGTTCCTTTCTCCATTTGAATATCCCCACAGGCATTTCAGAATGAATGTCCTCAAGCACTTGAACAGTGGCATCATCTACTCCCTCCAAATTAATCTTCCTTCAGGGTTCAGTATCATTAACCCTCTCATAGCCAAACCCAGAAGCTTAGGGATCATATCTGACACTCCTGTATCCCATCACTCACCAGGCCCTGATGATTTTTTTTTTTTTTTTTTTTTTTGGCGGAACCGGGGATTGAACTCAGACCCTTGCGCTTGCCAGGAAAGTGCTTATTCTACTGAGCCATCTCCCCGGCCCCGCCCTGATGATTTTGTCTCTTAAATATTCCCTGGATCAATCCAGTTCTGCACACCTTCACTTCCACAGCCCAGCTAGTGCCATTATCTCTCAGTCTCTCTGCTTTCTTCCAACATACAAATTGTGCTTGCTTCCTCCCATCACAAACTTCTCCAGCAACTTGCATTCCCTACACTGAGCCTGGTCCTTGTCCCTTCCAGACTTACTCTCTCCATCCTGGTCTCTTGAGGCCTGCTCCTGGCCCCAGCGATCCAGCCACACTGAACTCACTGATCTCTATGCTCTGCAACTTTGTGAGCTAGAAAAGGTGGCTCAAGGAACAGAGAACCTAGCCGAAGACCTCGAGGTGTTTCTGTCTCAACTTGTGAACTTCCTGGTCCCTTAGAATCTGGAGAAACTGTAGCAAAAACTTTCTGACAGCATTAAAATTAAAAAAAGCAAAACAATGTCTAAAGGAGGGGTGCTATCTCCAAGAAAGGGTTTTGGGCCCCATTTTGAGGCACTTTTTGGGGAGCTTCCATTCTGACTCTGCTTTTGGGTGTCCATTGTTGGGATCCATGCTGCCACGATTATGTAATGTTTACTGCATCCAGCACACAGCCCAGACTTAAGGGTTGCTAGATGTCACTCTCCTGCTCCCCATTGCACGGGGTATAATTATAACAGGTTCACTACCTTTTCTGTAAAGGAGGTGGATGCTTTTAGGCTGAAAGGGAGAGTGGAAATGCATTTTCTCTAAACTTGCAAGGGCGTTCACTTCCAGAGAGACTCTGACACGGAGGGAGAGGACATGGCACAGCTCTTCATCAGGAATGGCTTTGGCTGCTGTGAGCGCCGCCAGGGCTGGCCCCTCAGATGTGCAAGGGCTCTGGCTCCTCCTCCCTGCCATGCTGCTGGGGAATTCTGGGAGCTGGAGATCAAACCCAGAGGCAGAGTTAGAAACACTGGGGCTCAGTGCAACGGCCACAGGACACACAGGAGAGAGCCGTGGCTGCAAACCTGCCTACGGGGGCTGTGCCTACCCACGTGCCTCAGATACATCATGTTGATTTCATCCTTGTTACTTCTCCAGTGGAAATAACTTCTGCCTGATCTAACTTAACTGTGATTAAATTTAGGGTCAGAGAGATAGCTCAGCAACTTAAGTGTCTGCCTGTCAAGTGCAAGGTCTTGAGTTTGATACCTGGTACTCAACCCCCCCCAAAAAAAAATCCCCCTCAAATTTAATTCCACAATTGTTTAATGAGTACCTGTTGTATTTTAGGCATGGGGGGGGGATGCCACGGTATATGAATGAGGTGGGATCCCTGGCTTCTATGAGTCTGTACAGCAAAAGTTGGCAGGTGATGATTTTCTACAGCCCGTTGGTTAAGCCTATTTTTTAAAGGGTTGATTAAAAAAAGAAAAGGTAAAAAATTTGCTGGCCCCTTGTATAGAACTGTCTAATGCAGTAGCCACTGTGGCTACTGAACACTTGAAGTGTGGCTAATAAATCAACATATGCAAATAGAATTGTGTTAGATAAGGAAAAGTTACAGATTGAATTTCAAAATCCGCATGAGAAGAGAATGAAAAAACTCCCACTGTTTTTATAATTGACTGCATGCTAAAATGAAAATATTTTAGATATAAAAAGTTAAATATAGTATTATAATGAATTAGATCTGCTTCTCACTTTTATACATATGACTGTTCAAACACTGAAAATCACATTGTAGCTCACATAGTGTTTCTACTGGGTAGCACTGGTCTGGATTGTGAGTCTCAGCTCAGATCTGTTGCTGATTAGTGTGCTAACTGGGAAAAGGATTTAGCAGAGCCTTAAATCTATAGTTTTTAAAGGCAGGTGCGGCAACAGCAGCCAATTAGTAGGGCTGCTTTGAGGTTCAAACAAAGCAATCTATCGCGAGTGCTTTGTGAGGTGCAAGCTGTTACACAAACATAACTGCATATTGTGGTTCAAGCACACCTGAGAACAGAGCTGGTCACCCCATGGGTCCTAGTGCCAAGGGGGGTCATGACAGTCATGGTTCCTGTGCCCCACTTCTTACCTGCTCCCCTGGTCCTCTTGCCTGCCACCTGGCTACCAAGCACTAAGGGGGTTGGCATTGGCTTGTAACACTTAGAGTTGCTCCTTCCTCTTGGAGTACTTGGAGCCAAAAATCTTCAAACTCTGAATGAACACCTTGTAGGAGTGGGTATTTTATTAGACTCTTGGTTACTGGTACGAAAAATCCACACAGATCTCAATATGGGCTTTACATACAGCATTTGATTTATTCACATGGCAAAAGTATGAGGACCCAAACTCTCCCTGTTACAAATGGGACGGTGAAGCTCAGAGAAGTAGAGTGATTGTCCCTCCCAACTCTGCACGGATAGGTGGCTGAGCCTGGGTCTGAAATCATCCTTTGGCCTCAAATACAGTGCTTTTAGCATGGCCTTCTGGTCATCTAGGGTCCTTCACCTGGCCTTGGGTGGGGTAATAAGGCGTGTGGCACTGCTGCAAAGGGTTAGTGAAGGGCAGTGAATGCCGTGTTGGCCCAGAGTTGAGGGGATTAGACTCTCCCTTTGCTACCCTTTACTAGTGGGGCAGATCGTGTTCATCCTTGGCACCCTCACTGCAGCTCAGGAGCACTGTCACCTTTCAGGTGCTCTCATTTGGCTTACGTGGGCCTAGTTGCAGGGCCCTGGGACCCACTGCCTCAAGGTCAGCTGAGAGGCTATTAACAATGCAGGTTCCCAGGCCTCACCACGGAACACCTTCTTTGGTAAGAAAGGGAGAAGGGTCTCAAACCTATGTCTGCGAAAACATCTTTTGACTTTCCAGGTTGATGGCCTGCTTGTAGTATGTGAGAAGGAGTGGCCAGTTCTTGTTAGGATTTTGGAACCAGCATATTGGAAGCCATGGTCTCCAGCTGTCCTTCTCTCACCTCTTTAATTTAGGGGCTCGTCTTGGCAGCACTGCTTTTGAAATCCAGCTGGGTGCTTTTCACACTCCGTTGGGTGCCATCACTGCCCAAGCCACCGTCTGGCCCCTGTAAGGCTCAGCCCAGTCCCGTTGCTTAGAGGCTGGTGACCCGCCCTCTGCCACATGTGTGTCCTCCCCATTCCTCAGCCCAGCAGCTGGTGGTGGTGATAATAAAAAAGCGTCTCTTGTTGTTGAAGGATTGCTTGTGTAAATGGACATATGATAATATGTAACACAGTAAAACCTTAATAAATAACGTAGAGAATAATAAAGTGACCTCCTAACTGGTGTTTGTTTCTAGCATTTTGTGACCTGTTTTCCAAATGAATTCTACTTCAACAGCTCCAGGTGCCTTGCATCCCCCATTACCTGCAGGATGAAACCCAAACTCTTTGAAGGCCTAGGAGGCCCTGCAGGGTCAACTCTTTCCTGTCCTCTTACTTATTCTTGCTCTTATAGGTGTCTCTTTACAGATGGTCCTTCTTGCTGTGTCTCAAACAAAGCATTCTGACTTGGAGATCTTGGTGTTCACTTTACCTATTTATGGCCTGGCATCATCTTACATATCTGTTTAAACTATCTTCCCTACCAGATTGGATACTCCATGATAATAGGGATTACTCACTTTCCTGCCCTACTGCCTAGCACATACCAGGTTAAATTGTTGACGAATGAATGAATGAATGAATGAATGGATGAATGGATGAATTAATGAAGAACAAATCACACCCTTTTCTTCCTGCCTTTCCTGCCTTCCGCTTCTTGAGCTCTAACTTCCTCCTCCTCCTTTCACTGTCTCCCAGATCAGATTGCTTTGTGGAGGTCACCTACACTTAGCAATAGTTTATCAAGACGTAGGACATTATTCTCCTGGAAATCACAACTGTAGATGCACATTGCTTTTGCACCACATTTGTGTGCACTAATGAATTACGTGGAGGAGTAAATATTTCTGGAGCTGTGAGCTGCCCTTTTATCTTCCCTGTCAGGAGTGGTGGGAGGCGATTTATCACCTCCTCACTTCCCTTATGGTGTCACAAGCAGAAGGCTGCTCTAGGTGCTACTGAAGTTTCTTTCACACAACTGAGCTTTCATTTGATCAATAAATCTTTTGCTGAAACCTGGCCATCTGTATTTAATGTGTCCAGAGAGTGGGCTAATTAAACACAGAGGTAGATGGCCTTTTATAGGCAGCTGATGGGCTAGCATTTTCCCTGTGACCCATGGAATTTCTCCCCATAGGAAATAAATCTGAACTTACTTCCTTGAGCCATGAGAGAGCAGATGCCAGCATTTATTCTTTTTGGTTCCTTCCCTTGCTTGTGCCAACTTAGCATCGCTTCTCTCCTGTGGTTACTTCTATTAGGCTATTGCTGAGGGTCCCAAAGCAATAGTAGGCAACTGAGATCATGTTATCTGTTTCATGATTGTGGTCAAGATCTGGTGTATCAATTTTGGTAAGTTGTTATCATACACAGTGCATGGGGTGAAAGGTACAAGTAATTACTCATAAATATGCACACAGAGGCCAATCAGACTGGTGCTGGCAGGGTGCTAGAACAGGTGTCATCCTGCAGTTGCTGGTCTTGGAAGAGGAATGAGCAGCCACCAGGGATGGAAGCTTCCATGGGGCTCAGGGAATGGGCTGAATATGACCAGTATGGTGTCTGTCAGGATGGTGACAGAGGGTATGGATCTCCTGCAGAATACTGGCTAATGGTAAGCCAGTGCCTCTGGCCTAATTCCTTGGATGTGCATGTGAGACAGCAAGGAATGAAGAGGCTCCAGCCCTCTGTTCCACTGAAGTTCCACTCTCTTCTGTGCCTTGTCCCTGATACTGGCATGTATCTGACCTCCCTGCTGTGGTGGGTTGACAGGTGGGCAACTTGTTACAACCAGCTGAACTGAACTAGCGTGGTGCTGGGTATTTGAGGCTCACCAGGGGATTGTTGGCAGCTAAGAGGCAGAAGAAGAAAAGCTGTTGGGGACACTTGGAGCTGTCTGTTTTCTTGGGGCTGCTGTTGGTTCTTTTGGAGGAGCCTGACATGCTAGCCTTTCTGATGAACTCGGCTGTTCACATCATCAAAGGAGCGTGGGACCTTGTAGCCGAGAATGGCTAGGGTTCTCTCTAGGAGAGCTCTGGTCCTCGCTTTGAGCATCACTTTCTGTTCTGGAGGGAAAGATGGTGCCTTCACTGCTCAGTCTCTGGGAGTAGCTTGATGTTTGGGCTTTCCTGATGGGAACTTGGCTTTCCTCATCATCGAAGCAAGCTCTGGTTCTGGTTCTGAGCATCGTTTCCTGGTCCCAGCTCAGTCCCTCAGCCTGCTAGCACAGATCCTTCGTCTGGCTGCCACACACTCTCTAGCTTCCACCACTGACTTTTGAGCCTTCTCAGCACAGATCCACGAAATAGGCCTGAACTCGGCACTGTCAGGGGCTCCAGGCCTCCAGCTGGACTTGGGAGAGGCCTTGTCTCTAGGTCTTCAGCTGGGAGCCAGCCCTCAGCTGGATTCTTTGGTCTTCAGTGTGTGGCCGCATTTCCTGTAATCTCTTGTATATGATTCTTTGGGTGGCTATTATAAAATAATTCTATCAATTCTGTGTCCTGTATTAAATTGTTCCCCCTGGCAAATCCCCGAGTACAGCACCTGCTACGGACCTGCTGGCGACCTTTGTACTTGGTCCCTCCTCTTCATTATATTGCCAGTCATCTCCATCCTCCGTGCCTCAGACACAACTTCTCTGGGTTGTTTCTGTCCCCAGCTTCTGGGACTTCATGTTCCCTCATGCAGAGCTTTTCTGTGTTTGCCTGGGCCCTTTCTGCTCTAGATTTTTAGGCTCATTTGATCTCACAAAGGAAAAGCCTTTTTGCCTCACTCGATGAGGTCTTCTGAGAAGTTTGCTGTGTGCTTCTTATTGTCTGAGTGGAAAAATGAACTGCCCAGCTGCCTCCACCCCTCCCTACTCTGTCCAGGACAGGATGTGTGCATAGTAGACATAAAAGCACTAGGAGTTCGGGAGAGAGCAGCCCAGGCAGGGCCTGCATTATTAAAGAGCCAGGTCTGAGAATGGCTCTTGGTTCTCTGCTCTTTAGTGGTTGTGTCCTTTTACTTTTGTGTACTTTTACTTCAAGTACAGGCAGGCTGTACTTGGTGAGTGCTGTAGATTCCTTCTCTGTGAGGAAGATGCTCCATATCAGGACAAACCAAATGGCATTTATAAAACATGCAGCACAGGGCCTGCCATGCTGTAGGTGCCCTAAATGCCGCTAAGCTGTACCATTTTGATTTCTTCCATGAGAAGCAGGCTTCCATGGTGGAAAGGGCATAAGCTTAGGAATCCCAACAGACCTGATTTCAAGTGCTTATTCTTTTAGTAAAGAGCCACAGGTCCCAGGTTGGGAGGGATTTTCCTGATGTTCATGCTTTCCTAAAGGAGCTCATGGGAGCACTACAGGACGTAGAAGATACCAATGCCCAAAACAGTGGCTGAGACACGCTACACATTCTTTCCTGATGAGTAACTGGCCGCAGTGACTTACCCAGAAATCCAGTCCTACTTATTTGATGAACAGTAATTTTCTACCTTCTTCTGCTTCGTCACCTGGCATAAATGTGCAGAACAAAACAGAATGATAGGAGAAATACCTTGTGTTTAGAAACACTAGCTAAATTAGGTCACATACTTTATTGTTCCTGAGTACTGGGCAATAATGTATTCCCCAGCCCCCAATTTATTTCTCTTCTTTGAAGACAGACTGGTTGTCTGTTCCAACAACCAAAGCAATGCTTTATTTTGTTCATGCTTGATGTGATCTGCTCACCCAATTTATGCCTTGTTCAAGTGAACTTGCTTTAATACAATTTTAATTGCTTTTAATGCTTTAAATTAATTATAGCCATTTCAGTAGCTTCTCTCTATGCTGCTTCTGTGTTTCATCTCCATGGTAACGTTTCTTACAAAGATGAAGGGGTGTGTGTGTGTGTGCGTGTGCGCATGCACATATGCCTTTTTTTTAATTCTGCAGGTTGACTTCAATTTACTTTTGAATTCCATAATATCAACTTCAGAGAAGGGTTCAGGAGATGACAACAAGTGGCAGCTGTGTATTGTTTTGTGTCCTGGTGCAATGTTTGGCTTAGAGTGTTGGCCATGACCTCTTTTCTTCTTTTCCTCTTTCCATCTTTTAGCCTAGGAGCAGCCCAGAAGGACACATGGGTTAATACTTAGACAATTTAATGCGATATCTGCACTCAATACGTTGATGTTCATAGGATGTACATGTGTACCAGACATGATTTTTTTTTAAACCAGTATTAGCTGATTTGGTTCTTGTACCACCTGCTGGGCCTAGAGATCCTATTTGTACTTTACAAATGAAGGAAAGGTACACAGAGGATGAGTCACTTGGCACAGTTGCTCAACTAGTGAGTGATACAACTGGAATTCACTATCAGGGTTTCTAATATAAAATAGCAGGTTTCACTCTGTAACAATATTGTCTTAACTTTTCTCTGTGTTTTGGGCTGTCTCAAATGCCCCATCCTCTTAAAAGAGTCCTAATGAACTAACTACTCCACCTGCTCTCACTCTAGCCCTTGACAGGGCTTTGTTTTCAATAACTCTAGAATGGACTGTCGAGTGTTGTCACCCTTTTATGCTCCTTTTAAAAAATATATATTTTAAAAAAATCTATCTATGTATCTATGTATTTATTTATTTATTTATTTGGAATAGGGTCTCACTACGCAGCTTGGACTAGTAGCGATCCTCCTGTCTCAGTCTCCTCAGTGCTGGGATTACAGGTGTGCACCACCATGGTTTTGGTGGCCAGCATGGTGGCATGATATGTGGTACTAGGGATTGAACCCAGGTCCTTGCACTTGGCAGGCAGGGAATTAGACTGCTGAGCTATGTCACCAGCTGCCTTTTATGCTTCTTGGACCTGGCACGATACAGTATTCCCACAGTGTTGGACATTAAACAAATTTGGGGGAGAATCACAGAAGAAGCAGAGGAGTTTTGATTGTGTGCTCCAGGTCGTAAGACAGTCATCAGAGGATGTTCTTTCAATGTCCGTATTTTGCTAACCACTGGAGATGCTGGGTTCAATGTTCCAATGTACGTGGAAATGTGGGAAATTCAATCAGGCACGTTGTAAAATCAGCTAATTTCCTGCACATGGGATGTTTGGCGGCTTTGCCTCTGAAGCATCTGACATTGTCACCTGCCATTACATTAGAGCTGGCAAAGCTTGGCAACAGGAAAGGGCAGGAGGTCTGGCTTTCTCAAGTTGGGCTATTTCAGCAGGAAAGAGAGGGAGAGATTAGAGGGAAACCATAGGAAAGCAGCAGTGGGAGGACTGGATCAGGAGTGGCTTTCCTTCTTTTCCTCTCGGTCTCCTGGCTCCATGAGCAGGTGCCATGAGAGCCCAGAAGGGAAATCAAAGGTTTCCAGAAGCAGAGGAGGGAGGTCATGAGGAGATGCTGCTGCACTGAGGTGTTTGGAGCAATTATTGTAGCACCTGGGTCTCAGTAGGGGTGTCTCTAATCCCTTTCCTTCCTAGTCTGAGGCTATGTACTTAATCTAGGGCGACTGCCTTGTTTAGAAAGTCATGTAGAGCCTCTCTATGGAAATAGGCTTCAGGATCCTGGTGGTTTATGAGCGGTAGCACACACTCTCACGCCCATGGCCTGTGCCTCAACAAGCGTCTCTGCCACCCTGGTCACCAGCTGTCCTTTGCATGCCCACAGCCTCCTACATGCCCACTTGGCTTCATGAGGCCCTATCCACCAACACCGACAAGTAGGCGTGGCTTCATGAGGCCCTATCCTCTGACACAGATGAGTAGACGTAGCTTCATGAGGCCCTATCCGCTGACACAGACAAGTTAGGCGTGGCTTCATGAGGACCTATCAGCTGATACAGATGAGTAGGCGTGGCTTCATGAGGCCCTATCCTCTGACACAGATGAGTAGGCGTGGCTTCATGAGGACCTAACTGCTGACAGCGCTTCAATCCAGTAGCCTCGCTGGTTTGGGTTCCCCGGCCATGAGTCAGGTGACTCTTTGGTTCAGTTTCACTGGAGGTAGGGCCGGTGCTTCTTCTTCACCCTTCATGTCTTCTACTTCAGCGAAGGCCAGCACATCTTCCATTCCTGGGTCATGGGGGGCGGGGGCGTTTAAGGTGACCAGCATCAGAGACTTCCCTAAAAGGCGTGGGAGGAAACACTTGCCTGCAGATTGCAGCATGGTGTTGACACTCCCAATTCTGAGATCTACTGACCACCTTCTGACTATTTACTCTGTCTCCTGCGGTGCCCAGATGTTGCCTTGGGGCACTATCTAGTGATCTATGCAGCAGGGGGCAGGAGGTAGGGGCAGGAAGTGTTCCTCTGAAGCTGTGCTGAAGAGCAGAGGGTGTTCTCTTTTGGTGATTTGATTATTTTTCCTTGTTTCTACAAGTACTGAGGAGAGGGAAAATTCTGCTTCCAGAAGGCTGTAGGAAAGCACGGTGCCATTTCTGCACAAACACAAGCAAGCACAGACCCCCAAGCGTGCACACACAGAGCATGCATACAATAGCATGCATGCAAACAAAAGCATGTAGACGAGCATGTGCAAGCACACACTAGCATGCACACACAGAATCATGCTCACGTACACTGGAATACTCGCACAAATACACATATAAGAGGACACACTTGGTGCCTCAGCACCCCCTCTCTCCTGGGATGACCTCTGGATACTCAGGACACCAGTGGGTGATGAGCTATGGCATGAGGTCTTTATTCCTGTGAAGATCTAAATCTATTTGACCAGGGTGATCACAAAACAGAAACTTAGAGGATGAGATGCTGCCACTTCCCTGGATACAGAGGCCAGGGTCCTGGGAGGCAAGCTGGGGAGGAGAAGCATGGATTTGGACTCCCTCTGTCTCCTCTTCCAGAACTTTCCTTCCCACAGAATGCTGCTCATTTAGTGCTAGGGAGAGCCAGCAGAAAAGTTCACCTAAGTCATTTGTCACATAAAACTGCAAAAGAAAATGGCCTTTACAATGAACAGGAAGGGGCTGGGGAGATGGCTCAGTGGAATAAGCACTTCCCTGGCAAGTGCACGAGGCTGAGTTCAATCCTTGGTTCTGGAAAAAAAAAGGAATTTTACAATGACCAGGAAGCATGGGCACCTTGTGTGACCCTCATCCCTGCTGAGCCTAAGTCCCTTCCTTGGCCTGCACTTCACCCTAGATTTCCACCCTAGATTTTGCCTCTTACATTGAGGGGGGACAGTTACAAAAGGGGGGGGGAGAATAGAATGAATACTCAGAGCAGCAGTAGCAACAGGAGAAGGAGGATTTCTAAAGTGGCCACATTTCCAGTCCTGTTTGGTTGGGAGAGTTGCTTTCACTCATGCTATCTAGGCCTAAGGCCAGTAGGACTTGCAGAGGTGTCCTAATCTGGATGACAAATTATAGCAGCCTCCAAGTGAAAGTCCTGTTTACTTGCTGTTGATTTGTACAACCTGATTTTGTCCCTTTAATCCCGAGAACAGGGAAACAAGGAAAAAGCCAAGATGTTGCTGTGTGTGAGGGACATCTTTGGAATACTTCATATTTAGGGGTGGGGTCCAGCTAAGGTCAGAAAGATGGAGCACAAGTACAAATGATCCCATCTCTTCTTCAGGAGTTCTCAATCCTGAGAGCATTTCTACTTTCTGAGCAGATTCTTGAAGAATATTCCCCAACTATGAAGCTTTCAGGGAGTGTCACTGATTTCATGGAACCTAAACCAGCAGTCAGATATTCTGGTAGTTTCTTGATCCAGTTGGCTTTCCCCATAGCAGGCAAGTATGAGGGCTCCTGGCCCTGCCTGGCAGTAGCACTAGGGTAAATACATGTATGGGCAGCAGGAGCTTCAGGGTCTTCTGTGTGGGGCCACGATGGGGTGAGTTCAGGATTTGCAGAGCAGAGCCAGATAGTTATTTCCCCACCCCCAATTCACAGCTTTGCTGCAGTGGGGCTGTTGTTCAACCACATTAATAGAAAACCAACACATTATTTTGTTGTGTTTGATTTCCATGTCAGGCTGTAGTCTTTGAGAGTTGTTTAAAATTTAATAAGTGAAAATAAACTTAAGAGGAAAAATCTTCCTGGGGGGCATCTTGCTGCACCAGACTTGGTACTTTTGGCTGTGCATTTCCAGCAGCAGTAAACTGAGCCAGCAGGCCTGGCACGAGCCCACCCTTGGTTCCTTGATGGTGGGAACAGAGCCCCCACCTCAGGAGGGCTAGGCTCAGGTGGGAGCTGATGCGCCTCAGTGCATGGGTGTTTCCAAGGTGCTCCTGCTCTAGAAGGCCTTGGTGATCCCCTGTAGTCATCAAGCTCCTGCAGCTGACTTATTGAGCATCCGCTGCAAGCAGGCTTTGGGACCCTACCCTTGCGATTGCAGTGCAAAGCGAGTGAGCACCCAAGGCATAAGAGTAAAGGCAGAGCTTCCTGGGGACACCAGCACTGCAGAGAGGTTGGGGGCATGGAGACTGCTGCTGGCAGAGCACACAGAGGACCTTCAGCTCCCAGCACCCTGTGGAGATTTCCTCTTTCAAGATCACACCATCAGCCTGCATCGTGATGGGTAGATGCAGGAGAATAAAGCTAGACCTTCTTACTCCTATTTGGGATGATTCTGAAGGATCATTCCAGGTTCTCTGGAGGTCAGCAGAGGTCCTTTTGGGGGCTGCTTCACATCTTGCCTCCTCCTGTCCAGCCTGCTTCCTTAACCTTTGCAGGTGAGGGTGCACAAGCCCTGCCTGGCAAGCCTCCTGCACACTAACCTCTGTGTCTCGCTGTGCTTCCTGGGAACCCAACCTGCAGCAGCCCCTCACTTGGACAGAGTTGGTCAAGTTGTGCTTCCTACAGGAAGTGCCTTTAAGCGGATGCCTGCAGGGTGAGTAGAGTCAGGCTCATGCCTGCTGTAAATCTGGAGGAAAAGGATATTGGTTTCAGATGGGGAAGAGAATTGTGCAGCTCAGTAGCAAAATGCAGCCAGCATACAAGTTGGGGAGTGGAAAGCAGGAGGCTGGGCCTTCTTGTGAGCTGTGATGGGGACTGGGTTTTACTTTAAAGGACTTGTGCTACCATTTAAGGGCTTTAAGCAGAAAGAGAGGCCACATGGTCTATTCATGTCTTATAAAAAGAAAATCCTGCTGAAGAGAGATTAAAAACAGAGGGAAGGTTAGTGTAGGAACAAAAGAGAGATATGGAAATGGCTCAGTTGAAGTAGCTGGAGAATGGTCTCTAGATTTGACAGGTACTTAGAAGAAAAAAATCGTTTGTCAGAAAGTGATGAGATAGAGGCAGAGGAAGGGAGATTGGGTCCTGACTTTAGTAACTGGGCAGACACTGCTTCCATTTAGCAAGATAGGAAGTAATTGGAGTAGCAGACTTGGGGAGAGGGTGATGGAGGGGAAAGTGTACGCTAAATTTGACTGTCTTTGAAATATTTAAGTACAGAGCTGATATAAAGTACAGAGCTGGATATAAAGCTTAAGAGAAAGAATAGGGTTCTTGTATACTACCAAAGCTTAGTAATTTGCAACAGTAATACATACTTATTATTTTACAGTGTCTATGAATGAGAAATGTCTTAGTTTGGGGTCTCTCATGAGGTTGTGGCCAGCTGAAAGTCTGACGAGGGCTGGAGGACCTGCTTACAGGATGGTTGACACGTAGCAAGTTGCTGCTGTTGGCAAGAGGCCTTATATTTTCACCTGGGAAGCTTTTCATCAGGTTGTTTGCAGTCACAACACAGCAGCTGGCTTCTCCGCAATAGAGAGATCCAAGAAAGCAAGATGGTAATGGCAATGTCTTTTATTGACATAGTCTTAGGAGTTGTACACCCTCACTTTGACCACACTCTGTTGGTTATTCAGACTGATCTTGATACAGTGACGATGGGAACCACACAAGGATGTGAGTACCAGGCTTTGGGGACCACTGGAGCCATCGTCAAGACTTGCTACTGCAGTAGAAGAATTTGCATGTGATGACCATTACCATGGGAATGATACTTGATGTGTTGATGATGGGAAGATCATCGAAGAGAAATGGACATAATAAAGAGGGGAGGATTTGAGGAGAGAGCCCAGGAGAAGCTGGCTGTTAAGTAGAAGAGAAAGGATTTCTTCAGCTTTTCAGTAATTTGTTCTGGTTCATGGCTGTTATGCCCATGTGATAATTTATTCTGCTTTCTACTCTCAGAAGTACACTGGGCAAGATGGAAATTATATGCCCACTCTGTGATAAAAAGCAGTTAGAGCCTCAGAGGAAAACCAGGAGGATCTGGTACACAAGGGACATTAACTATCATTATGAGGTGGTCATTAGGGACTTTAGCAGCAGATGTCTGAGTTGTGGGCATGGAAACCGGGCTTCAGTGGGTTGAGTGGAGTGAGAAGTGAGAAGAGTCGGGTGCTATTTCTAGAAGTTTAACCAAGTATGAGAGGGAGAAAATAGGGCTTTAAGGGTGTGTAGAAAAGTGAGAACATTTTTCTTCTAAGATTTTAGACACTAGAAAGTGGATAGTGGAGGAAGAAAAGCTCAAGTACAGGGAGAAAGAGTCCCCAGCACAGGGGACTACTCCAGAAGATAACGTTGGAGGTCTCAACTTCTCAAAATTGAAATGGAAAATCAAGGTGTAGAAACTGGTTAGAAAGGACTGTGGGTCTCGGAGGCCTGAAAGTTGGCAGGTGTATGTGGAGGCCTGTCAGGTGACCAGTGTGGGCTTTCTGTCTGGAAATCCATGTGACTTAGTAACAAAGGAGCTCCTGAGCCCTTCAAGGTGCTTGAAAATTATCATTGATAATTTTAGGATAAACTTATTTATCTAACTTCATGCTGAAGAATTAAGATTCTTTTATGTATTTTAAAGTTTTATTTTTTAATTTTTAAAATAGTTTTATTGATAAATAGCAATGAGACAGTTTCAAAACTGATTAGTAGGACAGTTTCAATAATTAATGCATTGCATATTGTTGTCTTCTTAGTGATTATTCATAGTACAAGATGCAGACATGATATCCTGTCCACAAACACTATTAGAACAAATCTTTCTATTCACTGAATTAAGAGAAAGTAGCTGTATATCTATCTATTTTGAATATACAGATACAAAATGGTCCTTCATTTGTATCCCCTTTTTTGTTTAGTTTTGTCATACATGGGTATTCCATTGTCATTTAAATATTGTACATGCATGAATTCAGCAAAATAATCCAATATAGTCCAGCAGTCCATAATAGTATAAAAACGAAGTATCTAAAGTTTTAATTTATTCTGTAAGTTGAGTTACTGTCTCACTCTATATTAAATTATATCGGTTATCATCAACATAATGTGTAATAAACTCTTGATGCATAGGTCCTGCTTTACCTTGGTCTTAACCATCCAGTAGAAAAGTATGAAGTCGAGATATAAGAAATAAAGCCATGCTGTTAAGTTGAGCTGTGGGGGACTCAGGTCAATAATTTCTGACATTGCCAGTT
>NW_004524842.1:597027-613816 GCF_000260255.1 Octodon degus
TAAATAGGATCACAAGTCCGCATCTTGTACAGCAATTAACCACTAAGAAGAATATATGCAGTGTATTATTTGTTGAAACTGTCCTTCCGATTTGATTTGAAACTGTCTCATTGCTATCTGTTTGTCAATAAAACTTTGAAAAAAAAAACCATAATGTGTAATAACTGTAGAAACCTAGCACCCTGTACCTTTGGGTTTGTTTGTTTGTTTGTTGAGGCAGAGTCCCACCATGTAGCTCAGGCTGACCCTGAACTCACTATGTAGCCCACCTGGCTTTGAGCTTGGGATGATCCCAGTGCCCCACGCTCCCGAGTGCTAGAACCACTGGCATGCGCCACCACACCTGGTCACCCTGCTCTCTTTTTATAAACACTCTGTTTATATTCAGCTGAGTCTAATGTATCTATGGCTGATGTAGATGAGTGACCATAAACAGCTTTTATTGAAAAATGTAAAATCCATGGTGTCTCGCATCAAGTTGTAAGAAAAATCCTTCAGGTTGATAGGTAGCTGAGTATACGAGAAGGATCTTTCCTTATCTGAAATTAACATATACCACTTGTTGGTGAGGCTGCTTTTCTGGGTCTCTTTAGAAATGCTGTTGCTTCCACGCTCGCAGAGGAGCACTCTGGAAAGGTGGCCTGGACCCAGGGCTTGTGCATGTGGGTGGGCACCCGGGGCACCTTGGTTTCTGTGTGTAGCAGCATGAACTCAAACGATCCTATCATCTTCTCAGTCCTGGTGAGAGCAGACAATTGGCAGACAATTTCACTGCCTTGGGGGCCTCAGTCCCAGGCATTTGGGACTTTTGGTAATGAATTGGCCCCCAAGCAGAGGGAGGATTTGTATCATGAGAAGGCTGAGATGAGCTGGATTACAGCTCAGTGGTACAGCATGTGCTTTGCATGCAGGAGACGCTGTGTTTGTAGCACCAAAAGTAAAGAAAAAGAAAGTGAATTCTTGTGGTAGTGAGGTATATTTGCCCCTACTTCAGACAATGAGGAGGTGGCTGATGTATCTGCTGTACATCAGCTTAGCATCAGGGGGAGAAAGGGCATTTATTTGGAGGACCCACACCTCTATTCCCAGGAGACAAAGCGGCTGTCCTGCCCACAACAGTGAGCAGAAGCCCAGGTCCGGGATGGGTTCACTGGCTTCCAGCTGAGACTTAACAAGAAAGATTCCTCAAGAAAGGATCCAGAGCAGGGAAGCGGCAGGAGTTTCCGAGATAGGATGGAGGAGGTGTGTTGGGAGTGAGGAGTTGTAAAGAGGAGGTTGGAGGACCAGGGGCATAGAAGTGAGCCTCAAAGGGAAGACTTTGTTTTCTTTGCTATCACATGGCAGAAAGGGCAACTGAAATGATCACAGGCACCTCATCTGCCTTCTAGCTCACAAGATGCTCTCTAGAACCTCTTGTTAAAGGAGAGTTGAACTCTGTTGGAATGTAGGCATGTGCAGTTCCATTAGAGCTGCTGGCCCTCCACGGGATAAGACAATTCTGATCTGTTCTTCATCACAGGAACTTGCAGCACGAAAAGGAGGATAGTTTGGTTCTTCAGTTTGGGAGGCCAACTCCTTTGATACCCTTTCCTCATAGATTCTTCATTTGGCTCCATTACACACAGCAGAGGGAAGAGAAAAGTCTCCTTGATGACCTTGAAGGCTGCGTTGCTAGGCATGGAGACCCTTTGAGAAGACACTTCCAGTGACTTGTGTATATGCCTAGAAGTGACTATGCAAGACACTGGTGGATCACGGCCTTGTTGGTGTGGGAGGGGGGCTGGTTCTGAGCTTGCCCATCCTGTGCTGCTTGGCCTTGGCTGCAAACACAGGCACATAAATCCTTAGCCCTCTGAGTCTGGGCAGATTGGTGGCCTTACCACACTTTGGAGTGGGGCTGCCATGCAGCACTATGTAGCAAATGTCTGGCAAGGCGTCAGCTCTTCCTGGCAGCCTTATAATTTAAAAACAAATTGATATGCTATAATTGCTAATGTCTGAATTGTTTGGCCCTGACAGGAATTATCTGAAGGCAAACAGCTTGGTCCAGCTGGGGGAGGCTGTTTCTTGACAAATACGCTTTACTAATACAGGGATGCCTTTGCATTCTAAGTCCTTGCCTGTTTTATGGCAGGGTGTAAATTCTGCATAGGCTATTTTTTTATGATTCCTTTTCTTGATGCTTGAATTTTGAATTTCATTTCTCCCTAGAGAGGTGCTGGAATCATCCAGCCATCCTCCTCGTCAAAGTTATGGGCAATTTGACCTGCCATTTAGCCATTTCCTGGAGCCAGCTGAGTGATTCGTGGGACTCTCTCTACCTTGAAGACAACACACAGTGTGTTATTGCCCATGCAGATGAGGATGGTGCGGAGACCACTGGTTTGAGACTCGTTGCCCTTGTAAATGTTAATTCTTTCTCCACTGGACTGCTGAAAATCTGGCCAAGTCCACAGACCCTAAGTGGAACATGGGCTCCTCCCCCTAAGTGACTGATTTAATTTTAAAGAGAAAGGGGCTTGGACAAATCAAGGAGAAAGCAAGTCACAAGAAGTATGGAAGAAATTTCCCAAAGACTAGAGATATGACACGGATCACTTTAGAGCCCGTATCGATAGAAAGAAGCGCGAGAGGACCCTGCCTGCAGTATGCTCCCAACTGTGCGGTCTCTTTATTGAGCACTTGCGGGGAGCTACGTGCAGAGATGGAGGCCAGGCTTCTCTGTTTGGTGGTGAAGTGGGCCTTTGCCAGATCACTTCAGCAGAGCCCTGTAAGTGTCCAGCTATTGGTATAGCTCAGGGTTGGAGGATCAGGGTAAGAAGGGTGGTTTACTCACAGCAGTTGGAGTTTGATGAATCCCTCTCATGTGACAGACATCATGTGAAAATCTGAACAGTCTCATCCAATATGGCAAGCGTCATTCTCCCTACTTTACAGATAACAAAGCCAGACTTCAGGGAAGCCTGGTAAGCAGCAAAGAAGTAAGAGACACAGCAGGTACTCAAATCCAGATCTGTCTGTCTGTCTGTCTGTCTGTCTGTCTGCTGCCTTTCTTGCATCCCTGACCTAGAATTCTGAGGAGGCTTCAGGGTCCCAAGGAATTCCTAATTTTGGCCAGACTGGGGTTGCCAAGATTTCCATTCATGGGGTTACTTTTCTTGTTGTTGAGACAAAACATCTGACACCCACAAGTTACAAAAGGCAAGTTTTATTTCAGCTCACATTTCGTAGAGATTTCAGTCCACAGTTGGCTGGCTTCAAGGCCGGGCGATGTGGCTGAGGAGCATCTCCGAGGAGAAACAGTCCGTGGCAAGGCAGGCAGAAGCAGCAGCAGGTCGCTGGCCTTCCGGCCTTCCCTTTATATTCTATCCAGGCTGCAAGCCTAGGGGTTTGTGCCTCCCACACCCAGGGTGGGCCGTCCATTATCGTCCCCAGAACTATGCTAAATGAATTCAGTTACCACACATCCTTCATCCCAGGACCACACACCCTCGATCCAGCCATCTCCAAAATAAATGGGGATTTGGGGAGACATCTAGATACAAAATATATTTGACCTTAGCTTTAGAAGCTGCTGTTCTATTCTTACCAGTCAAAAGCCTCATGGGAGACTGCAACTTGGTGGCAGTTTGATTGAGGAATGTTGCTGAGACTGGAACCAGTTGGAAAGGAGCAAATTAAAAAAACATCTTTGGGCTGGATCTAAATATGTAGCCCCACTGAAGTGCTGTAGCTTTGTCCTCACCATTTTATTGTTGACTTTGAAGGAGCTTGGCCCATGGAGGGAAGTGTTTTTGGCTGCAGAAATCATTTTTCTTCAGTTTGTCTTCTTTGTAAACAGGAAGAACACGAAGCACAAATGTTACACTGGTTCTTATTGCTTAAAATCCTAACAAGTTAAACAGTTTTGCAGTTGGCCTGCTTCATCTTTTCATGGTTGCCATGCAGCTAATTATGGGGATGCTGTGACCAAGGTGACAAATCTGTCCTGGTCTTAGCTTCCCCCTCATTTCTTCTGAGTCTCGGTGCCTCTGTGTCTGTTGGCATCTCTTTCTTTCTAGATGTCTTAGTTACTTTCCCTTGTTGCTAAGATAAAATGCCTGATGTCCAACATTAAGAAAGGAGGGCCGGCTAAATAGCTCAGCAGATTAAAGCATCTGCAAGCAGGCACAGGGGCCAGGGGTTCGATCCCCAGGCCTGCTGTGCTGGCCCTACCCCCGGGGCATGCTGAGATGGCAATTAAGACTGGGTGTGGGTGCCTGTAATCCCAGCTTTTGGTAGGCTGTAAACAGGTGGATCACTATAAGTCTGATCTAGTAGTGAGACCCTGAACACCCTGTAGACCCTTCCCTAAAATACAGGGAAAAAATTAAGGAAGGAGAGGTTTAGTTAGCTCATATTTAGTTCATTCTTGATTGGCTCCAAGGCAGAGTGGCACACGGCAGAGGGCAGCAGTTCATGGCAGCAGCAGATAGCAAAAGCAGGGAGAGAAAAACTTGTCGGTGTCAGCTGTTTTGTCTCAGCAAGGCTCTTTCCCTCCCTTACATTCTGTTAGGGCTGCCTGGCCTGGGGGTGTAGCACTCACCCCCATAATCCCAGCATTGGACCATGAGTCAATCACAAACTCTAGAATCCCACCCTTAGGGGTGCATGAGGCTTTGGGGGGCCATCTAGGCACAAACAATAGTGCTTGATATAGATATCCAGAGAGAAACAGTCTATGGCAAACCAGGCAGAAGCAGCAGCATTTTGTAATTTCATCTCTTTTCCTTTATCTGTATCTCTTCTTTTTTTTTTTTTTAATTACAATTCCCATAACCCTTGTCTTCCCACTGTTTTTTTACATGGGATCCTACAGTGAGTAGAACAGAAGCAGACCCTGAGCTCCAGGCACTTCCGAGTGGGTGACCACTCGGGGATCTTGCATCTCACCAAGTCTCTGTCAGGCCTGCTTTTCACACCATTCCAAGGACCTGAGAAGAAAGAACAGTGCATTTTGTGAACTAAGCCCTCAGGAACACATCTGACAGGGGAGCTGCTGACACAGCAAACAAATTGCTGACCAAATTGTGCCTATGAGGGGCCGGGGATATAGCTCAGCGGCACAGAGCCTGACGGGCAAGCGCAAGGTCCTGAGTTCAATTCCAAGTACCCAAAAAATCCAATCCAAATCAAACCTGGACCCTCCCCCTCAAAAGATGCCTAAGTGCCTGGGGGGGGTGGATTTGGAGCTGTTTTTGTAGTCTCAACGTTGACTCTGAGCCAAATAATGTCAAAACCAGCCATTCTATCATGCAGTGGGCAGATACCCTTGTCGCTTAGAAAAGAGTAAGAATTCAGTTATGGATGTGAGTTCTTAGTGGTTCTGTCTTGCCTTCCTTATTTTTCAAGGTATACATGAAGGAAAAACGATGGCAACCACAAAACAACAGCAGTCATTTGTAAGGTTTCATTTTCTTTTTCTTAAAATGATTTCAAAAATATATGGTCTTTCCGGTTTGCAAGTGGGGCTGCCAGCTGCGTAACTACTGACAAATCTGCATGAGCATCTATCAAAGTCTAACAGACTTTCTCCTACACTGGCAGTTTGCAGGGGTTCCCTGGGGCTGAGAGGCGGAGACTCGTGACCTCACCAATTGGAAACTCTCTCTGATTTTATCATAAACTTTTTTTTCTTTTTTCTCCTTCTCTATCAGCTTTGGACATTTTTATTTGAAATGTCCCTTCTCTCTGTGTCTGGATCTAGGGAAGCATGACTTTTCTGGTTTCTTGACTGACCCACTTTCCTATAGGATACCAGCATCACTTTTTTTTTTTTTTTCTGGTCTATATTTTATTTTATATCCTTTCTATTATGAAACACTTTTTGAGCAATTTTTATCAACTGAGACAAATTCATTCCTTCAAACCCTTTTAACTTCTGAGGTTTGTGTGGGTATCTGGGGCTCCTGAGCAGCATCTGTCACATAGATGTAGGCAACTGAGTAGAGTGAGTTAAGGCTTTAATGTGTCATATAATAATCTTGTCACTAGACAAGATCTGGTGGATCCTAGTAAAAAGGATCTAAAGGAATATAGTATATTTGTTACAGGTTGTTTTTTTTTTTTAACCTGGTTTTTGGCACATACTAGGAAAGAACAAGTTCCCTGAGAGATTAGAACATGGGTGAGCATTAGAGTTTATAGGTAAGTTTATAAATTTTTAAGGGATAGAACTGCAACCCACTGCCTCTTAGACTCCTTTATTGATGGAGTATGACTGTGTTTTAAGTTCCTCTAGCTTTAGTTCTTTACATTTTAATGACTTATGAAAAACAGATGAATACCTTATTTTATTGTCAATGATTTTAAGCAATATAGGTACAATTTGGACGATTTTCCTGGTTATACTTTGGGAGAAAACAATGACATACTTTATTTTATACTTGTATGTTTTTGAACTCAAAACTTAGGATTTAAAAATTTACAGAATATTTGCATGTTGTAAAACATTAGGCAATGTTACTTTTGAGAAATGTAATCTGAAAGGTCACATACCTGTATTTCTTTATTATTTCTTTCTTTATGGCTGGCTTAGCCGGCCCTGGGGGTGGGGCTGGCGTGGCATGTAGTGTGCACATGGGATCGGAGCACAGTCCCTGAGTGGCTATTGCTTAGTCTGCTGAGCTATCTCCCAGCCCTACACCTGTATTTACTATCAGTATGAAATACCTAACTTTGCAACTTTGGAAGAGACAGACACTCCTGCTGTGGGCTAGACCCCAAGACAAAAGAGTAAACAAATGCACCCATGTCCTTCCCTAGGGATGGACATCAGGGATTGCTATTCTAAATAGGTACCAGTCACCTTGAAAGAGCCCAAAAGAGTCACCCACTCCCCAACAGGAAGAGCCCCTATTCTGTATTCATCTCTGCATTCTACGTGACTCGCTTCCCCATTTGATCTCAATTGAATTAATTTTATGTGAACAGTGGTGCTTGTAACCTTATTGGCTGACAATAGTTTTGTCTCATCTCATGCCCACCCAAGCGAGTTCCCATGTTCTCCACCTTAGACCTGCCTCACCACATGGTTTTGTTTTATAAAAATCCCTAGAAGAGACAGCTTCCTGGGCAACCTTCTCAGGTTCCCCTTTTGTCCCTCTCTTAGACAGGAGCTGTCTTTCCTCCAGTAAATAATCAATATCTATATCTATATATCTATATCTATATATTTTTTGTTAATGATTAATTCACATTCAAAATGCAAAATTATTGGACTTTATGATATACTTGTAGACTGTTTCCATTCTGGGGAAAGGATGGAATTACCAGAACTTTACTTATTTATTTATTCATTTATTATTTATGCTATATCCTAAAAGTATAGCGTTGGAAAAAAGCTGAAAGTTCATGGAGTCTACTCTATGGCCCTGCTCTCTGTTGCTTCTTCCAGAATCTTCTCTGTCATTCCCATCAAAGGTTCATATACAGTAGTACCTCAGTTCACAAGCTTATGGTTCATAGAACAAATTTTGCAACCAGAATCATTGAAAGAATTAATTTCCTGGAATGAAGTTATCACTGTAGCCATTTCCTTCTGTTCACTGGCCCAGTCATTCACTCGCACCTCCTCCCCCTGCTAAATGCCATGGAGCACCACTAGGTTCTGGAAACCTGATGGTGGGTAGACCGTACAGTTCCCTTGTCCTAAGGTAGTTTAAAAGCCAGAAATCTAGAGAGACACACACTGAATGCTTGCACGGAGTACTTGATTAGCAGAGCTTTGAGGCTAAAGGCGGCTGCTCTGCTTTGCGGGTGGTCGTGGTGGTCGCGGCAAGTTTCACAGAGGAAATGGCATCCAAATTGAGCTGACAGAGGAGTGCAAACCAGCAGCATGAAGGAAGACTGAGTAGAGGAAATGTCTAGGTAAGGAAACAGTGCATTCGGGAATCCAAGCAAAGAAGAGAAGGAAAAAGCCTTAGTGAATGAGAGCAGACCAGTGTGGCTTGAACAAAAAGACAGAACAAAGAAGACAGTAGTTTCTACGGGAGCCCACCTCAGTTTTTGATAGCTTTAGCCCGAAATTTCATATTTATTTATTTTATATGTATTTATTTTACATATTATATATTTAATATGTAATTATTTTAAGTATAAATATTAATTATATATTAATTATATATATTTTAATTTCAATCTTTTTGTAAAACTTCCACCTCTGGCCTCTAACCTTTTCACATATGGCCTATACACAAGGACAGACAAAAACATCATGAGATTTATTGAAACACACACGTACATACTTATATACCACCCGCAAGTTTCCTCTTCTATTTTTGTATCTGTGGGTAGACTTTTTTTTTTAAAGCTTTGACATTTTTTTTAAATATTTATTTATTTATTTATTTTGTGTGTGTGTGTGGCCAGCTCAGCCCACCAGGGGGCGGGGCTGGCTGGCATGTGGTGCTGGGGGATTGAACCGCAGTCCCTGTGCTTTGCTTAGCTTAGCTTGTTCTAAGTAGGTGCGTTAGACCACTGAGCCATCTCACCAGTGGGTAGACTTTTAAACAAGAAACAAAATAGGCAGAGTTGGATGGTTCCTTGGTGGCATCTGCTGTATCTTCTTTGCTCTGTCCGCTATTTGTCTGTTCACTCAGGAAATGGATCACTCTTTTTGACACTTTGCTCAAGGATATCGCACGTTTGCTTTCACTTACATCTAAACTATGTGCTCCCCATTGGCCAAGCACTGGCCGCGACTCATCCACATGGCTGACACTGACAAAGTTTCTACAATCGGAGGTACAGGATCTCAGGATAAATCCTGAGGGGACTTCACTTCTCAGACCCAAAAGCTACAACTCTTGTTGCATAGGTCCTGCTTCACCTTGGTCTTAACCATCCAGTAGAGAAGTATAAAGACGAAATATAGTAAGTAAAGCCATGATGTTATGTTGAGCTTTGGGGAGCTCAGGTCAATAATTTCTGATATTGCCAGTTAAACAGAAGACCTATTGCTATTATGGGCTACTGGACTCTTTTAGACTATTTTGCTGAGTTTACACACCTATAATATTCAAATAACGGAACTTAGGAAAAAAGGGGTATACAGATGAATATCCATTTTGTATCTGTGTATTCAAAGTGGATGGGATAGGTATATAGTTACATTCTCTTAATGAATAGAATGATTTGTTCTAATGGTGTTTGTAAATAGGATCCCAAGTCCACATCTGGTACAGCAATTAACCACTAAGAAGAATGTATGCAGTGTGTTAGTTATTGAAACTGTCCTAGCGATTTGATTTGAAACTGTCTCATTGCTATCTGTTTATCAATAAAATCATGAAAAAACCCCCTATGTGCTCCAGAAAGGCAGGTACCATGATGAGTTCTGCTGGGGACTGAGTGCAGAGTCTAGCAAAGAGCAGGTACTCAATTCATGCTTTGTGATTGAGGAATGAATGGGTGAATGGATTAGAGGCTAATGAGTGATGAATTTTCAAAAACAGCACAGCAGGAGCTATTGCCATTGTTCAGAGAACAGGTTTCTTCTAAGGCTACAGATTTCATGGATATTGTTATTGCAGATGGAATCTACTGAGTCTATAGTTCTCCCCTTAAGTTTCAGCACTTCCCTTAGTTATACAATACTGATCTTGTATATAGTTAACGTCATGAAACTGGTTGCAAAAAGTTGTAATTAGATTTTCAAGGTGTGGGAAAGTTGGCACTAATGACCAACAAAGCAGTCCAGGGTGAGGAGGACTACTTTTCAGAAGACAAGAGTTAACCCATCTAAAGAGAAAGCCTTTGCTTCTGGAAGTTTCTGTTACTTTGACTTCTTACTGGTTAGGTTTATGTTGTTGTCTTACTTTTATTTGATTTTTATATTACGTTAGGTTGTATTGTGGTACATAGCCACCAGGAATGCCCCCATAATCCCTGCCTCCTGATATTCATGCTCTTTTATAATTCTCTTTCCTGGAGAGAGGACTGAACTTTATGTCCCATTACCAACCCGTAGAATATGCCAGAAGTAATGACATAATACTCATGAGGTTAGGTTATTGAACAGAATGTTGTCGTTCTGTCTTAGGCCTCCCCCTTTTACTTTCTAGTGCACTTGCTCTGGTAGAGCTATCATAGTGTGAGCTGCCCATTGGCGAAGTCTCCTTGGCAGGGACCCAAAGGGCACACTGAAACAGCAGTAAGCGATGAATAGCGGTCTTCAACCCAACAGCCCGTGAAATGCCAACATTATGTGAGAGAGCCTGGGAGTAGATCCTCCCCTGTCAAGATTTCTTAAGAGACTGTAGCTGGCCCTTGGTTACAGCCTGGTCAGAGAACTTGAGACAGAAGTTTTCGGCTAAGTTTCATCTATACTCTGGACCCAAAGAAATAGTAAGGTGCAAAATATTGTATGTTTTCAGCTAAGTTGGGATAATTTTTTAAAATATGGAGACAGATAACTAATACAAGTTTTGGTGTCCTTATCAGGTGATAATGTAAAAGGCCTAAAGTATAGAAAAATTTGGCCAGTAGATGACGCCTGGGAAGGTTTAGTGAAAACCCAAGTTGAACAAATTAATAAAAATCTGAACCTCAATGATACCAAGGGCTAGAAAAGAAGTGAAAACATGTACTGGAAGCTAGAAGAAAGGAAATATTTCTTAGGCAATGACAAAACCTTAATACTTTTGCTTTTAGTAAGGTGAAGTAGGAAATATGCCTAATGAACTGGATAAGCTAGTTAAGGAGACTTCCAAGCAAAGTATTGTGGCTGCTGCCTGATTTCATCTTATTGTTTAGAGCAAAATGCAAGAGGATAGAGATAATTTGATGGAAGTACTAGTGAAGCAAGAGAATCTAAGACTTGGCCTATTTGAAAATTCCCAGTGTCTATAGGTGGCAAGAGGTAAACAATAGTTTCATAAATTCTTTCTGAGCAAAGGTCAAATCTAGGGCATTTCCAGGATCCTCCTTCAGATGAGCTTTCAGATAAGACTATAGTCCCAGTGGACATAGATCAGCGACCTGTTCAGTGGGTTCACAGAAGTCATTAGCCCTAGCGCTTTCAGCCATGACCAGAGAAAAGCAGGAAGTTTCTTCATTCCAATCCAGCTCAAAGGGCAGGACAAGGAGGGCCTCAGACATTCTCCAGACTCAATTTATCATTTGTGGTCCCCAACAGACATCCTGCTGCACCCTTATGAAAATCTTTGAGGCAGAGGCATGCATCTAAGCCATGTCCAGAATCCTGACTCTTCAACGTCGGGGATAATATTTGTTGTCTTAGGTTGCTGATTTTTGGAGTAACTTTCTCTGCAGCAATAGATAACTAATATTATTGTCATCATCATTATGATTCCTGTCTGTGCAGCCGGGAGAATGCACATCTCCCACAGGGGTGGTAAGGTCAAACAGAAAATCACTGTTTCAAAGGCACAAAGTACTTTAAGGCAGTATTACTAAACCAAAATAGGAAGAGTAAGTAACAGTTAATATATTGTAGCCCAAAGAATGTTGCAGCCCTAAGGATTTTGACCAGTTCAAGAAGGAAAACTTAAGGTACTAACATCAGGGATTCTTCAAGGAGACTGCAGACCAGATTGACTGTAGATATGTTGTACAGACTAAGGTTAATCAGCTCTAGCTACAAATACAGAGCTTCCAATCAATGTTTTAGCATGCCATGTTTTAATGTAAACAGTGTTATTTGTCCATTTCTGGTGCTCTAACAAAACACTTGAGGGTTGGTACTTTATAAAGAAAAAAAGACTTATTCCTCTCCACATGGTTTTGGAGGCGAAAAATCCAAGATCAAATGGTTCCATGTAGATGTTTGACTTACGATGGAGATCTCATGGCAGACAGGATCATAAAGGCAGGTATGTAGGTAGGTGGGGGAGACCACATGGTGAGACAGGTAGCCAGAGAGAGTCAAGGGCTACACTTGTGCTTCTGATAATGACCTGCTCTTATGGAGGCAACTCATTCTGTAGGGCCAGAATGACTTCTAGGGGCACAGCCCCATGACCTAATTACCCTGAGCCAAACCCCTCACCTTAGAGGTTCCACCACGTCTCAACATCACTATACTTGGGACCAAGTTTCTAACACATGAACCTGTGGGGGACAAACAATATATAAACCATAACAAATTAATGCCCAAGTATATGAGGCAAGTAAAATGAAAGATATAAATCAAAACAAGCAAATGTAACGTGCAGGAAATGAAAATTGTATGGAAAGAAGGAAATTTCATTAAAATCTAACAAAATTCTCAGAGAGATACTCTGGTTTCTCTTCAGATCGTATAAATCTTTTGCCTTTTACATAATTCTCAGAGAACTAAGAGTCTTTAGGGCAACCAAAACCAGAATAAGATGCTAGCTAAAAGGAATACTTGGGAATCACAAACAACCCCTGGGAAGTCTAAAATTTGGTAGCAGAAATAAAATATTCAATCGTAGAATTCAAAGTGTGTAATATCAGTTGGCACATAATGTATTTTCTATTTACAGTGACATTTCTAGCATTCTGAACATTGCTTGGCCCAAAGTAGGTGCTCAAAACCTTATTAAATAAATGAATGAGTGCATGATGATAAAGTTGGGTAAATCTTGAGTAGAACAGAAAGATAAAGATGGAAAAGATGGGGAAAAATCAAAGCAAAGCAGAGCACAGCACAGAAGATCTCCAGGACATTCAAATAATGGGAACTCAAAAGGGAAGGAACAGATAATCATGGGGGGGGGATGATCATCAAAAATTTAAACACAATAAAAAGTAAAATAATAATTAAAAATAAAATAAAATTGATCATCAGTAATTCAATGCCTATATTTTAGGCATTGAAAACTCCGAGTGGAAAACATGGATTTCTAGGATTAGCACAGTGAAGGAAAATAGCAATACCCCAAGGAATATCATGGAAAAATTTCAGAACAGTAGAGACAGCCATGGTAGAGGCTTAAAGGCAAGAGAACAATGCTTTCAATACCTGCAAGGAAAGTAATTTTTAAACGAAGAACTATACACTCAAATGAACAATTAAATGTGGAGGTGAGATGAGAAACTTTAATACATTAGAGCTTTAAGATATTTGTTTCCTATGTATATCTTTTCCTATGAAACTACTATACTGTGTACTATACCAAGAAGAAGCAAAACAAGATAGAAAAGGTGTGAGATCCAAGAAAGGGTTTCTAATACAAGGCTGAGGTGTATGAAATATTCTGCATTTGGGGGAAAGAGGTCCCAGAAACAATAGCTATTTAGCAGGCCTGCAAAGCAACCTGTCCAGACAAGAGTAGGCCAGAAGTCTCCAGAGAAATTTCCCAAGAGCATAACATTCACAGAATACCTACTCTGACAGCATTGAGAAGAGGTTTACGCAACCAGGCGAGCGCATAGAGTTGCACTTGTGATAAATACATAGAAAATCCTAGAGACCATTATTAAGTACAGGAGAAACCAAATATGCAAGGAGAGAAAAGTGATAATGTTACACAAGTGCTTGCTGGGAAGACTGTTTAAAATAATAACAGCAATGTAGACATGATGTAGAGTCTGTATTTGTAAACCTAACCAATTGTACCTTTTTGCTCTGTGAGGAGAATGAGGACAGGAATGTAGGAAACTAGGAATGTGTATGGTAAGACCAAGATTTAAGATGACTTAAATCTTTGTCTTCCAGATGAACCATTATAGTATAAATGGCTTTGGGTGGCAATATAAGCATGTTATTGACTGGTATAGAAGGAGCTGAAAATGTTTCCTTCCAGGGAGTGGGGGTGACATGGAGACTGCAGTGGCAGTAAAGGGACATGATGTTTTTAATAGTCATCCTTATAAAACTATTTACTCTCTACACTGTGTGCATACACATTTTTGATAAATAGAGTAAATTAGTAAAAAAAATAAAAGAAAGCAGAACAGTAAATCAGAAGCAAAAGAACAGGATCAATTTATAAATAGCGGGACACTGATTTAGCATAGAATATTAAAGTGCTAGAAAGCTAGGAAGGTAACCAAAAGCCTCTCTTTCATTCCACATGAAGCAAGTTTGTCCTGTGTGATCCAAGACAATTATTTTAGTTGACAGTGAGTTCAGAAAAGAGCTTATATAAGTGAAATGTTGTGTTAAACAAGGAACATTTAGGCTAAAGCAAAAATATGGAAGATCTTTGGAACAAAAGGCTATATGAGTCAAGGAGGACTTATATCTTGGCAGAATGCTTTTAAGGAGGACTTTAAACTTCCTTTGCAAGAAAACAGCCTTTCAAAATGCCTGTTCTCATGACTCAAAACCAATTTGAGATGTGTATTTATTGAGCATCTAATGCATGTCAAGCCTGCTAAGAGCCTCAGTCTAGACCATGTTATCTGTTTTCACATCACATTGAGAAAAAAATACCAAATTCATAACATATATATATATATATAGAATTTGAGGTGCAGAGAGATGAACTCACTCACATCTCTGCATTGGAAAGTGAGTGGTGCCATCTTGGTGTGAGCCTGGATCTGCCTTAGTCCAAGGCCAGGGCTTGGGAAAGGAGGTATAGTTCCTTCCCGTGGTGACTGCGCATGCACCTCCGTCCCAGGTCTGTGGATTGAATGCGGTCCAGGCTAATGACTCCCTGCTTCCAATACTACGCAATGAGAACTGTGAGTAGAGAAGGAACAATGGATGGTAAGGCGGGTAACTGGGCTTTGGAGTCTGGGCTCTGTCCTTAAGTTGCTGGATGGCTCAGCACAAGTTCCTCCGCTTCTCTGTGCTTCTAGTTCTTTGTCTTCAAAACAATCTCTCCCCTCCTGTCCCCTCCCCTCCCACCTCCTTCCCTTCCATCCTCTAATTCTAAATGTTTCTAGAATTCTTTCTATAGCAAAAGAAATGTGACAGGGACATAAGAGGTTAAGGGCAATGGGTACTGGTGTCAGCACCTTTATTGCTGTTTGGGCTCAACACTTTTACATAGTTCCCAGGGGCAGAACAGCAACAGAGAATTCCTTCGTAGCTAGTCTACTCTCAGTCTCTGGCATCCCCAGCCACTGCCAGGGGATGTGGAGATGATCTTTGTCCTCTGGAAGCTCCTAGTGTAATAGGAGAGAAAGATATGTAAGCAAATGGCAGCCGTGAAATGTTTAATCTATGAAAGGGATCTACATAGGACACAGTTATGACAGAATAGATGGTCAGAAAACACTGCCCAGAGAAGAGACACAAATTCCTCTTGATGGATATACTAGCACTTGTTGGGAGGGTAGGATTTGGTGGCAGAGGGGGGCTGACCCACATGACTTACAAGGCTCTGGGTGACACAGGGATGCCCTTCTCCTAGTCCTTAATCTCTTCGAACCTGTTTTCTCCATCATAAAGTGAAGATAATGTTTTCTCCATCATAAAGTGAAGATAATGGTGGGGGTGGGGGTGATAGCAGTATCTGACTCCTGGGGCTGTTCCAAGAGGAACCAAAATGAACTGATACGGAAAAGAGAGTAGAATGAGCTGTAAAGAGCTGTGCAGATTTAAGTGATTTTAAACTTCCCTGAACTCTAGATCTCTTCATTCCATATTCCTATCACAATTCCGAAGGGGCTGGTTTATTTGCTCCAATTTTCAAATTAAGTTTGAGTTAACCTGGCACCTTCTACTTGCAAAATCTACTTTTGGGGATCTGTGTGGGCTCTTTGTGTTGAATTGCACAGCAGTACTGAGATATCCTTCATTCTCTAGAGCATTTATATTCTAGTTGCTTTATTCTCTTTAAAAGCAGGATATTTCTTAGAATGAGTAGAACTTTTGCTATTTGGTAATTCAACTTTTCGAACTTATATATTCTCAATCATGTTTTGTTGCCTGTCTGTCTAGGTATTGACCTTTTATTCCTTAGAAAGTTGGAAGAACAAAGATGAGCCTCGAATTTCATTTTTAGGCTGGACTTGATCGCAATAGCTTCAACCTCCTGCACTCCATATCCCCCCTCCCATGCAAAAGCCTGGGCAAGAGGTTGTTGGTTTCTGCCCCCAGAAGCAGTGCCCCAAAGCCTCTCAAGGGTAGTATTTTAATAGCAGAGGAAATGGCAGTGAGCCCTGTGACTCCAGAGCCGCCGTCCTCTGCTGAGCTCTGGGTGGGCTGCAGTATGCATTCATTCCCTCTGCTCAGTGATCAGCTCCTAGTGGGGACACCTCGGCGGCGGCAGTGCTTTGTGTTTCAGCCCTTCCTTCCAAAGTGGAGGTAATTGAAGAAGATGGCAACTGGTGCGAGTCTAAGGGACCGCCACAGCAACAGGACACGTGTTCAGGGATGACATGCAGTGATTATGCTCTGGCCTGGTATCCAGGGTTGTGGTTGGTCTGCTGAATAGTTTGAGTTTCATTCACTCACACACACACAGATCCCTTTCACACTAGTTCCCTTCTTCATTGCCCTGATAGTTTCCCCTAAGTCTGTTTTAGTGTTTGCTAAAAAGGAATGCATCCCTACTTTTTCAAGTGAAGAGGATTTTACTTTAAGGTGACCAATCAGAGCTGAACCCAGAGATCCTTTTGGAAAGGAAGCTGCTCTAGCAACTGGTGTTGAGTCCTCCCTCTTTCATGGGCTGCTGTCTCTTCTCTTCCTATTGTCCATTGACTCTTTTTTTTTTTTTTCTACAGTTTTATTGATAAACATATAGCAATGAGACAGTTTCAAATCAAATCAGAAGTACAGTTTCAACAAATAATACACTGCATATATTATTCTTAGTGGTTAATTGCTGTACAAAATACGGACTTGTGATCCTATTTACAAACACCA
>NW_004524842.1:616859-633548 GCF_000260255.1 Octodon degus
GAGTTATCCAGCTGCGTCTGGCTTAGGTCTGGCTGCTGTGCTCAGCTCCTTCCTGCTGCAGACCTGGGCTAGGACTGGGTCTGGGGGTTCCCGGAAATCGGCAGCAATTCCGGACCTGGGCTAGGACTGGGTCTGGGGGCTCCTGGAACTTGGCAGAAAATCCTACTCGACGGGCGGTGTGGGGGAGGCACTGCGGAGTGGTGGGGGGCGGCCCGAGGGGCTGGAAGAGGGTCCGGCCCACGCTGCACCTGGGCTGGGACTTGTCCATTGACTCTTCCTTGCTCTGCTATTAATCTTTTTCTACTTCACAGTTTTGGCTGTCTTATAATTTTGGCTTTCACGACCCTAATGGCTATGAGTTACCTTATGATACTCTTCCATCTTCAGTTTTCATGGAATTGATTTCCCATTCTATTAGGATTTCCTAGTTAAAATATTGAGGTAGAATGTAATTGGCTTAGCTCATGATGTATCACAGGGTAAGTGGGTCTAATCACCTCTGGTTGCGAGGGATGGGAAACCGAAGAGTCACACATCTCACCGCACATATAGCAATAAACCATGACGGACAAGACCTGCTTTGTCATCTCCACCATGGATAAAGTCTTCCCTTGAAATAGAGAAGCCCAAGAAGAACTACAGAGTGCCCTTCCAGGCACAGGACTATGATTAAACATCCTAATAAATTAAAAAATAAATCCAGATCATGCTAGAACTGAATGTAATGGCCTCTGTATTTATTTTGCATTAAATTTTTATGACTACTAGATTATACTGCAGGTACTAATAGTCTCCCTGTCAGGCAGGAACGAAGTGTCTCTAAAATTCAAGTCAGTGACTGCCCTCTCCAAATATGCTTCTGGGTTCTAAATTCCTCCCCGGGTATGAGGAAAACGGCCTGACTCAGATCCCAGGTCAGGCTTGGAAGAGTTGCTCATGAGATGAAAGTTTCCGCTCATACAGGGAATCCATCCGTCAAATACTTCCAGATACAGAGGTAATTTCTAGCAAAGGTTTTTGTGGCATTAATTTGTTTTACTCTGACAACTTGATTAATCAGTTTTATTGTGACAACTTGTTTTGCTGCAATGCTGCCTAATCAGGGAGCTGTCATCAAAATACTTTATGGCTTCCCTATTTTCCATCACAAATCAAAAACTCCAGCAACAGCTCACCAACATAAGAAGAAGCGATAATTAAAACGCATTCCGACAGAATTAGGAGGCATTCAGTTGGATGATGTTATTAGGAGAGATTGCACTTGCAGAGAAAGGAACAATCAGATGACACTCCTTGTAGGTGATTATGCAGCTTCCCTGGTGAATCCCAAATGCCACACCTGTATAAAAGTTCAGAGTGTGAGCTGGGAGCCTGGCACGCCTCTCTGTGGAATGCCCTTGGGTTTCCCTGCTGGATCTGGGAAAGTAGCACCCCTGCACTTAGGTGATCATCAGGAGCAGACCTATTGGGATTCTTCCAGCAGGAAATAGAAGACACTGGTCAGGGGCAGAGAGTAGGACGGCAGGAATTCACTTCCGCTTGTTCCTAGGAGCTGCTCAGGGCATGGGGCCTGGTAGATGAGAAGGGAAGGAAGTTAAGGGGACAGAGAAGAGGCCATGAGGGTTTGCATCTTCCAGAGGGGATTTGAGAAATGATCACTTTAAAGAATTCATGAAATTTACTTTTCTGCTTTTTGCTTACATTATACCCACAGTAGAGGTATTGAAGTGATACATGGAAAGCGCAGTCCTAGGGCAATATAATATGTATGAGGTGCTTACCATTTATAAAAACAAAACATAATAATAGCTACTGTTTCTCAACTGCTTCTGCTGCGAAGGCTAGCGTATAAGCAGCTGTATGTACATTGCATTATTTAATCATCACAGCAACCTTATAAAGTAGGCATTATCATTTCTCTGTTTCCCATGGAAGGAACCAGGCTCAGAATGATCAAGTAACCTATCCAGCATCTTGTACTGAATGCATAAGTTACAGAGCCAAGATTCAAGCTCAGGGCGATCTGACTCCAAAGGTCAAGTTCTCCTACTTAGGCCATCTCCCTGGCTGGGCAATCCACTGGCAGGCTGATGTCTTCCTTTCAGAGAATGGCACTGCAGCATGGGATTGCTGCTGTCTCTTCCAGTGCAGAGAGGCAGGAGGAGAGAGTTACTGATGGTCAGTCACGAGGGTGCATACAACTGGTCCGGCCAGGAGTGTGAGAGCAGGATGGACCAACGCCCCTTGCGTTAGGCAGCCTGTCTCCTCGGTGACTTGTGAATGGACCATGAATGCTCCATGTGTGTGTGTGTGTGTCCTGATTTGCAAGAGCTATGGAGATGAGCATTATGATAAGCAGGACATTTATGGATCCAGACACCACAGGGCACAAAAGTCAATATGTTACATGCTCATTTAGCATGTTTGACTCTAATGGAACAGGTTGGAAATAATTGGCTTTTAAAGAAGTGCTGCATTTCATTTCATTTCAATCAGAAGGCACATACCCGCTGGGTGGTTATAACTCTAGTCTTTACACATTTTCTTCATTCTGAGATCAGCAAGTGGGGGCTGGTGTTGGAAATAGATGCATGTGTGTATAGGGGAAAAGATGGCAAGGAAGGTGTTTGCATAAGCTGTGTGGAAATCTGCCTATGTCCAATGATTACGAAGGATTTCCATCATATGAGGAGTCCTTTGGCAGCTAGGAATTTCTACCTAGTGCAGTTTGCTTAGCTATGTGCTCAATTCCCTTATTTCCCTACAAGCGGATCCAAGTCTAGCATCTCTGGTCTGAGATGGATGGAAATAATTTCTCTTTTCCTCCATCACTGATTCCTACCTGCACTCTGTGAAGTGGAATGGTACAATGCTTGCCATTTGCTTCAGAGGCAATAAAGGAATGTACTTTATGTAAGTAAGGAGTGAGCTGGTAAGCCGGCAATCAAACTAGTTACTTCTACAGGGGGAATTTGATCGAGGGAATTGATGAAAGAAGCGTCGTAGGGCTGAAAAGGCAACAAAGTTGTGCTGAGGTAACACAGTACATAGGTAACTGTGTGAAGCAGACTCTCCCTGAGACTAGGGGATGATAGGGAGGCCAGTGAGGGTATCAGAGCCCAGAATCTCTGAGGAGGATCCTGGGTAGCTGGGGCTCAGGCCCAGGAGGAGTCGCTCTGTGTAGATGGTGATGATACCTCAGGAACCCGAAGGCTCAGCCTCAGCTTTGACTGTAGGGTGCAGGTTTCTGAGGAATAGACTACCTGAACAGCACTGGTCCCTGTGAGGAGTGCAGAGAGGCTGATTCTGGAGGTGTGAAAGGGCTGGTGGATGGTGCCATATTTTTACTGTAAGTACCTGCAGAGCCCTGTGGGGTAACACCATGGGCATGGCACTGAGAGGAAGTGGAAATGGACAGGAAGGAGCACTCTCTCTCTTCCTTCTAGCCTTCCTGAATCCCCACCCCCATCCCCATATTAGCGAAGACTAAGAGACCCTGGCTTGTAAAGCAGGCACGTACTGTGCAGGGTCTCCTGGCACCTTTGCCAAATGGAGTGCAGAGGGCAGGTGTGGCACAGTGGCATGGCACTAGGCACCCTCTCTACAGTGCAACACAGGACCTGAGAGCACACGGGAAATAAACTCTTTGATCTGTCCAGACCTTGACTTGACTGTTCAATGTCACTGCTCATTAAGGGCTGTTGAGGGGAAAGCAAACTATGCTGAGATCTGCTGCATTTGCTCTGGCTCTGTGTGCCCACTTCTGATAAGATTCTGTATTGTTAGGTAAACAAATTGATGGTTTAATTTAATCTCTGTTTCTCTGTCTTTCTCTGTGTCTGGCTCTTTCTATGTCTCTGCCTCGTGAGTGCGCTCGCGCTCTCTCTCTCTCTCTCTCTCTCTCTCTCTCTCTCTCTCTCTCTCTCTCTCTCTCTCTGCCTCTCTGTCTCTATGTCTCTCTGTCTCTCTCTTTTTCTCCCTCCCTCCTCTCTCTCCCCCCCTCACTGATTTCTTCTGGCTAATCCAGAGTCCTCAAACAATCCGTAGTTGGTGCCAAAAGTACAACTGTCACCAAATTCCCACTACAGGATTTATACCCAGCAAGAATAGGAAGCCAAAAGAGAAAAGGGGGGTTCTGAGGATATTTTAGTTGAGGCTGCTGCATGAGGGATGTAGAAAGCTTAAGACAGGAAAGTTGACTTCAAAGAGAACAGTGCAGATCTGTTGCTATGCAATGACTTTAACATGTGTGGGTTAATTTTTTTTTTTTTTATATACTTTTTTTTGTGTGGTACCAGGAATTGAACTCAGGACCTTACACTTGGCAGGCAAGCACTTATTCTACTGAGTTATCTCCCTGGCCCAACCTTTTTTTTTTTTTTTTCAGAATCAGGGATTGAACTCAGGTCCTTGCGCTTGGAAGTGCTTATTCCACTGAGCCATCTCCCTGGCGCCCCCATCCTTTGTTTTTATAGAAAACTTTTTTTTGAGAGTTATGACCTTGGCTTTCACTGTTTAGCTAAGCCAAATGAGTTTTTAAAATGACTTTCAGAGAACAGAATCTAAGAAATAAATTAATACTCCAGAAAGGTGACTTTTAAGTAGAATATTAAAAATACCAAATTGAAATAGTTCCAAGACAGTTCAGCTAAAGTGTTAAGTAACTAACTTTGGCTGTAATTTGGTTTAGAAGAAAGAGGTAAGTGTTCTGAAATGTAACAGGAAATTGCCCACAGCCTGGGCAATTAGGGTCAAAAAGTTCATATTCAGGACTGGTGGTTTTAGGAGAGTTACACCTTATCTCTATTTGGGTCACACTAGAATCCTGGCTTGAGGCCATGGCTCTCTCAGGCCTGTCACAGATTTACACCATGACACAGCTGGGCCTAGTGCGCTGAAATAGGCAGGTGATGCGAGTCTTCACTGGGACTTAGTGAAGAAACCCAATTCTTCAGCTTCTGCAGGAGGAGTGGGGAAAGGGCCATTATGGGGTTAGGTGAAGGACCCCACAAGGGGAGGCTGGCTGAGCCTGCCCACAGGCAGCCTGAAGCAAACTCCCAGCAGTGGGTCCACTGCAATTCTAAGAGGAAGTGGCACACACTCGTGTCTCCCTGACTTCAGTGCGCAGAACAGATAACCAACTATATTTCTTTACTTTGGCAACATGACTTTACTAAATGGAACATTACACTATTATAGCTTCTCAGCAGATAGTTTACCCTAATTAACAAAAGCTTCTAGGGATTATAAGCATGGATCTTGAAAAAATCAATACAGAACTAACCTATGCACGGGTACCTGCCTGTGATCTCAGCTACTTGCCAGACTTAAGCAGGACTGAAAGTTTGAGGCAGCCTGAGAAACTTAAGGAGATCCTGTTTCAAAATAAAATTTAAAAGTACTGGGGATGTAACTCAGTGGTCAGTGATTTGCCTAGCATTTGTGAGGCCTTGAGTTTGATTCCCACTACCACTTCCAAAAACCAAAAACAGAAACAGACACTTGGAATAAATAAACACATAAATATGGAGTGGGTTTGGTCCCCCTCAGTTTAAGCAGGCACCTGATCAACTTGTTTGGATTTGCGCAGTCAGTGCTTCCTACCATGTGGATCTAATTAGCCTTTCCCATGATCAACCCCGAAGAAAGTGACTACATTCTTTCTCTTTTGTGGTTGACCGGTTATGACAAAATGCAAACTATGGTCACAGCAACCTTTAGACAATGTAAGGAATCAGGTTTCTTTCTCTAAAGACAACATGGCTAAAACTTATGTTGATGGTTACTGACATTGACACTGGGGGAATATGATGCTGAACCTGAAATGCATTCCACCTCAAGTGCCTTTTGTTTGACTTCATTCTTTAGAGCTCAGTAAATAGTGTATACTTGTTAAGGGCCTAGCAGAATTGATCCACTTGAACTTTTGGGAAAAATATAAAAGGCCAGTTATAATTCTTGATTTTTTTAAGTTGCATTTGCTAATATTCTTGATTGGGTTTTAACAAGTTCAGCAGGCATTGAACAAAAATAATACCTGTCTTCCCAAAGGAAATTATAGTTTAAAACTAAAGCTATCTGTGATAAAAATTAAATAAATTGGGGTGATCATAACAATGCAGATTAAGAGGGGTTTTTCCATAAAACCTATGAGGTGTAGCTGGTATTTACCTCTTATTGCCACTATTACTTATTGCCTGAGATCCCTTCTGAGAATCCAGGTACCTTAAGCCCATGTGCTTCTGACTGGATCTCCGAAGGGAAGCTGGAATGGCATTGTCCTTTTAAACAGCCGAATAGCACTGATGAAAGACGGGTGATAGGCCTACCAAATATTAGAGTCGGTTCCAACAGCATAGTCTGAGGTCAAAAGAGAAGAAAATGGGAAATTTAAATTTGAAGGCAGCAGTATAGTCTGGACAAATGATTTTCTGTAAGAATAGATAGCAGGATATGTCAAATTTACAACAAGATAAAAAATTAGTAAAAATGGAGGTAGATTTTCCTCTCTTAAATTCTGCTGTCATCAAACTATCTAATGTGATCACGTAAAACAATAAAATATATCTGTGTAGTCAGCATGTCCAGGTCTCTGCTCCCAGTTTCCATAAGATACTCTTTGGAGGATAGCTGATTGTGTGTTTGGGGAATGACCTCTTGACATAAGCTGCACTATGAAAGTCTGAGCCTCAAAAAGGTAAATAATGATGACAATCAATTATATAAATTATGCAAGACCACAAGACCATGATGATGTTCAAGTGGGACAAACAAAAGGCATTGTGTTCAGGTGAGCCAGCTGAATCCTGCCAGATCTCAGAAATGATAACTATCCAGCCATAGTGGTGGGAACACGATCACTTCCAGGGGCAGGAGTTGGCCTCTGGAGAAGCCAGCCGGTCACGGTGGTTCTAAGCTCATGCTATCAGAATTACTCAGACAAAGCAGAGCTAAATCAGAGTCAGGTGTCCTCTGAGGAACAAATGACCTTTTTGATGCTGAGAAGATGCAGGCAGGGGTATTTCTCAGGGACACCTGAGCACCACTTCAGCTTTTTCCTGTTGGTACGGTGTACTCAAGGACAATGAGTTTGTTCTGAGAAGCAGGAGGATCCTGTTCATCTTAAATATTTCTTGTCAAGAGCCCAGATTACTTGTACAAGATATTCCTGAATGTATATCAGAAATTTTCTTTTTGGGCTTTCTTTCCTATATTTTGTGTCTCCTCCTTTTTACTGCTTATTTCTACTTTGCCTATAAACATGTTAAAACTTCTACTTTTGTATAAGCAAAAAGCAAACAAATATAGTCTGGGGATGTAGCTCAGTGAGAGAGCACTTGCCTGGCATTCACAAAACCCTGGGTTTGTTTCCCAGCAGCACAAGCAAAAATCAGTCAATGAACCAACCAACCGACCGACCGACTGACCGACCGACCGACCGACCGACGGACCGACCAACTAAGTAACCAACCAACCAGGCAACCAGCCAACCAGCCAATTAGCCAATCAAAAACAGCAATCGAAGAAAAGAAAGAAAGAAAGAAAGAAGAAAGCCCCCAAGTTCCCAACTAAAGCAATGTCCCCAAGCTCAAACCCCTATACTCTCAGTTGCACATTCCTTTTTAGTTCATGTTCTAGATCTTTCCTTTCATCTCAATATCTTTTGCCCTGACAATCTTTTTTGAGCCTTTTTTGGTCACAATTTCATATTTTAAAACAGTTATAAAGTTTTAATATTATTTTATAGAGGTAATTTTTTTTTTAAATAATCCTTTGGCTTTCAGTTTCTCATTTGATCTCAGAAAAATCTTTCTGAGGTATTTTTCTTTCCTCTTATTTATGATTGTAGCAAGTTACACATGCCATAAAAGTTACTCTCTGGGGGCTGAGGGTTGGGGCTGTAGTGTGGTGGCCCAGTGCTTACCTAGCATACCCAAGGCTCTGGGTCTGATCCTCAGCACTGAGAAACAATTTTGTTTTAAAAACACCATAACCCTTTGTAAGTGTTAGGACCACGAGTGTTAAGTAGAGTCACACTGTCATGCAAACAATCTCCAGAACCCTTTCCATGTTGTAAAACAGAAACTTTATGCCTATTAACTCCTTCCTCTTTCTTTTCCTCCAGGTCCCAGTAACCACCATTCTATTTCCTGTTTCTATCAATTCAGCTGCACTTGATTTCTCATGTAAGCAGAATAATACAGTATTTGTCTCATCACTGGCTTACTTCATGTGGCATATGCCCTCAAGTTTTATCCATTTTGTATACTCCATTACATGTATATACCATTTAGTTTATAAATTCCTGCATCAGTGGAGACTTGGCTTATTTCTACTTCTCGGATTCTGTGAATAATGTTGTAATGAGTTACTACTGTACACACATTTCATCAAGACCTTGCATTCAACACTTTTGAGGATATTGCAAGAAGTGCAATTGCCAGATGAGATGGAAATTTCTGTTTAATTTTTTTTGAGGAACCACTATTGTATTCCACAATGGCTGGCCTATAATTTCCACCATTGCCTACATTGCCTAAAAGTTGTAATTTGTCTACATCCTTCTCAACTCTTTTTTTTTTTTTAAATTAAAATCATTTATTTACTTGGTATAGGATCTTGCTACACAGCTGTATGAGTAAGCTTGTACTCATAGTGATCCTCCTGTCTTGGCCTCCCCAGCACTAGGATTACAGGAGTGTGCCACCGCACCTGGTTTTGGTGGCCAGTACGTTGTGCCTGGGGTTCCAAGGCTGGCATAGCATGTGGTACTGGGGCTTGAACCTGGGTCTTTGAGCTTGCCATGCAGGCACTTAGACTGCCAAGCTATCTCCCTAGCCCTGAAGTCTTCTTACTTTCTAGTTTTTACAGTTACCATTCTAATAGGTATGAGAGGGTATCTCAGTGTGGTTTTGACTTATATTTTCTTAATGATTAACAATATTGAATGTCTTTTCAAATATGTCTTGTCCATTTGAATATTATCTTCAGATAAAGATTTATTCAATCTTTTGGTCCTTTATTTAAACTGAGTTGTTTGTTGTTATTACCAGATACATGGTTTATAAATAATTTTTCTCGTTCCATAGCTTGGTTTTATCCAGTTGTGTGCTTTTAGTGCACAGAATTTTACCATTTTGATGAATTCCGGTTAATCTAGCTTTGCTTTTATTGCCTTCATTTTTGATGGCATAGTCAAGAAACTGCCAAATCCAATACTTCTCTGAAAAATTTTTTATTTTCTTTCATTATTCATATTTTTGCTGAATATGAAAATGTAGACTGACATTCTTTAAAAAGAATCACTCTGCTTTCTTTTGCCTTGCATAGTTTTGATAGGGAGCCTGTATATTTTCTTTCTCTGTATGTAATATCTCCTCCACTAGCTGTTTTTTTTTAAATTTAGAAATTTATTATTTAATTCACAAGCTTTGTATAGCTTTAGTTTAAAAAACAAAAAGCAAAAACAGTGAAACCAGGACAATATTTCAAGGTCCAGGCCCTCCCAGCTTCTTAACTCAAGAACTCTGAACTTTATACATTCCAGCGGGAAGAGCAAGACAAAAGTAGGAATGGAGCCATGACAGTTCAGAAAACAAAGATTTCATATAACTGAAATATTCATCGATCGTTCCTGGGATTAGTTCACTGCCTTTACAAATAGGGAGAGAGGAGGGAGGGTGCTGGTGACAAGGGAGGGAGAAGGAAGAGGAGGAAGAGGAAGAGGTGGACCACCAATAGAACAGAGTAGAATGTAATTCTAGTGTTTTGAATCAATGTTTTGCATAATCTGTATAAACCTAGTGTCCTGGAAAACAAGCTTTCATTTTTCTGTTTAACCTGGAGCTCAAGTCCTGCTTCGTTTGAGCAGTGATTCCCCAGGCAACAGCAAAGATTATGGCACTGGAGCGCCCATTTAAACTTTTTCCAGTGGGCTGTTTATATTTGTTTCCCACATGTGTGATCATGCTGCTTCTAGTGTCATTTTCTGTCTGCTTATTTTCCCTGAGCTTTGAAATGCATGTTGGATCTGTGGATTCATCCTTTTCATCAATGCTGGAAACATTTTGGCTACTATTTTGAAATATTTTTTGTTTTGCTTCTTCATTTTTCTTTTGGAGAGTTAAATTACATAATTGATAATGAACAGAGATTTACTTTGGCTCAAGCCCATGAGAACAGTGCCAGGATTCAGTGAGGGCCTCGTGTTTCTCATATCATGTTGAGAAGCAGAAAAGCAAGTGGATACATAAAAATGAAGATAAAGCCTAAGGACTGAGCTTGCTTTCTAACCGTGGGCTCCTGGGATGACTGAGTCAGTCCTGTAAAAACTCATCATTTCTTTGAGAAAAGCTTTGATCCCTTCATGACCTAATCACCTCTTGGAGCCCCTGACATATTACATTAGGGAACAAATTTCAGCATGAGTTTTGGAGAGGACAAATTACATCTAACTCACAGCAACATCCACTAGGATACTGCAAATGCATAATTAAATAGGTGTGTCGGAGAAATTTCTCAAGATGCAGGAAACACATGAGAATCATGACATGGAGATAGTCCCTTAAGCCTGAAGCCCACCCAGGGAGTGAACATAGGTGGAAAAGAGATGCCCCATCCCGGGCTCTCTTCTGCTTAAGAGAGGAGAAATGGGGAGGAGGAGGAGGATGAGGAGGGACCAGGAAAGAATTAAAAAGGCAATGGCTGGTGAGATGGGCGAGGACCAGGAGAGACTGGTGTGCATTGGCATTCACACCCATGTCTGCTTCCTCCCCAAATTGCTCCACTGACTGATTTTTTGTTTTTCAGTGTTGTTGGTGAAACGCAGGATTCACACATGCAAAGCACTTGCTTTAGCACCAAGTTACAGTCTCAGATCTGTCACCTACTTAAACACTGCAAAGACTTTCTTTCATGTCTAGCTCCCTCTATTAGACCATGGACTACTTGGTGTCCACAGGTTTGACACAGACCCTGGCATTCTTTCTATGCAGTTGTACCATCTCTGGTATTCTCTTGGGCAAATTTACATATACTTCATCCAATTTTTCAGTGGCTTAAGGGTGTAAGTTAAGTCTATATTCAGTTATGGCATCCCAGATAGAAGTGAAAATTCTCATCTAAACTTTTATGTGAACTTTTTTCTTCTAGGGGTAAAGTACTTGCATTCTTTCCTTTTAGCTAAATTCTGCTCATTTAAAAAATAAATTATGGTTTAAAATGATGTTGGGTTTACAGAAGACGTAAGGCTTAGTGATTCCTACAGTCTCCCCATTCCTACATATGTACAGCGTCCTCCACATCATCAATATCTTAGACCAAGTGTTATTTGTTACAGCTGATCAACTTGTGCTGACATGACATTGTTACCCAAAGCTTGTAGCTTACATTAGGGTTTGCTCTTGGTGGTGTGCTTGCTATCAGTTTGAACAAATACATAATGACATGTATCTTTTTTTTTTTTTTTTTTTTTTTTTCCAGAACTGGGGATTGAACTCAGGCCCTTGTGCTTGCCAGGGAAGCGTTTATTCCACTGAGCCATCTCCCGGCCCCACATATATCTATTATCACAGTATTATCTATAGTATTTCCTTCTACCATAAAAATCTCTGTCTTTCTCTCTTCTCACTCACCCTGGAAACCATAAACCTTTTTTTTTTTTAATGGAACCGGGGAATGAACTCAGGCCCTTGTGCTTGCCAGGGAAGCGCTTATTCCACTGAGCCATCTCCCCGGCCCCATAAATCTTTTTTGTCTTCATAGTTTTGCTTTACCCAGGATGCCATCTAGTTGGAAATATACAATACATAGCGTTTTCAGATGTACCCCTTTCACTTAGCAATATGTATTTAAGTTTCCTTCATATTTGATGCCTTAACAGCTCATTTATTTTGAGCACTGAATATAATTCTAGTATTTAGATGTATCAGCTTATCCATTTATCTGTTGAAAGGTATCTGGGTTACCTTCAACTTTTGGCAACTATGAGCAAAACTGCTATGAACACCCGCACACAGAGTTTTGTGCAGACCAAATTCTGTGTCCTACGGGTAACGCCAAGGGTCATAATTGCTGGATTGTGTGGTGAAGCTGTATTTAGTTTGTTCTGTAAGCAGCTGTCAAGCTGTCTTCTACGGTGGCATTCCCACCATTTGCGTTCCCACCAGCAGTGAAAAAGAGTTCCTGGTTCTGCACACCCTTGCCAACATTTGTCAGCATTCTTAATCTGGCTATTCAAACAAGTGTGTGGTGGTAGCTCATTGCTTTCAGGACTTAAAACAACTAAGTAATTTTTAAAAACCAGACATACAGAAACCAGTATGATAAATCACTGTATATACAATTATAAAGTTGAACATAAGTAATTTGCCTCAAATCTTTTATTTCCAAGTAATAATTAAATTGCATATATAGCAAATAGATTTCTTATCTGTGGTAGTAAATCTTCACAATGATCCCTTCAATGTTCAGAAGAATCTTGATTTAGTAGGGCTGGTGGAATAGCTTAACATATCCCCTGGCAGGGCATTTTTTGGCCCCGCCCCTGGGGTGTGCAGAGATGGCAATTGAGATCAGGCATGATGGTGCATGCCTGTAATCCCAGCTCTTGGGAGGCTGTAAACAGGCGAATCACTATGAGTCCAATGTAGAAGTGAGACCCTGAACACCCTGTAGGCCCTTCCCTACAATACAAAACAAACAAACCAACCAAACGTGATTTCGGTCTAATGAGTGAATTGTATGAAGTGGTAGGTGAGTCATACTGTTGTATTGAGAGAGGTCGGCCAGTTAGGTGCTCTGCTCAGGTCATGCGGCAGGTCAGCTGGCTGCAGAGCAGGAGCCAATACTCACTGCACTGCCCCGTGTCTTGTTTTTTTTTTTTTTTTTAAAGCAAATGACAGAGACCCAGTTTACCAGCTTTTATAAACCTAAGCTTAACATTACACATTTAAACAATTGTCAAAACTTTACTAAGTTGCCAGCATCCATGCACAACTAGAAAACATCCTTAAATTTGTATTGAACCAGAAATGTATTACCATTAATGCACATCTTTCATTACTAAATACTGAAAAAAAATGGAAACTGTTTCTGTGGAGGGCACATCCTGGCAATGTTAGCTTCACAGCAGGCGGACGCTACTTGGCTCACGTTTCAAACACAATGGAAAGCAGATCCATGCTGGTGTTAGAGTACAGTCTTGTCCTAGCACTACTCAAGAGTCAAGGCTTACCTTGGATCACATTTAATAAAAAGCAAAGTGCATACAGAGATTACAACAATTTTAAAGATGACAAAATGGTCCTACTGTGTGGTCCCAACAATAAACTCAAAAGTCTATGACAAAGAGGGGCTCCGATGAGCTGTTTATAAATACTTTAGATTAGGTACAGTTATACTGAAAGTTGAGTTCGTCTGAAATCTTCAAAAAAAATGTTCCTGTTAATCCTCAAATGGTGCTTGTTATAGTTTAACATTTCTGTTAAATGCATGCATTGAATTACTTGTTATCCAAGCGTAGCAGCTGCTCCTTACCATTTATTGTTAAGGACTTTAACTGTCCATCTTCTTCAACTTCTGCTCTTTCTTGACCATTCTCAACAATTCCATCCCACTGCCGCCAAATGATGTGGACGAAAATGAAGTGAGGCCCCCATGACCTAGGGATCCAAATGAAGTAAATCCTGTATCAAACGAAGAAAATCCACCTCCAAAGGATGGAAATCCACTGAAAGTGGAGAAAAAAGAGCCTGTACCACGGCTTCTGCTTCCTCGGGGACCCCTTCGGTTCCCAAAAATGTCTTCAAATGGATCTTCATTACCAAAGAAGTCAAAGGAAAATGGATCCCTTCCACCAAAAAATTCCCTGAAGACATCTTCTGGGTTCCGGAATGTGAACCCAAACTCAAATGGACTGTCAAAGTGACGTCCACCTCCTGCACCACCATTTAATCCTTCTTTGCCATATTTGTCATAGATGTCCCGTTTTTAGCATCTGATAACACCTCATATGCCTCAGCCACTTGTTTGAATTTTCGCTCAGCTTCTTTATTCTCAGGATTTTTATCTGGGTGCCACTGTAGTGCCAGTTTCCGGTATGCTTTCTTGATGTCCTCGGGGGAGGCGTACTTCTGCACGCCTAGAACTTCATAGTAATCCACCATGTTTGAACAGTGCCGGGACAAGTCCGAGGACGCGGACGACCGGCGGCGAAAAGGAGGAGGTGTGCGGCCGGCCCCTCGCGGCTCCGGGACGGTAGGCTGGTGGTGACTGCGGCGGCTCCTTGCGCTTTCCTTTCTCCCGTCTCTTGTAATCACGGAAAAGCATAACACAGTCAGCTCAAGTACAGATTCTCTGTCCTTGCTCTGCAGGCCCTGTTCCTCAGTTCTTACTCCTAGGCAAATAAGACTCAAGTTTATATCCTCCTGGTCCATTTTTAAACACCTTTACCTTAATTCACACATAGTAACAAACCCTAGGTAGTATTTTTTTTTTTTTTTTTTTTTGCCTTAAACTGTGCATAAAAGTTATTATATCCTACCTATAAGTCTATCTATGCATAGCATGGCTGGCTTTTTAGCCAATTTTAGTTTTAAAAGTAATTCATGTTGCGACACCTATAATCATATTTTTGTTTGTTCTCTGTCACATATATCGGCCTATATACTCTAAAAAATTGCACACCCCCGGGGGATGGAACTCCGATCTTCCCCGTCTGCCCTTTGTAGCATCCCTGTTTTCCCTCGTGACCTTCCCTCTGCCCCTGTCCTGTGAAAGACCCTCTGTGTACTGGGCCTTGTGGGTTCCAGCCTTGCTTTGCTTCTATTTGATAGACTGCTTCGCAAGCTGCTTCCCAAGGAAGGGCACCTGTCAAGTAAGATTTGGGAACCCATGTTTTCTGCAATTACCTTGATTCCATGCTTGATTAATAGTTTCAATATAGGTTCTAGCCTGAAATAGTTCTCCTTCTGACTTGGGAAGATAACTCTTTGGCTCTATTCTAGCTGCCAGTGGAGCTCATTCTAGATAGATTCCATGTGACCTAATTTTTCCTCCTCTATGTAGAATTCTGACAATTTTCCTCTACCACTGGTGTTCTAAAAGTTAAAAAAACTGTTGTAAATTGATATATATTTTTTAAAAAACTGCTAAACACAGGTTGTGACTTTATGTTCTGGAAACTTCCATCCTTCATTTGGGGGAATTTTAAAATAATACTAAAATAATTTTCTTTGTTCTTTTTCTTTGACATTTCATCATAGAGCTTCCTGAACTGATCTTAGCTTATCTCTTATTTTTTCTTTTTTATTTCTTAGTCTTTTTGTTCTGTTTTCTTGACCTTTCCTCAACTTTGTCTTTCAACCACTCTATTGACTTTCTTCTATTTCATTTACTATAATGTATATTTTAAAATTTCAAGACCTTTTATTATTCCCTGAGTATTCCTTTTTATAGCAATCTATTGTTGCCTGCTTTTGTATCTTGAATACAATCTTCCCCTATTTCTCTAGGAATATTAGTTTGTTTTAAAAAAATTTTCTCCTTTTCCCACCATTTTTCCTCTGATTGATTAGGTCTCATTTCTTCATTCCAGGAGATTTCTTGACAGGTCTTGGCATCCTTCGCTGTCTCTTCCTAGTGGAAGCCAGGCTCCCTGGAGCTCTCCACCATGTGTGGTGCCTGGTGCTTCAGTGGGTGATCAGCAGGGACCCTCATGCTTTATTTTGAAATGTCAATATCTGTTCTCTTGGGACAGTCTATTTTCCCAGAGAACAGTCTACTAATTTCCTGTCTGGAATCTGTTCACCTAGGATTATAACTTGGTGCTAAGCAATAAAAGGAAGCTGGGAATCTCATCTTCATCAAATCCTGATTTAATTACACATCTGTCCTCCACTTTTTTGTTGGCCTCATTTCCCTGCATATGGATTCTCCATGGTTTTATTTCACTACAGAATCCACTGTCTGTCTCATGTTGGACTGGGGAAGGGCTATCACTTGGCTCTGTAAGAGGTGGGAGAGGACCAGGGGGTCCAGTTCATTCACTTTCATTCATGCTGTTATTTTCACCCCAAAAGCCCTCCCACCTTCTATAGTTCCTTGTATTATAGAATGTGGAGACTTCCTGTGTCTGCATTCAGGCTTAACACTGACATCTTCCTCCACATGTACTTGGTATTCAGCTTTTTTCTCTCTCCCCATTCATCATTTGATGCCATCTCTTGTCTTTTGTTCTCTTTTTCTTTGTGAGTTTATAGTACTTTTAATTATCTGTTCTTATTTTAGTGGAGTTTGGGGAAGGTGAAGAGGTGCAATTACATGTTCCAACAGCCTTGCATAACTGAGAGTTTGCGTATCTACTTCTGTATTTTTATTTTTCAAATTTTCTCCCCTTCTTGCCTACTCTACATACAAAAGGGAGCATTCTGACCACAGTTCAAGTTTCCATTTTGAGGTACAGAATCTGTTTCGTTTATTGGCTCCTGTAGGAGATAGCTCCATGCCTTTGTCATGGTTGGTTCCTCTAAATCATATTTGTTTCCTGTTTTTTTCTTCAGGATTAAAGTCCCAGCAGCTGCATCTCATTTCTGGCTTACCCTTGTGACTCTAGTTTCTATTTTGTTTTTGTAGAGATTTTTAGTATTGGTATTTGAAACACACACACACACACACACACACACACACACA
>NW_004524842.1:633648-647473 GCF_000260255.1 Octodon degus
GAGAGAGAGAGAGAGAAAGAGAGAGAGAAAGAGAGAGAGAGAGAGAGAGAGAGAGAGAGAGAGAGAGATCCCTCCTAAGTTTGGAGTTTACTGGGGAGGAAGTCTCTCAAGACAGTGCTAGCACTCTTTTGATCAAAAGCCCATTCTGGGACATTGGGACAAGAGTCCTAGACTTGTGGCATCTTACTGCAATCTTCAGTTCTATTTTGTCAAAGGTATTTTTCTAATTCCTCAACCCTTTAATTTTTGTCTTGCTACTCTGTCACATTTGACACTTCCAGTTGCTGCCTAGGAAGCTCTCCTTTCTTCTCTGTGTGCCATTTTCCCGGCGATCCTTGGATATCTCTGACCAATCCTCCTGTGGCTCACTTTGGACTCTGCTTTTCGCTATCCACTATTGGACTACTAATACTTTCCAGATTCAACCCCTGCATTTCTCACTCTACACACTTGCTGTGGTTGATAGCACTCGGGTCACCATATGAGTTACTAGTTCCCTATGCTAAGCAGAAAAATGATCTATAGACCAGAATCTCCCCTACATTTCACACCTAAAACAAACTCTGCTGGATGCCTCTGCTGAAAGGCCTGTCATTGCCCCAGATTGAAGATGCCCAAGGATTCCCAATCCTGTCTCATTCCGTGCTATTGTTGGATTTACTGTTTTAGCTGATGACACCAGCATTTACCTATTCAAAGAAGCTAGAACCTGGGGCTTCCTTGAGTTCTCTTCTCACCTCATACTAGTTATGTTTTTAGGTTGCTAAGGAACAGAAACGATTGATCATGTACCTGAAACTTGGGGCAGAAAGAAAGGCCAGTATTGAACGGGAATGAGTCAGGTCTCATAAGAAGCACAACTGGACCCAGAGCACGTCTAAAGCTCCCAAGATCTCATTTCGGGGGCATTCTTGGCCATTAGTGTGACTTCATTGTTTGTGCTATATTCATCTGTGACAGTTGACTTATCTTGTCCCCTACCCTGTGTCTTTTCTCTAAGCAATAGTTTACCCTCATACCTTGGGCTTGCTGTGACTTCTCATATTTCTAGCCCTACTTTTTCTTTCTTGTGGCTTTACCTAGATGTTGTATAGGCCTCTGCTTCTCCTCTTCAGAACCTGTTTTCCTGTGTTGTTTTGGGTTCCTGGACACCAGGCCACATTGGAGGGCATCCATTAATTTATTTCAAAGTCTCCCTTGTATGAGGTGCCCACCCACCCCCCTGCAAGCAGCTGGCACAGCAGCAGCAGGTTAATGCAGTGTGAAATGTGATCTCTTTTGCTCCACAAATGACACGAACCAGACCTACATCTTCTACTGGGGATGCGGGTACAACAGGAGCTGTGATTGACGTGGTATGTTTCTTGTTCTATCAAGGCCTATCTTCTAAACAGTTTTCCAAGCCTATATCCTTCTTTGTGTTCCTAATTTCAGTGTTTGGGCTCAAGTCCTTTCCTCTCATCTACCCTGTAGTGAGACCCCAGTGCTTTCCTCCACGCAGCCTTATTCTTTAAAACTGATCTTCTGCATAAATGATAGAATGATGTAACCAACACTCAGCACAGGCAATTTCTCTACTGAAAGCTTTCCGTCTCTTCTTCCTTTGTTATCCCCAGGAATACTTTCACTTTTCTTTAACTTGGCTTTCCCTCTGTGTGATCTTACAGAAACTTAATTTTGTTTCATCTGTCTGTTCCCATCCTGTCTTCCTCTTCCTCTTTGTTCCCTAACTGATGGTATTTTAAGTAGTGTGAAACACCTCTGTATTTAATGAATAAAATTTGTTACTATTTTTAACTAAAATGTCAGCTGAATCCTACTTTCATTTGTCCTTTAAAGGGAATGTAGAAAATCTAACCTAATTTTGTTGTTCTTTTTTATTTTGACATGATTATTTTTCCCCTCCGAGGGTTGCTGCCTTATCAGCCATATCGTAAAGGATTGCAAAAGCTTCCCAATCATCAGCTGGAACTCAGTCTCATCCAGATCCAATTCATCTTCCACATTTATTTTTTTCTAAAACACTATCTGATCATGCCCTTTGCCTGTTTCAAAATCCAAGTTGCCTTTCAAGCTTATTTTCTGCTTCCTCCTCCCCCTCATATCAGACATCTCTTGAGTCCTTCCCCAGGGTCTTTCTGTGGAGTGCTTTATCCACAGCATCCCCAGTCCCAGTGATGGGCTCCTGTGTAGAGGCTGTTACCATTGCTCGGCTTATTCTGCTAGAGAGCACCACACTAATTTAGGTTTTGGTTTTAACATTTGTCTACCCATTGGATGCAAACTAATTGTTTGGAAAGTGAAAAATTCAGTTGACTTGCTATCTTTCTTATTGGTACCAAGCTATTTATTTAGCTGTCAGGATGCCAAGCCCAAGTTGCCAGTCACTGAGACATGTGACCTTTTGTGAGCGGGTTATGTTCCATTCATTTTCACTTGGACTTCCTTCCCTGTGTCTCTCTACTCCTGGGAATGCAGCCCTGTGTTTTTCCTGTGATGATCAATATGGATATGTGGATACCACTGAAACAGTTATTTTCTCCAAAGTCTTTGGATCAAGAGTTAACAGAAATGGCATAATCAAAATAATCTATGTGAACTGATTCTTGTAAATCTATGTTTATTTCACATAGTCATTCTAATAGGTAAGTAATGAGCCATTTGTAGCTGGGATTTAAGGAAAATTTTGGGTTCCACTCTAGTCATACTAAGTCACAGTGACTTTGGGGTGGTAGCTTTAGAAAGAGAGTTGGCTGATCGTCAGCCAGGTTTGGATGAGCCATAGTGTTGTTCACTTCCTTGACGTGGCTCAGATAGGGGCTTGACAGAAGTGGTGCCGAAGGCAGGGAAGGCAGAGAATGGAGTCAGAATCAACCTTTTCTTCAGGGTGAAATGTGATTCATGAGCTGAGTTGAATCAGTCATCGTTTACCATATCGAAGCCTGGCAGTTTAAAAATGCTCCTAATTAGAGAAGAAAACCTTCATTCACCTCCTCTGGGTGATCTTCTCTCAGGTCATTACAGGGTGGTGCACATGGTTTAGTGGAGCAGCAACAGAACTTGAGACTGAGGCAGGGTGGTGCTGCAACTCTGTGGTCCCCCATGAGACACAGCCCCAGCCTTCCACCTTCCCAAAGAACAGAGGAAAATAAAAAAGAGACAATGGAAGGTACATGACCAACCTCAAACATTAAATACAACATCTGTGGCTAGATATGGTACAGAAGCATACACGAAACAATCCCAGGGGCCCTGCTTCTGGCCAACTGGCCTGCAGGGTGGTTCAGGCAGCTAGGAGTTCACATCTTGTAGGGCAGAAGGCTATCAAGTGCTCCCCCTCCCAGAGAGGGCCTAGAGTTTAGTCTACTGCTTGAAGAGGTACTGGAGAGGATTTTTCTGTCTGGGAAGGGGGCTGTATTATTAGAATTCAAGCTAAAACACATTGAAAGCTTGCCATGTGTCATGTGCTATTCTAAGTTTCTTGTCCGGGATTAACCTAGCTAATTCTCATAAACCTATGTGGTTGATTCAATTATTGTACTCATTTTAGAGGTAAGACAAAGAAAGAATGTTCTGTTTCCTGTCTTGTACCACTTCACTAGTAAATCAGAGAAGCAGGGTTGCCATGGGAGGGATGTGCCTCCCATCCTGTGGACTCAAGCAGCTCCCAGCTCCTCAGGGAGAGTCACAGGCCCGGGGAAGTTGCTGGAAGCACATGTACTGCTGAAGTTAAACTCTGGGCATGAATACCAACACATACTGGGACAGTGATGAGACCTAGGATTCATTGTCACTGTGGGTTGGGAATCACTGTTGAGTGGATTCTGTCTTGGGAGCTGCAGAGACCAGTGCAAAGCAACCAAAACATGGCAAAAGTGGAAGGGAGAGAGAGATAGAAAGCATGCAAGACAGTAAGCAAGGGAGAAAGAGGAGAGAGGAGAGAGAAGAGAGGAGAGAGGAAAGGAGGGAGAGAGGGAGAGAAAGATAGGAAGGAAAACGAGGGAGGGAGGGAAACGGAGGGAGAGGGAAGGAGGGACTGAAAGAGTGAGAGGGAGAGAGGGACAGAGAGAGGTAGGGAGGAAGACAGAGGGAGGGAGGGAAGAGAGGGAGAGAGGGAGGGAGAGGTTGAGAGAAAGGTAGGAAGGAAAACAAGAGGGAGGGAGGAAGGGAGAGGGAGATGGAGGGAGGGGGAGAGAGAAAGGGAGGAAGGAAGACAGGAGGGAGGGAGGAAAATAGGGAGGGGGAAGGAGGGAAGGAGGAGGAGGGAGGGGGAAGGAGAGGGCCCACTTCCCCTAAACATGAGCCTGGTATGTAGAGGATTGTGTCATTATAAATAATAATAATTTGATTTCTTCTTTTCCTATTCATATCTCTTTTCTCTTTCTTTTCATTGCCTGATTGCTCTGGCTAATGTTTTGAGTACTACATGGCACAGGCGTGGTGGTAGTGGACATCTTCGTCTTATGCCTGATTTTAGAGGGAAAGCCTTCTACTTCTTCCCATTTAATATGATATTAGCCATTGGCTTGCTATAAATGGCTTTTATCAGATTGTGATAAGGTTTTTCTATGGCTATTATCTCTGGGGTTTTTATTCCTAAATGGATGTTGGATTTTGTCAAAGCTTTTTCTACATCTGTTACTATAATCACGTGATTGTGTCCTTGCTTCTGTTTATGTGGTCCATTATACTTATTAGCTATGTTTGGTGCATCACCCTTACCCTCCTGGGATGAGATCCATTGGAGTTCTATTTTTCATAGTAGTTACTAATGACAAGTAATCTGAATTTTGATGGTGTTTGTTTTGATTTTGATATTTTCATTTCTAATTGCATTGATGTGAGTCTTTTTTCTCCTACTTGGGTAAATTTGGTTGAAGGTTTATCTACTTTGTTTATTCTTTCAAAGAGCAAGCCCTTGAATTTATTGATTCTTCATATTGTTCTTTTAAATCTTGATTTTTGTTAATTTTCTTTCTGGTCTTTAAGATTTCCTTCTTTAACTATGACATGTTTCTTTATGTAGAAAACTCAAAAATTCTAGCAAAAGACTGCTAGAATTAACCAAATCCAGTAGTGCAGCAGGATATAAATTAGTCCCCAAAATCAAAAGTGTTCCTGTATAATAATAATGATCTCACTGAGAAATAAATTAGGAAAATAGTAACATTCATAATAGCATCAAGAAAAATTAAGTACTTAGGAATTAACCTAATCAAGAAAGTCTAGGGCCTCTACCATGAAAACTATTGAACTCTGAAAGTGAAGGACAAACAAGGTATCAGAAGATGAAGAGATATCCCCTGTTCCAGGATACATGGAATCAACATTGTCCAAACGGCCATATTCCCAAAACTGATATACAAGTTTCATGCGATCCTAGTCAAAATGCCAACATTATTCCTAATAGAAGTAAAAAAAAATGATCCTAAAACTCACATGGAATCAGAAGAGACCCAGAACAGCAAAAGCAAAGCAGAAGGCATCAGAATCCCAGATCCAAAGTTATAGTACAAAGATACAGTGATAAAAATAGCAAGGAACTGGCACATAAAGGCATGTGGATCCGTGAGACACAGTAGAGGAAGCAGAATCAACCCTAGGTACATTTAGCTGTTTGATATTTGACATAGGAGCCAAAAAAGTACACTGGAGGAAAGATACCTCTTTACTAAATGGTGTTGGGAAAACTGGCTATCCATGCATAGAAGATTTAAGTTAGGCCCATATCTCTTGTTATGAGATCAAAATGGATCAAAAATAGAAATATTAAAAGAGAAAATTCAAGCTGCTGGAAGATAAAACTTTTGAAGTCATAAAGTCTTGAATTGCGCAAGAAATAGCATCAGTGGTCAACAAATGTAATCATAGCAATAAAAAATGAAGACGCTTCTCCCCAGCAGGAGAGACAGCCAGCAGAGTAAAGAGGCAAGCTACGAGATGGGAACCACTTTACCAGTTACATTTTGGGTAGAGGACTTGTGTCTAGGCTATATAAAGAACTAAAAAAAACCCAGAAAATGGACCTTCTCAAATCAAAACCCAGTCAAAATAGGCAAGTGAGATACACAGACACTTCTCAGAGGAAGAAATACAAAAGGTCCATAAATACGTGGAAGCATGCTCAACAACACCACCCATTAGGGAAATGCAACTAGAGCAACGCTGAGGTTCCGTCTTACTCCAGGAAGACGGCCATCATCAAGAAGTCAACTAATAACAAATACTGATGAGCAAAAAGCGCTTGCAAAAAAGGAAGCCTCTTGCATGATTGGTGGGAATGTAAACTAGCACAGCACTATGTAAATCAGTATGGAAATTTGTTAGAAAACAAAAACTGAAGGGCTAGGGAGATAGCTCCATCGCATAAGCTCCTGCCTGGCAAGTGCAAGGTCCCTAGTTTGATCCCCAGTATAACAAAAACCAAACCAAACCAAAAACACTAAAACTGAAAATTTCCTTTGACTCAGCTATTCCCTTATGAGGCATCTTTTCAGAATTAAAGACGTCACATTACAGTAGTCCATGAATATCCATGCTTATAACAGCTAAGTCATGGAAGCAGCCCATGGGCCAAATAACAGACAAAGAGATAGAGAAAATGTGGTATTTATACAAAATGGAAAACTACAGTGATATTAAGGAGGATAAAATTGATCCTACACATGACTCAGGTACATGCACCTTGACAATATAATGTAAAGGGAAATATGTCAGACACCTAATGTTAAATCCTCATTGTTTCTGTCACACAAGAGGCACAAAGTATAAATAAAGAGCAGAATAATAGATGGAGAAAAGACACCTTTTTGCTCATGGACATCACAGAGGAAACATCGTCAACCTCTCTTCCAACTGCCGTCATGTCTAAGTCAGAGTCTCCCAAGGATCCTGAACAGCTGCAGAAGCTCTTCATTGAGGGCTGAGCTTTGAAACAATTTATGAGAGTCTTAGGAGCCATTTTGAGCAATGGGGAACACTCACAGCCTGCGTGGTAATGAGAGACCCAAACACCAAGCATTCTAGGGGCTTCCGGTTTGTCACTTATGCCACTGTGGAGGAGGTGGATGCAGCCATGAATGCAAGGCCACATGAAATGGACAGAAGAGTTGTGGAACCAAAGAGAGCTGTTGCAAGAGAAGATTCTCAAAGACCAGGTGCCCACTTAAGGGTGAAGAAGATCTTTGTTGGTGGCATTAAAGAAGATACTGAAGAACATCATCAATGAGATTATTTTGAACAATATGGAAAAATCGAAGTGATTGAAATTATGACCAACTGAGGCAGTGGAAAAAAGAGGGGCTTTGCTTTTATAACCTTTGATGACCATGATTCTGTGGATAAGATTGTCATTCAAAAATATCACACTGTGAAAGGTCACAACTGTGAAGCAGGAAAAACCCTGTCAAAGCAGGAGATGGCTAGTGCTTCATCTAGTCAAAGAGGTCAAAGTGGTTTTGGAGATTTTGATGGTGGTTATAGAGGTGGTTTAGTGGCAATAGAAGTTTTGGCCATGGAGGAAACTTCAGTGGTTGAAGTGGCTTCGGTGGTAGCCATGCTGGAGGTGGATATGGTGGCAGTGGAGATGGCTACAATGGATTTATTAATGATGGAAACAATTATGGAGGTGGTGGAAGCTATAACATGCTTGGAAATTACAACAATCAGTATTCAAATTTTGTACCCATGAAGGGAGGAAACTTTGCAGGCAGAAGCTCTGGGCCCTATGGTGGTGGAGGCCTATATTTTACCAAACCACAAAATCAAGGTGGCTGTGGTGGCTCCAGCAGCAGCAGTAGCTATGGCAGTGGCAGAAGGATTTAAACACTTCTGGGAAACAAAGCTTAGCAGGAGAGGAAAGCCAGAAAAGTAGCAGGGAAGCTATAGGTTACAACAGATTTGTGAACTCAGCCAAGCCCAGTGGTGGCAGGGCCCAGCTGGTGTAATAAAGGCATGTTTTAGACAATACTCATGCATATGAGTGAAAAACTCGAGGACTGTATTTGTGACTAATTGTATAACAGGTTATTTTAGTTTCTGCTCTGTGGAAAATGTAAAGCATTCCAACAAAGTGTTTTAATGTAGACCTTTTTTGTTTCTTTTTTCATTTATGTTTTTGTACAGGGTCTTAGTACGCAACTCAGACTTGCAGTGATGGTCCTGTTTTCAGCCTCCCCAGCACTAGGATTACAGGCATGCACTGCCACATCCAGACTCAGTCAATGGCTCAGAGTGCCCCAGAGGTGGGGCCAGCATGGCATGTGGGACTGGGGATTGAACCCTGGTCCCTGCACTTGCTGAAGCCAGTGCTTAGTCCCCTGAGCTATCTAGCCAGTCCTAATGCAGACCTTTTATGACATTTATGCTGCTGATTGCTAAATGTAATAGTCTGATCATGACACTGAACAAATGTCTTCTTTTAAACAGAGAGAGGAGAGAGGAGAGAGGAGAGAGGAGAGAGGAGAGAGGAGAGAGAGAGAGAGAGAGAGAGAGAGAGAGAGAGAGAGAGAGAGAGAGAGCGCTCACCAGCGAGCTAGCCTGTGAGCAGCTGTGAGGTAAGTCTTTTGCAAAGGAAAAGGGGACCAGGAGGTGGAGAAAAGGAGTGGGAGAGAACTGGGACCTAAAAAAAAAAAATAAAGTGCTTCATGTACAAGGAGCAAATGCCCACAGTAAGTGCAGTTGGTGTGTATTGCAAACATGCAGTTAAAATAAAATAAAATAATGGACTCACAAACAAATTCTAAAGCATTGGGAGAAGATAAATACAGAGATAGCCAGCAATAAAAGCCTACAGTTCCTTTTAGGAAAAATGAGAGCAGTAGAGAAATGTGAATGAAACTGGGTTGAAAATGTCTCTTATTTTAATGAAATAAGGAACGATACACTAAGCATTAAAAAGTTGAAGAATATTTGAAACAGAGGTAGAGAGAAAATCAAAATGGCTATACCAGAGGATCAAGGAAAAATCCCACAAATGCAAAATAGTTTGACTAAAATAAACACATGGTGATGACATACATTTTAGCATGAATAAATTGAAGAGAGATTAATGAATTGAACGATTCTCCTGAAGTGTACAGGTAGGGGACAGATTCACTCTTTCCACAGTAGGTAATGTGGACTCTTTTCTTTCTTTTGTTCTACCACACAAATACCTTCCACTCTGATTATAAAAAATGTATACGTAAATAATAGAATGTGGAGAAATAATTCTGTAACCCAACAATATCATTGGGTCAAGATCTTATCACTTATTTCTAGACTCTGTTCTATGTCATATACATTAATGTATGCATATATCTTGATATTTGATATTTATAGAAGTTATTATAGCAGTATAGTAGTAATATATACATATGTACATAATTTGGCACCATTGTTAACCTTTAAATATTATGGCATGGATTCTTTTCTTTATGACATTCTTGGAAAAATTTCATATCAACTGCTTAATAGAAACATCAGTGTATTTTTGCCATCATAACTTTGCAGTTGAATTTCAAATTAATTGAGATTTCCACTAATGCACGTGACAGTATAAGTATGTGTATAATTTCCCAGGTTTTCACTGTTTCTGTTGAATGACATGTTTTATTTTGTTGTCAGAGAATGTTGCTTACATGATGTATGCATTTAGGAATTTACCGAAGTTTCCTTTGTAGTTCAGCGTCTACTTTTGTAAATGTTTCACAGGCGTATGAAAAGAAAGTGTCTTTAGTGATTGTAGGGCGTGTCATTTGATGCGTTTCTACTAATTTAATCCCATTAACTTTATTATTTAAATCCTGTATTATGTCTTTGCTTATTTTTCTTTTCTTAATCTATGAAGAAAGAGTAGTAGTTTTAGTAGTCTATGATTATGTGTATCAATTCCTCTGTGTGGTTCCAACAATTTTTGCTTTATATTTGCTAAATTATTTGACACATAAAAATTTATGAGAATTATATTTCCATCATGGATTGTAACTTTTGTAAGTCTGTGACATTTTATGTTTTGCTGAATGCTTTTTGCTTGGAATAAAACCTTTTCAGAGTTTAATGTTGCCATCACTGTGCCATATTACTTTGCACTTGCCTGAAAAAAAAATTATTCATTCTTTTACTTCTTACCATTTTTTTCTATTTTTCTTTATGTCTATTTCTTGGAGGCAACATATAGTAGGATTTAAATTTACAGCACAGTTGGGGGATATTTTAATTTTAATAGCATAGTTAAACTTCTTTTATTTATTTCAATATTGATTTATTTGGTTTCTTTTAATTTGCCACTACTTCATGCTCTTCACTTTTATGTTTCTTTGCCTGTTCCTTGTTTTCTGTCTTAAGCTATATGAAAATGTTTTATGTCCCTTTACATTCTCCAGTGATTTGAAAATATGACTTTTAAAATGATGTTATGATCATCTATAAGTATTTGGAATATTTAAATAATGCGCTTTATGAAGATTTTATTGTCCTTTAGAGCATGTAAAGAAAATGTGTTGTAAACCTGAAAATTACTAAGAGAATAGATTTTAAGTGCTCTCGACACCAACAGAATCAGTATGTGAAGCGATGCATATGCTAATTAGGCTTATTATCCATTCCAACATGCATACCTATGCCTAAACAGTTTGTACACCTTAAGTATACACAATTGTACTTTGTCCATTAAAATAACTTTTAAGACTCATAAAATAAATATGTTCAATTACTAAATAATTATTAAGTGGATATCTATATGAATACCTCTGGTTTCTTCCAACCTTTTTGTATCTTTATGGTTTTGATATGCTTCTTGCAAGAATCATACAGTAAAATTTTTATTTTTAATTCAGTATGACTTTTTATTTGGTCATCCACTCCATTTAGATTTACTGTGATTGCAAGTGTGTTTCTGTTAAAATCTGTCACCTTGTGGTTTCCACTTATTTGGCCCACTTTGAGTTTATTTTATGCTTGCTTTCTCGAATTTGTTTGGGCTTGCAGAGTATTTTTAATAATCACTTTTCTTTATGTTGAGTTTATAAATGTTTACTCTGTTTCTATTCACTTAGTTTCTATGTGCTAAATTATTATGTATGAATACTTATCAAAATCTGCAGTTAATTGATACTATTAACCTCTATTTGATAATATAGGAACTCTGGACTCTTTTTTTTCCCCCTTCCCTTTTGACTTATAAATTATGTTGCCTAATGACAATGTCATATTCTGAGACGTGAAGGACATGGTGTGGCTATTTTGCAGGGTAGAAACATTGTGGAGTGTATCTAGAAAAAGGAGGGTTATGACTGGGTCAGTAAGTAATGACGTAATTTTATGTGAACATCACTTCCTTTGTGCTAACTGAAATGTTGTTATGCGACATACTATTATTACTATTGCTGCTGCTATTGTTGTTATACATTCTAATTCTTTGCTTTTAATCTCTGGAGGTATATTATTTTGTTATATAGTCAATATTTAGATTTGCCCAAACATTCACTTTGTCCTTAGTTCTTTGTTTCTTTCATTTCAGACCTAGGAGGGACTACTTTCTACCTGACATAAATTCTGTGAAATTCTCATTGGTTAAGGTTTTGTGATGGTGAGTTCTCAGATACTGTTGCTCTGAAAGTGTCTTTACTTTCATTATAAAGAGAAATAGGCCTTTTGGCTGCAAAACATAGAATTATTTGTTGGCAATAACTGCTATCAGTGTAACTATTGTTATCAATAATTAGCTATCTGTGTAACCATTGCTCTGTTGAAGTCATCCATCTTTAAAATCGGAAGAAGTTATTTTCCTCTGTTGTTCTGTACTTATTTATGTTGGGTCTTGGTGTGTTTTCTTTGTCTTCATTTATTTACTTGACTTAAGTGTGTACGTTGGTTCTTTCATTAAATCTTGAAATTCCTCCAATGTTATCATTTCAAATATTTCCACTCCCTTATTTTATCTCTCTTCTCATTGTGGAACTCTGTTTTATATTCAGAATAATTTCTTCTGACCCACCTAGCTCCCAGGTAATTCTTCACTTAGCTATGCTTGTTAGCTGCTGTCTACCTATCCATTATCATCGATTGCATGGTCCAGACATTTTTGTTTATTTAGTTTGTTTTAATGCTGTGCTGGGCTTGGTGGTACATGTTTGTCATCCTAGCACTCTGGGAAGCTGAGAGAGGGGATCCCAAGGAGAAGGCCAGCCTGGGCAGTGTAGCAACTTAGAGAGACCCTGCCTCAAAATAAAAAAAAAATAAATTTGAAAAGCTGGGGATATAGCTCTGTGGAAATGCTCTGGATTCAATCTTCGGTATTGGAAAAATACTTGTAACTTTTTAGAGCTTCCTAGTAGAAATTTGTTGTAAATATTTAAAAATTAGTTATTTTTTTTCACAGCACAATGAGAACAATTACATTTTAATCTAACCTGACAGTTCAAATATCAAAAGCCTTGGAGCTCTTTCTTCTTGCTGTTTTTTCTTCTTGTTTTTATTATTTCTACTTTATTTGTTTAATTATTGTTTACTGTGCAAGTGTCATTGCTTTCATAACTAAATGTGAGTTTTAGAGATTTTTTTGAGGCATAGTCTAAAGGTATCTTCTTCAGAGAGGGCCTGTGTTTAGTTCTGTTGCTTGCCTTGGGGCACTACCAGCCAAGAAACACAAATTCAGCTCTGAGGATTTCTTGTTTTTGTTTTATTGTTTTGTTTTGTTTGTCTCCTCCAACTACACAACATGAATTTCAGTTACAAGTCTGCTCAAGTTGCAAGGATTTGCAATTTCACAGATAAATTTTTATTTTCACCTTTCCTATACTTTTCTCATTAGTACCCACGTGACTTTCCTGTTACTGCCTTTTCCTGATAGTACCCTGGGGTGGTAGTGGTGAAAGATGTGGACAGAGAGGGAATTTGACTTCTGGTTCGCTCTTGTGTGGAAGATGTAATCTTTGCGGGCTCCAGATTTATATGTGGAATGTTTTCAGATAAGTGCTAACATGGTGCATGCTCCTGCTGCCCAGCACAGGCAAGGGCATTTAATTTTTATTTTTGTTTTTCTCTGTATTTTAGGGAGGGGTCAAGAGGGTGTTCAGGGTCTCGCTACTAGATCAGACTCGTAGTGATCCACCTGTTTACAGCCTTCCAAGAGCTGGGATTACAGGCATGTGCCACCATGCCCAGACTCACTTACTGACTCTGCCCACCCTGGGGCAAGTTCGAAACTCTGGCCCCTGTGTCTGCTTGCAGTGTTTTAATCCACTGAGCTATTTGGCTGGCCAGCAAGGGCATTTAGTGTCAAAATAAAGCTGAAGTTTGCAGACAGCTACCCTCAGGACAAAGCCTGCTTTGTGGCTGTCTCCCCAATTGGGTTTCTGTCCTCATGCTTTGGTCTCATAACTGCCTGGCACATTGTCCCTGATTTAAAGAAGATTCATAAGTGTTTTGTTGGAATTTTTAATGGTTTCTGCAGTAGTGTTGGCTTCAATTACTAGATATCATAATTCCGTAAGTGAAAGCCTCCCTGCTCATGTGATGTTCTGAAATGATATACTGGAACGCAAAATAGTACTTTTGATTATGGACATATTAGAAGTTTGACGTACATTTCACTTTCTTTCATCATCACAGTTTTATTCACTCCTTCTCTTCCTGCTTTCTCATCTGTTTAATGCAAACTAGAGCTTCATTAATCTAGAATTGTAAAATAAAACTTAATTTTACCATATGTGGCTTCCTTTTCAAACACTTTTTCTAGAACTTGTAGTACATGTTGGCAATTCTATATACAGTACAGCAATTATTTAGATCTCTATATAGTAGAACTCTGGAGTCAATATGCAACTTTCCTCATTTTAAAAGA
>NW_004524842.1:647586-655731 GCF_000260255.1 Octodon degus
ATACAATTATATAGTATATTTTCTTTTTAAAATTTTATTTTTTCTGACTGTAGAGTTGGAATGAAGATTGACATTAGCTTGGTTAATCCTACTGCATTGTTGGGAATCTTTTTATTGACTACAGAGTCACCTAATTAAAAAATCTGTACATATAAATAGTATGTCCTAGGCTTTACTCAACAGTGAATTTTTAGATCCTCGCTTCACAAGGTATCTTATATTTTCCACATACCATACCCCAGAATACTTTTTTCCAGGTGTTTCAGACTTCCATCAGAGACCTCAGTAACAACTGCCTCTGAAAATTCCCAGGGACGTGTTTGTTTTCAGTCTCAATGTTCCTCAGGACTTACTAATATCTGGGACTGAAGCCAGAAGCTGTATGGCCTAGCGTGCTGGTTTCACATTAATCAGGGCCAGGCCCTACATTTCTGGCTGTGACGAGTTCCACTGACTGCTGCTGTGCCTCCCTGTGCTTCCCATGGCCTAGGGCTCCTCATAGTGGTGCTGTCATGGGCATTGCCCAGTGCATCGTCACCAACCTCCTCTGTACTGTCAGCATCCATGGCTCTTTGTCTCAGATTGGCATGAAACCACCTCCCTATGTATTGTTTCTAGTGCAGAATTGTCTGGTCCTTAATGTTTTTTTTTTTTTTTCTTCCATTTTATGTATTTGGTATAGGTTCTCACTATGCAGCTTGGACTCATAGTGACCTTCCTGTTTTCAGCTTCCCCAGTGCTGGGATTACAGGCATGCACCACCATGCTAGGACTTAGTTCTCAGCTCAGTGCATCCTGGGGGCAGGGCCAGTCCCAGCACTTGTCAAAACAGGCGCTTAATCTGCTGGAATATCTTGCCAGCCCTGTTCACCCTTAATGCTTATGTCACTCCCAGAGGATTCCTAAGTACCACAAGTCAGGTATATATATATAAATCTGGGTACCTGTTTCAAGTGTTCTTGAGCATCCAGTAAGAACTTAGAGCTCTTAGAACATTCTTTGATCAGCAGTTTGTTGGCTGAAGAGACATTAATGTTCCAACTTCCATTTCCAGGAAAAAGATGGAGTAGTTCCTGGAATCCAGAACTTCAAAGAACCAGCTTTTTGTTTCGTTAATTCTTTGAACTGTTTTCTTTGTCTCAGTTGAATTAATTTCTGCTCTAATCTTTATGATTTCTTCCCATCACTGGGCTCTGGGTTTTGTTTACTCTTCCTTTTCTAGTTGTTGAAGATGAATCATTAGGGTATTTATTTGTTCCCCTTCTGTATTCCTAATGTGTGAGTTCACAGCTATGAATTTCCCTCTGAGAACTTCTTTCACCGTATCCCATAAATTCCAATAAGTTGTGCTTGAATTTTCATTGAATTGTAGATTGTTGAATTTCTTCTTTAATTTCATCTGTGACCCATTGGATGCTGGGTAGAATGTCATTTAATTTCCATGTATTTAGGATTTTTTTCTGGTTTCTTTTGTCATTTATTTCCAGTTTCATTGCACTGTGGTCAGATAATGTGCATGGGATAATTTCTCTTTTCTTGCATATAGTTAAGCATGACCTATGGACCAGTATGTGGTCTATTTTAGAAAATGACCCATGTGCAGCTGAGAAAAATGTGTATTCAGCTGTGTTTGGGTAGAATACTCTGTATATGTCCACCAAGTCCATTTGTTTCAAGCTCTGGTTCAGTTCTATTACTTTGCTAACTTTTTGTCTGGTTGACCTATCTTTTGGAGATAAGGGGGTGTTAAGGTCTCCTGTTACGATTGTGATTGGATATTAGATTTTTCATGTCCATTAAGATTTGCTTTATATAGTTGGGTGTTCCTGTGTTTGATGCATACATATTTAAGAGTGTTACCTCTTCCTCTTGAATTTTTCCCCTAACCAGTATATAGTGGTCATCTTTATTTAACTTGGTCATTCTTGGCTTGAAGTTGTGACTGTCTGAGAATAGGATTGCTACCTTTGCTTTTTTCTGAGGTCCTGGGGTGTGTAGTAATGTGCTCCATCCTTTGACTTTCAGCCTATGAATATCTTTATGAGTTAAATGTGTTTCTTGTATACAGCATACTGTTGGATTTTGTTTCCTAATCCAATGTGCCAGTCTATTTTCTCTTAATTGGTGAATTCAATTCATTTACATTGATGGTTATAACTGAGATGTATTGACTTACGATTGACATATTATTTACCTGTTGCCCTTTACCCCTTTTTTCCTGTTTTTAATTGTTTGCCCTGTTTAGTTGGTTGCTTCTGATCTCATTTGTGGAGTTCTGATCATTTTGGTCCCTCTCTAGAACATCTTTCAGTAGCCTGTGTAGAGTTGGCTTTGTCATCATGGAATTCTTTAGTTGTTCTTTGTCATGGAAGTATTTCACTTCTCCATCAAACTTGAAAGAGAGTTTTGCAGAGTATAGTAGTCTGGGCAGGAATTTGTTTTCATAGAGGACTTGAAGTACTCTGCTCCATGCTCTTCTTGCCTTCATGGTTTGTGAAGAGAAGTTGGCCGTAATTCTGATGGGTTTTCCTTTGAATGTGATCTGCTTCTTTTCTCTAGCAGCTTTCAGTAGATTATTCTTGAGCTGAGTTTCTGGGATCTTGACTATTATATGTCTCTGTGTGTTTTTCATTGTGTTGAGATTACTTGGCGTTCTATATGCTTCAGTTACCTGAATATCAGATTGTTTCCTCATATTTCAGAAGTTTTCTGCTATTACTTCTGCCCATATATTTTTTAATGTCCTTTGTACTGACTCCTTCTTTCTCATTGATGCCTATTAGTCTCACATTGTTAATCTTTGCATTGTCATGCAAGTGATGAATTATTTTTTCCTGCATCCTCATTTTTAAGAGATCTTTCCTTACCTTTTCACTAGCTGCACCAGCGTCTTCAAGATCTGAAACTCTGTCTTCACTTTCACTCAAATGGTTTTGCAAGCTTGTGATTGAGATTTTAAGTTCCTCTGTATCTCTTTGACTCAGCTTCCTGCGATCCATTTCTTTCCTGTATTGCTCATTTAAGGAATCTGCCATTTTTCTAATCACCTCTATTTTTTTTTAATCAATGTCTTCTTTAGAAGCAGTTATAAATTCTTTTACTGCAGTATTTTTTTCAGATTTGGTTTCCTATCTATGTTTCTGTAGTTGATTCTTTACTTCAGATGCTAGGAGTTCAGAGAATTGTTTTTTTAGTTCAGAAAATTATTCCATTCTGAGTTCCTGTATAACTTTCTGCTGGTGCTTATTTACTATCAATGCTATTAATTCATACATTTGAGCTGAGCTAGTGTCCTCTGCACTTGTTCTGGGTGGGCGTTGGGTTTTCTCCATGTTTCTGCATTTGATTCTTTACTGCAGATGGTATTAATTCAGGGATTTCTTTTTTTATTTCCAATCTGAGTTCCTCTATACCTTTCTGCAGTTGTTTCTTTATTTCAGAAGTTGTTGATTCATTGATTTCAGCTGTGTGGTTCCCAATTTGTTCTGTGTTAGTGTCCTTTGCACTTGTTATGGGTGGGCTTGGGGTCTGAGATTGCATTTTGCTCCTTCTTGTTGTCATTTTGTGTAGCACTGTCTTCTGACCTTTGTTGTAGAGCTTTGGTGCAGTAATAACCTTTGCACCTACTGAAATTCAAGTGCAGATCTACAATGTTTGGATTTATCCTGTGTGCCTGGCTTGGGTCTGGCTGCTGTGCTCAGCTTCTTCCTGCTGTTGCCCTTGGGAGTAGATCCTGTTGTGCCCCTCTGGAAAGATGTTCTGCTCTTGGACTAGCTGGGTGGCTTTGTCCCCTACACTCTCTGCAGGGATTGCAGCTGCAGACTTTCATCCCAGGCCTGTATGCCAGGCCTGAGCTGAGTCTGGAAGGAACAAGGTGGAGTAGTGGGGAGTGGAAGCTCTCCCACACACTCACTGGGCCTGGGCTACGACTGAATCTGGGGATCCCCAGAATGCAACAGAAATTCTCACTTGGCGGGAGGTGTGTGTGTGTGTGTGTGTGTGTGGTGCTGCAGAGTGGTGTTGGGGAATCCCAAGGGGCTGGAAGAGGGTCTCACTCATGCTGCGTCTGGGCTTGGACCAGCATGTCCCACTGGCACAGGGTAGCAGGAAGCTCTCCCACACACTCACCAGGCTTGGGCTAGGACTGGATCTGGAATCCAGAACTTCAGCCTAGAAGTAAAAACAAGAGGAACCAATGTCTGAGATTGTCCTGAGGTGGGGAATGGATGTTTGTCCAGATTTCAGGGAATGAGTTTGCTGAGGATCCATTAAACGCACTGAAGAATAGTAGAATGCAAGAAAAGGAGTTGAGGAAAGTGCTAGCAGCCTAGAGCTGGGAGGTGGAAATGTAAACTAGAGAGAGTACTTGAGGTGAGAGTATTCAAGGGAAGCCTTCATTGGGATCTTTAGAAGGCCCTGTTCTAGGGGAGACCTGAGTGAGCCAACCCTATTTTGGGGGAGAGGAATGCAACACATTTAAGGACTCCTTGAAAAAAAAAAAAAAAACAAACAGCGGTGAGAAGCCTCTACCTGGGCCAGAAGGACCACAGGGGGAAATGTGTGTGATGATTTAAACTGCATTTTCACAATGGCATCATCTTCCTGAGGTTGGCCAGTGTTGTAATTGAATTTTCAGAAGCGTAGAGATATTTAGTGGAAGATTAACTCTGGGCAGCATTGTGTTTGTAGAGGGAACTAGGCAACTGGCCTGGGGAGGTGAACAGGTGACAGATGTTTCAGACTGCCTCCCACTGAGTGGGAACTGGGTATCAGCTCTTTACTTTGCTCTCCTCGGGAGATACTAGGCTCTGTGTTAATCCCTGAAAGAAACACTCCTCATAGTGATACCAGTGCCCTGGCTCCTGTGAGTAGGGAATGAACCTGCCTGGAGGATGGATGCGCCTTGCCTCTCTTGGAAGTCCTCCTTTGTGTCCTGGAGCAGGGCTGGTTCTTACAGATCACACACACACACACACACACACACACACACACAGAGTTGGGTAGGTGGATAAATAAATGGATGAATGTTTATGGAAGCCACAATGGTCACTAAGAATCTTGTTGGGTGAGGTCATGGCAAAAGCAATTGTCTGCTTGCTGCTCGGAGGGTGTTTGGGTGTCTCCCTCTGGGTCACTAGGCTGTCTGAGGGGTCCTTGAGCAGTAACTGCTTCCTTTGGAGCAGTAGGGCAGCCTCTCTGTACTGGTACAAGAAGGCAGCAATGAGTGCCTGGAAAACTGTAGGACTGAATTTTGTTTCATTCACAGATCAGAAAACTGATCTGAGAGAAGTGGGGGGAGCTGTTATTTGTGCCCAAACTACTATCTTTGCTCTAGGCTTTGGGTTTCTTGTGACATTTCTAGATGTCAACAGGTTGGCACACAGACTCATCTACCTCCACAGGGGCCTCTGGTGAGGTAGGAGTTGCTTCACATATGGAAGAATTGGTCTCTGTAGCTGGCTTCTCTGGAAAACTGCCCCTTTCCTCCTCTCTCCCCAGCAGCACGGAAGCAGCTGGAGCAGGCCTGGTCTGACAGCCTGCATTGCGGCATCTCATCTAGTACAGAAGGGCCTGAGGAGACCTGAGCAGACCTGTTAGTCCTCGGCTGATATTTTCTGGGCTGGTGATGGGCAGGGGCCTCCTCTTCTCACTTCTATCCACAGGGAACTCACATTCTCTGGAGCAACAGATGAAATCAAGAGAATACCCATCATCAGGTCTGATTGCATAGAAGCAGCTCACCTGCATGTATTAGAATAATTCAGGCATTAGTCAAGTGTATGAAAGCATGTTTTCTCAAGATAGAAATCTGCTAATTTTAGGTAAAGATTTGATGCAGTTACCTCTTGGCCCATGACTTGCTTGACGATTATAAGGAGCAGATGGGACTTCCCCTGTCTGACCTCAGTGGGCCCCAGGCAGGTACTACTTCTTCTCAAAGTCTCCCTTCATTGCCTGCTACAAGGCTGGTTGTTCCCAAAATACTCACTCATTTTAGAATTAAGGAACTGAAGCTGCTTTTAAAAATGTAAATGTTGTCTTGAAGGGTAACATATTAAGCTCGCATTTGTGTTAAGTTAAATTAATTTAGTAGGTTAGCGCTAGTCTCCTGTGAGCACTTGGAAGAAGTGGAAATTGATTTTGGTTGGGGCTGAGAGCTGAGTGGGCCAATGGGGAAGCCAGGGCAGCAAGGGACCTCAGTAGGGCTCTGGGGACTGGTTGGCAGGGACTGAGGCACACACGAAGCTAAGAGCAGGGACACTGGAATCACACTTGTGTACAGTTGTGTTTTCAGGAACCAGCCTATCAATCATACACATGCCACCATTGCTTTACTTGGTTGTCCCCTAATTGCCACATCTGCTTCCTCTCCTTGGCCAAAGCCATGCCTCAGGGTCTGTGCATCTGTCCTGGCTGTGCTTTGCACATGGATAGCAATGTTGGCAAGTTAAGGTCAAAGTCATTTCATTAAATTGCTAGAGAGCTAGTTTGGTTGGTTGAATGGTATCAATATTGAGAGAGCAATTAAAGTTTCTGTGGTCTCTACTAGATGGAGGAAACAAGTAGGACTTTTTTTTTCTTTTCAAAGTTTTATTGATAAACATATAGCAATGAGACAGTTTCAAATCAAATCGAAAGTACAGTTTCAACAAATAATACACTGCATACATTCTTCTCAGTGGTTAATTGCTGTACAAGATGCAGACTTGTGATCCTACTTACAAACACCATTAGAAAAAATCATTCTATTCATTTTTTTTTCTTAGCTTGTGCTTTCACTTGTTAATGCAGGACTTCAAATTCATCGTAAAGTCTTGGCCAGTGTGAGGGAGACAGTCTTCGTGGGGTGTTCTTGTTTGCTTACAGGGAAATTCTTAGGAAGCAACCTCTTTTGTTTAGGGGCGTAGGGATGACCTAACCTGTGTGACTGGCAGTTTGCTTTTTTCTGTCTGCTTTGGTGGGCAGAGCTGGGTCCTGGGGAAGAGATGGGCACACAACAGGCTGAGATGTTTTTTTCAGGAAAGAAACCTTGACTCAACTTTTTCCAATTTAAAGTTCAACAGTGTTAGAATTTCTCCCACAGATTTGTATGGCCCTGGATTGAGATTCCTAGACAGGGAAGAAGAAAAGATCCAAAGGCTCACTTACCATGAGGCAGAGGATCAAGGATCCATGTTCAACCCAAGATCTCTGCACATTTTAATTCCTTTTTTCCCTGACTCCTCTGCATGTGTGCTGAGAGTTAGCAGAGGTTAAGTCCTAGGCCACCTGTTCCCTCTGCCTGGGGCGGGGTGGCAGTGCACAGTGGCTACAAACATTCAGCACACATTCAATCTGTATCACAGAGCTCTGGAGGACCTTTGGCTCTGCCTGGCATTCCTAATTCTAGTTCTTATTTAACTTACTCTTCAAGTGTACCTTTTACTTACTTTTTCCTTCACTTCCAAAACTTGGCCCATCTAGCCAATGACAATGACATCCTCAGTTTTTCCAAGACAGTGAAGGTGGTGCAATCAGAGCTACAGCTTCTCACTAGTGTGTCTACTGAGCAGCTTGTGTCTATGGAGCCGTGATCCATGCCATGCTGTCCAGGCGATGGGCAGAGCTCCTCCCACTGACACCCCAAATCCCACCCATTTCTCTATCCCAGGATGTTGTTCTCATTGGTATTTTTCCTCCTGGGTAGCATTTTTTTCCTACTAGTCTGCACATATGCTAAGATAGCTCAACAGCCCAACAACCCAAGCAGACACCAACACCTCCTTGGCTCCAAGTCTCCCCCTAGTTTCTACTCTATTTGTCATAGCGAAATCTTGGAAACAACCCAAATGCCCATCAACCAGGGACTGGATAAAAAAGATGTGGTAGTTTTACACGATGGCATATTACTCAGCTATAAAAAATGGATAAATTCTAGGGTTTTATAGGTAAATGAATGTAACTAGAAACCATATTGGTAAGAGAAATCCGACCCACATGTGCAAATATTATATTGTCTCGCTAGTGTGTGAACCAGAAAGTAAATAAAATTGGAAAGTACAATAGATACTATAAAAGGAAAAGAATCTACTCAAAGGGAAGGAAAAAACTGGGATAAAAAAAGGATGAAGGAAATAAAGAAAAATATATCTATATATTACATTT
>NW_004524842.1:655916-672137 GCF_000260255.1 Octodon degus
ATATTTATTTATACAGGACAACTTAGAAAATTATGGGGCTGGTTTCTGCTGGCCTACTCAATGGAGCAGTTAATACCTGCATTTTTTTCTTCTCCTTTTTATTTCTTATAACTTTCTTTTTATTTAACAACTTTGCATGCTTGTATCTGGTTATCTGAACTAATTTGATGGACAACATTATGCAACACAACAACCATTGTTGAATTACTATTATTTTATTCAGTGAAATTCTGTGTCATTTCTAATTTTTTCCTATTTCATATTCTCTTTAAAATTATTAATAAAATCTTTTCCCTTCTTTGCTCCCTTTTGTAGCAGAATTCCTCCACAGGGCAGTCTGCATCCAGTGTGCCCACTTCTCAGCCTGTATTCTTCTTTCAACTCTCCCTAAGCAGAGTTCTTTTCCCTCCTCTTCCTTGGGAAACAGTCTCATCTCCATAGATTTCAATGAACCTATGGCTTTCTTGCCTTGGAGCCAGCTATCAATGGACTGAACCTCTCTGAAATGTGAGCCAAATTGAGCCTCTCCTCTTTTAAGCTGTGGGTGTTGGGTACTGTGTCCAGCAACTGAAAAACTAGCTAATATATTTTTAAGTAGGGATGGAAATGAGGATGGAGGTATCTGAGCATATTTTTTTGTTGTGTATATTGATTTATTTTATTTTTCTCTTCATTTCAACGTTGGGTTCTCATGGGTTTATCTGTCCCTGCTGGATTCCTAGAGCCCCAACCCTACTCCCTGCCAAATCATGACTCTTAAAAACATCTCACACAGCAGGGGCAAACTTACCTGAGTGAGCTGCTGCTCTCCTGTTCTATATGAGGATTTGCTGATCCTCATATAAATTACCCATTTAAAGAGGGGGAAAGTGAATTGCTTGGGAACGCTAGACCTGAAGGTGACCGTGATAAGTAGTATCTGTACTAGCAGACTCTTGCCATCTGTGTCTCTTGTGGGGCCTCTCCATTGTGATTTCAGCTGTTTCTGTGGACTCTTTGCTTTTGAGGACCAATTGCTGTGATACATGTTCAACAATATTGAGTCAGAGTTTGGGTAGCACCCTGTTCGTGATGTACAACCTAGATGCTGTGACTACTTGCCATCTCTTGGTTAGGCATTTACTAGTCTCTGCCAAGGCCAAGTCTCTGCCAAGCCAGCCAGAAACAAGACATGTTAGCAAAGAGGGCTGTGCCAACGCTCTGGGGGTCTATAAAGGATCTAGAGGTCTATATCCCCTTCTGACACAAGAGCGAGGCTGGGTCTGCTGGGTCATAGGCCCCAGTGGCACAGTTGCTTGCCCATTGCCACATCCAAGGGCCTCATCACAACTTGAAGCCTTGTAGTTCCTTAGTAAGGGAGTCCAAGCAGCCTGCCCACGGCTGTATGTGTCTTCAGAAGTGCAGGGAGCTCAGGGCTAGCACAGGTGGCTAAATGGAGCCAGCAGGAAGTGTACCTTCAACTGCTTGCTTGCTTGTGGGTTCAGGGAACACACTTACTCAGAGTCAGCGCTAACTCTGTGCAAGCTTCTTCAGGGTTCCATACAATGCTAATCACTGCCTCACAGGGAGACCTGGCAGGCGCTTGCTCTGCTGGATATTTTCCCAATACTTTGTTCACACACATCAATCAATTATCAGCATTTGTTTCCTCTAACTTGTTAATTAAACACAGATACAGAATTTGTGTGTCTCAGTGCCTGAGTTGCTACAGCACCTAATTTGCAAGAAAATATCAGCTGGGTTTCCTCTTCTGGACTGGGGTGGGTGCCTCCTTGGCTACTGCTGAGTGTGTGTCTCTCCGAGTGTTCACAGTAACCAAATAAGTAGACAAGATCCTTGTGGCTAACTGTGCTTGGGACCCACCACTCCCCTCTCTGAGGACAACCAAAGGAGACACGGAAAATCCACCTTGTGGGAGAAAACAACAGTTGCTAGAAACTTTTTGTCAGAAGAGAATTTGGTTAGGCTTCTCACTTAGCACTTAAGTGCCAGCTTAGTCTCTCTTAGGTATTTTAGTTTCAATTAAGAGATCTCACTTATTTTCTTACCCCAGGAGCTTAGCTGCCCACAGACACATTTAGCTAGAACAAAGGATCTTAAGAAACAACAAACCATCTATTAAAAAATGGACAAAAAAAAATTGGAAGGGAAACACAATCAATGGAGCTACAAATAAAATGCACCTGTCAATTCACCTTAAATCTTCAATATTGGAGTTTAAATCTTTTCAGATTATGGGCATAGCTGTGGGGCGCTTGGATAATATTTGTTATTTCCCTTTGCAAAGGAAAACCTTAGGCCAGGCAAGCTAAATAACTTGTTCAAATGTGCACAGTTTAAGTTTTTGAGGGTAGGATTCAATCCTGCTCTAGGAGAGGACAGAGCCCATGTGTTTTCTCCAATTGCAACCCTAGCATAGAGCCTTACGGAGGCAGAAACTTGCTGTATACCCACCTTAGGAAAACAGAGATGCTTTTGGTGAGGGCCTAGAACAGATCTACATGAATCAACATTTCCAGAAACATTTTATCCTACTGGTGGAGGAGGTTTTCTCTCCTTCTGATTTTCTTATTATTGTGACCACTTTTGTTGGTTTTTCACAAAAATTTAATCTACACATAGCCTTTCTAGGTTAATTCTTTGAATTTAGCTGCTAGAGTCTTCCTAGGCTACCTAGCCCTACAGGTTAGGTACAAAACCTTGACTTATAACAAGCACCACCAGAGTGCAAATCACCACGACTCCTTTCAGAGCAGCCTGTGAATTGCACATGCAGATAGGACTGAGCGAGGGCTTCAGGGCCTCCAAAATAGTGAGCCCCCACTTGTGAGCACAGGTTAGATACAGAATACACCTGGTAGCACCCATAACTAAGTTGTGATCCTATATTAGAAGTAAATAAAACGCAGAGAGATTTTTAAAGTGGTTTTATCTGCAGATCAAGTGTTTTGGGCCCTAGAAAGGTCCATTAGTCCCAAAGCATTCATCAATCTCTGGGAAATAACGCAGCAACTGTCTGGGAGCATCAGTAACCTTGGATACCAACGTCTTTCTGCCTTTTTGAGCTTTATGAGTGTCTGTCTTCTTGTATGATGACTTGGAGACCTTGGCGAGGGACCTGCGATCTTTAGTCAAGGTGTGTGAGATTAATATTCCTTGAACATCTACGTGTATTCATGACATCACCTATCACCTGTTGTGCACTGCCATCCTTAGAGTGTCACTGTGAGCTGCGTTATCCCTGTTTTGCAGGTGAAGAAACTGAAGCACAAAGCTTAGGTCATGTGTTAAGGTCATGTTGTAACTGACAGAGTTGGATTCAACCCTAATCTGATGAACTCTCTTTCCTTCTTTCATGCATCCGAATGATCAGCTTGAAGAGCCCCAGGTTGCCTGTGCTAGAAGTCTGTTCTGCAGTCGTCAGCAGCTGCACTTCCTCTGCCGTGCTTTGATACAAACAGCTACACAAAACCATCTCCCTTGGTTTGCTGCTCTGATGGGGAATGTGGGGATGCAGGGGCTTGCTGTCTTTGGACAGACACTCCCAGGGCCGAGGTTGAATAGGTCTATCATGACTGCAGTGGTATCTACAGGAGACCTGGAGCCATGTTCAAGGCAATGGCCCCACTGATTGAGTACCTGGGCCTAACCCCTTCCCTGCAGGGTCAGTATTTGGGATAGGGAGGAGCAGCTGGTGGGAGCAGGCGTGGATCACGCTATTTCCTGCAGAGCCCCCTGTGCACTCTCTCTCTCTCTCTCTCTCTCTCTCTCTCTCTCGCTCTCGCTCTCGCTCTCTCCCTCTCTTCCTACTGTCTCAGCTCAATGACATTTGCACCAGCTGCTCTCAAAGGGAGTCACTTTGGTGAAATGTCACAGGCTTCAGCACAAATAGCCCTTTTCCATCCTTCATTTCTTTTTCTGCCTCTTTCCTCTGCCCCCCTCCCTCAAGTGCCTTTTTTTATTTTGAAAGGACACTGCCTTGATATTCAAGTGCAGGAAAAAGTAATTACATTTTCTCTTCAGGTCTGCCTTTCAAAAAGCCTTCAAATCATCTCTGGCCTAAACACTGGGATTATTCCAGAGGGAAAGCGGTATTAATGGCTGTTTTGGCTGCTTCCCTCCCCGGGTCTCACTGGTTACTTTGCTTTCTTCTCATGTTAAGGCAGTGATGACAGCATGGTAGATTGCTGCCACCTCCCTCCTCCCTTCTCTGCCAGCTTTGGAGGGAGGACTGAGGCCCCTGTCTCTGCAGAGGTCAAGCTTTTCATTCAATGTCACAAGAGCAGTGAGAGGTGGGGCTCTCCTAGGTTTGCAGTGGGCCTTTCAGGCTCCAGAGCCTCACTGTTATTAACTGCCACCTAATTGCAGTGATTATTTGCAGAACCCCAAACAGGAAGACGTGAGATGATAAATGATTTTCTTTTCCTGACTTACTGTTTTGTTTTTTTTTTCAAAGTTTTAATAGGAAAGCCACATGAAGGTGCTAAAATGAAATCAAGTTTTGTTGTTCATCTAAGTAAAGTCATCACTATTGGAAAGAAGAAATTATAGATGATTGGAGTTGTTCCAGCATATATTGAGTTTCTACCGAGTAGGAGTTGTACTTCCTCAGGAACTAACAGCCCTACATTGTGGCTTAGAGTTAGGCCCTAACTGACCATGTGACCTTGCTGAATTTGCATCAACTCTCTGGACTCTGTTTTCTTGGTGCAGTGTGACAGACAGTTGGATCAAATGTTGACTCAGGACCTTTCCAGGCTGATTGTCCATGGATGTGCAATCAACACACATAAATGAGATCCTGACTTTGGAAATGAGTTTTGCTCCTCTTATTCTTTGGATAAATCTTAGTAACAACCTAATTCAATCCTTTGCCAGCTAAGACCCTTTCCTATTTCTTGGGAAGTCTAATTCATTTTGCTGGCTCAACCCCTGCGAACTTGTTTTTCTGAATTATTTTCTAAAAATGACCTCTGCCTGGCCTTGCCTTCTTCTCCCTTCCTTCAAGCTAGGCAACTACTCCTTTCCCTTCCTTCAGCTCTCTTCTGGCTTCCCAGGCCCCTTGCTTCTTGCTGCTTTCAAGCGACCCCTTCTTGCTTTCTCCTGCTCTCTTCTGCATTTCAGTGAGAGAGGAATGGCTTCACCTGTGGTGTAGTTAGAGTGCTAGAGATGTCTATCAGTCCCCACGTTTTCATCAGACTTTTTTCTTTTTGGCAATAAAATACAAACTCAGCTCCCCTTCTACTGAAGGGAATGACAAATAAACAAGTTTAGCCGTGTCTTTCCACCACTACTCTCTCCGGTCATTACTGCTCCTTGTCTCCCATTGCTTTCCTAGCTGCCCCTGCTCCCCTTAGTTTTTCTCTCCTTTCTAAGCTTCCAAAATTGTTCTTGATGATAATCAGAAATAGCTTGTTTCTTAACATCTAGTAGCTGTGTCTCTTCATTTCCCTTGACCTTCCTGTACCATCTGACACAATCAATTCTACCTTTTTGAAACACTTACTTGGCTTCACTTGTCAGTCCATGGCCTACATTGTCTCCTTTATTTTGGGTTCATCTTTTATATGTGGACATGATTGATGATTGTGACTTGGACTCATTTCTATTTTTTTTTTCTTGGAAATCTCCCTTATTCTCATGACTTCCAGGTTCTGAGATTTTGACCCAAAATTTCTCACTGCCTCACAGATGGCTGCACCTTGGTATGCTATTATCACTTTACTCAACATATTTATATTGAAACATATCATCCTTTGTCATGAGCAAGCTTCTCATTGAGATTTCTCATTGCTGTCAATTTTCTGTCATTCAGCTAAATGGATTTGGAAAGAAGCTGTGATGGTTAAGAGGAAGTACACCAACTTGATTAGCTTGGGAACTGCCTCAGGGATAAGAAAAGCATACTTTGGGGTATGTCTATGTGGGTCCTAGAGATGAGAGCTTGGAGTTGCTATCCAGTCCCTTGCCTCTTCCTCTCTGGTGCTGTGCTCCTGCTTCACTTCTTGCCTAATATGAAGTCAATGTCTTTGTTCTCTCATGCTCTTCTACCTTGATGCTTCTGCCATAGAGCCAGCAGACCACAGACTGAACCCCCTAAAACCATAAGCCAAATCAAACTTCTCCTCCTTTAAATTGTGGGTACTGAATATTGAGTGACAATGATGGAAAATATGCCTAATAAGGTAGTTGGTCAGTGTCCCTCTTCCCATTTCTCTCACCCGCTCATCACTGAGCTGTTAACTCTAACCCACTGGTTATCCCAAAAGTTCCTGATATGCGTACTGTCCTCTCTATTTCTACTGCTGCTCCTGGTTCTGACCAATACAAGAAACCCCTTAACTAGCCTTTAATTTCTTATTCTCTAGTCCATCCTGTTCTCTGCTAGGCCAACAATCTTCCTAAACTATCACTGCACATTTCTCTGTATCCTTTTGCTTCTTATGCTTCTAATCACTAAATAAACTTTCACAAGTACTTAGAATAACACTAAAAACCCTGAGACTTCCAAAATTTGGTCCTAATCTTGTATACTATTATCTTCCATTAGCTCCCCAATGTGTACTATTCTCTTTAGACAAAGTACATCTAGTTTTTCCATTTCTTCATTGTAAAGAGGTTGCTCCTCCTGGTCCCATGTTCTGGGTAAATAAATAAGTCTCTGTGAGTCAGTTTCTGCATCTATAAAATTATAATATTTCCTATGATTTCTTCAGGGGTTATAAGGATAAAATTTAGCAGACTTATTCAACAAACATTTATTAGAAAGGCACTGAGAATCTTCTAAATGTTTATGTGCCAGGTCTGGGAATTTGCAAAGATAAATAAGTTATTATAACAGGGACTTAGAGGCTAGGCCTGCAGATGTCTAAAAGCAGGATGAAGCTTGGCATTTCTGCCTTCATTTTATATGCTTCTTTTATTACCTTAAAACTTTGGGTCAGATCCCTGTTTAGCTCTGCACATAAGAACGTGAGTCACTCAGGAAGTGTCTATATGACAAGGTTCATTGGCCTAAATTTATCTGCCCTATCTCATCCCCCTTCCAGACTAGGGACACCAAGATAACAGTAACTAGTATTAGTGTTTTCAGGGTCATCTAATCTTCCACTTTCACCAGTACATGTCTAGTTCCAGTCTCTCTGAAGCGATGCCTAGAAGTCTTGAGTCACTGTTTTAAACTTCAGATTCCAAGAAAAGCAGAGCTTTTCAGTCTACTCCATGGTGACATCATCTCCTAAGCAGATGACTGCTTGGGGACAGATGCCCCCCCTTCAGTGTTGATGGCTCTCTGAGGAACTCAAAGGCTCTGTCCAAGATGCTGAACAACCAGACCATGATTTGGCTAGGATTATGTACACTAGGCAAACCCCTCAGCCATGTCAGCCAATAACCCTGTGTTATGGCTTGTATCTAGATGTCCCTACAAAGCCTTGTGGACACATAGGTGGGGCTTTCAGGACGTGGCTGGATCATGGGTGTTTGATACTTGCATGAGGATGTGTGGTACTATATTAGTTCACTGATTGGTTTAGCGTAGTTCTGGGAGTGGACAATAGGAAGGCACATCCTGGGTGTAAGCCAATAGGATGAAAGTCTAGAAGGCTTTCTGCTGGCCACTTCCTGTCTACTTCTTGCTGGCTACTTCCTGTCTACCTTGCCATGGACTATTTCTCTTCTGTGATGCCCCTCTGCCATGTCGCTGTGCCTTGGAGCCAGCTGTGAACTGAAGCCTCTACAAACTGTGAGCTAAAATAAACCTTTCCTCTGTTACCAGTGGGTGATAGGTATTTTGTACCAGCAATGAAAAAAATAACTAAGACACTTTGACTTTGTTTCCCTTTTCCCTAAAATACTATGTTGTGATTTGGGGTTTTTGCAAGGGGAACAACACCACCAGACACATATTTTATAAGACTATTTTATAAAGAATTGCCCAAAGAATTATATACAAGAGTACAGGAAATCTGTACTCTGCTTAGACACTTATCTACCCTATCTCATCCCCCTTCCATACTAAGGACACCAAGATAACAGTAATTATTTTTAGTATTTTCAGCATCATCTAATCTCCCACTTTCACCAGTAGATATCTAGTTCCAGTCTCTCTGAAGTGATGCCTAGAAGTTGTGAGTCACTGTTTTGAACCTCAGATTCCAAGAAAAGCAGAGCTTTGCAGTCTGCTCCATGATGACATCATCCCCTAAGCAGATAATTGCATAGGGACTGATGCTAACCCCTTCAGTGACTCTCCCAGCATTGCCAGGATAATCACTGAAGGCCAAAGAGTCCAGGTGAGGGTCTGAATTCCACAATAATGTCCTGAATGAATCTATCTGAAGACCTAGAGCCCGTAACAATGCTTCTCACAAGTCCAAATGGAGGCCCAGAACCCATGACAATGTCTCATGTAGGTCTGTTTTACAGATCTGTGCTGAGATGGCCCAAAGTTCAGTGGTGGAAGCTAGGAAGTCTGTGCTAATGGGATAATGGATCTGTAGTAATAGGCAGAGGGATCTACACTGGAGCCAAAAAGTGATACTCAAAGTATGAATCAGAGCTCCCCAGGAAAGGATGAAAGCCATCCTCAGCAACAGTGAGATCCCAAGCTCCTCTGACAATGAGAACAGCCAAGTTCCCATCAGGAAAACCAGTGCAACAAGCTTCTTTGGGAGCCTGAGCAGTGTAATCTTCCCCTCTGGAACCAGGAAGTGATGCTCAAAGTGAGGACCAGAGCTCCCCCAAAATGAACCATAGCTATTCCTAGAGACACCAAGGTCCCAAGATCCTTCAACAATGACAATGAGAATGGCCAACTTCATCAAGAAAGCCAACATGACAAGATCCTCCAAGAGAATCTTGTCAGCTCCCTGCAGCCTCCTGCAGCCTCCTGCAGCCTCCTACAGCCTCCCTACAGCCTTCTACAGCTTTTTCTCTTCTCCAGTTCTGGCTGTTATGCTGCTAGTAACAGTCCTCAGGTGGCCCTCCCACACCCATCCTCGGGTGGCCCTCCCACACCCAGCATCATGCTGATTCAGTTCAGCTGGGTGTTCCATGTTGACCACCAGTTGTCAACCCACCTCACCCCACTTCTGTTAGTCCCTCAAAGATAGACCTTGAACTTATATTTCCCAATATATCCATGCTGATTAAATCTCCTTTCCTATCCTTCACCATTGCTTATCTCTTTGAGATAAAGAGCCAAGCCTGATCTGCTGGAATTCCTGGACAGGGGACTTTTGTCCCCAAACTGTGGTAACATTATAAATCCTGCCTCTAGTTGCTCAGGTGCTTGGGAAAGTATCCCCACAATACAGCAATGTGTGGTGAGCAAGATATTGCTTCCAGGTACATTTGTGCCTTGCCTGCTCTTCTTCCCTGCCTGTGAGCAGCCCTGTTCTTTTTGAAGCCACCTTTCATCAATGACTACCTGTCCTAGTATCATTCTCTCAGGGCCCATCTTCCCATAATGTGGTAAAGGATGTTAATTTAATGTGTTGCTTCTTCCAGGTGACATATTTACATGTTAATGGATTATTCAAAGGAGAGTATTTTAAGCTCTGTGGCAGGTGAGTGGGGATGTGTTTTGAGTTAGGGAAGATTTGGGGGCTCCAATCACACTGTGCAGGCACCAACTCATTCTATGCAAAGGGGTGGGCCTCCCTTCAGGGGTCCCAAGATGAGGATTGCCTCCTGGGCTATGCTATGGGAGCATTGTGGAGTGCTGGGCTCCCAGTGCAGTGATGGGGGAAACATCTGTTCCATGATGGGCTATTACCAACAATTCATTACTACAGAATGGACTTACCCTCATTAGCCCAGGAGCTCTGAGTTTAATGTGGCATCCTGCAATCTCCCTGATTCTGCAGCACACACTGAAGACGTGCATCCCATTTTATAGAGCTGAGAAACCTGAACTTCAGAGAACAATGGAGACTTAGCATGCGTCTTGAATCAGTTGACATATTTACTCTTCATGAATAAGCCTGTTTTGTAGACAAACCCTGTAGCTCACAGCTTCATTATTAGAAATTAGTCTGCTCCACTGCTCTGCCCAAGGGCATGTTCTCCTCTGGGAACAGTTTTGCCCTTATCAGCCTGGTGCCTGCTGGAGTCAAATGAGTTTCTGAAGTTCTGGCCTTGGAATGCTTCTCCCAGGGTGGCTGTGGGTCGGGTCTGAGATCTCCACTGGCCCTTCATCATGGGTCGACTGTGTGAAATGTGTACATTCTCTATGAGGCCATTTTAGGAAGGTTTCTTTATCTTTTTCTTTCTCTTTTATAATGTATTTGAGCAAAACGATGGTCACATAGTCACATTTTTAGAGGAGTGAATTATCTAGAAAGAGTAATGGGTTCATATAATGTGTGACAGATACAGTGTCAGTTTTCTAAACTTTGATATTATAGGTGCTGCTGCTGAAGCATGACCTCCTGTCTGGGCTCAGCTTATCCTCAGGAAGTGACCCAGACACTTGTCACACACCCACAAAATGACAGTTCTCCTGCTATATTTCTTTTTCTTCAATAGCTTAGGCATCTGTGAGGACTCTTCTAGCAGAAAATTCTAGGTTGCCATTTATCAAGCTACCAATCAACAATTTGGAGATGGTTTAAAGCCCAGGCTCCAAATTATAGATGTCCTGCCCCTTTGGTGGCAGCAGTGGCTGATAAGGATTAGAATATTTTAGATGCTAAAGCATGGTCAATTACTGTTTTTTCCCTTAGAAACTGTACTCAGTAATTCATTTCCTCATGCCGACATGACTCACAAATATGCAGCAACCTTTCTTTAACATGCATGTTCATTCGGCCACCCAGCTCTTCCATGGGGACATATTCAGTGTTCATTCCATGCAGGGTACTGTGCTGTCTGTTGGGGCAGTGCTAGGCACAAGGTTCCTAAGAGCCTGTTTGGGTTCATTGCCAGCACAGTCCAGTGAAATTCGCTAAGTACTTTTTGAGGGCTGGTGGATCAGGACCTGAGGAAACCCAGACACTTCTTGGAAGATACCCACCAGGGGTATACACTATTCCCTGGAGTTAGATTAAAGGGTGTGGTTTCAGGCATGGTACGCCTTTTGTCACACAACCTGCCACTCTCCTGCTGAGTGAGGGGGACTCCAGATAGTTCCAGAGGCTCCTCTTGGATCCTCAATGACTTTTGATGTGAATGGCATGCAAATACAGGACAGTCTTACCTCTCAGCTGAGACTGCTTATCTGCGTCTCACCAGCTGAAGCTTCTGTTACCATCACCTTTTCTCTGTTGTCATTTCTCTATTATCATCTTTGCCTTAGTCAGGGTCCTGTCTAATTTCTATTATGCTTCTAAAGAAAGCGCTGAGACTTGGGGCAAGTTTATATCCATCCAGCATTCGGGTTATTTCTATTTTTTGGCTGTTATGAATGAGACTGCAATAAGCAATCATGTAGAAGCTTGTGTCTTCAGTTCTCTTGGGTATATGTGCAGAAGTGGGATTTCTGGGTCATACAATGATCCTCTTTCTACCTCTTGGTAGAATTGCCAGTCTGTTTTCCAAAGCAGCTGCACCATTTGTTATACCCACGGGCAGTTAGTCCCCAGTTGTCCACGAAGGGACTAAGTAGCACTCTGTAAAGGGGGTAAGTGAACGAAGTGACCAACTCCCTTTCCCCCGTTACTTATTTGAGGTCATTATTACTTATTTGAGTGATTGTCCATATTACTCGTTCTAATTTTTAAAATCTTATTTACTTATTTGGTATAGGGTCCTGCTATGCAGATTGGATTTGTAGTGATGCTCCCGTCTCAGCCTTCCTGGCACTGGGATTACAGGCGTGCATCACAACACCTGGTTTGGGTGGCCAGCACAGTGTTTTTGGGATTCTGGAGCCAACGTGACATGTGGTACTGGGGAATCAAACCTGGGTCCTTGCACTTGCCATGTAGGCGCTTAGACTGCTGAGCTATTTCCCCAGCCCATCACATTTCTTATTCTAGATTTCTCTCATTTCCAGCTTAAAGTTCTAGATTGTGGGCTTAGTGGGTTGCCTGGAGTGCTCCTCAACTTTAATGTGCATATACATCACCACGAGATCAGTTCAAAAATGCATGATCTGATTCAGTGGCTCAGAGAGGGGGCTGGGATATTGCATTTCAGACAAGATGTGTTTGGTAGCAAAGACGTGTCCTAGACACATTTGTACCCAGAGTACTTACCACGTTCTTGCTGGCCTGCGGTTGCTGGAATTGCCCCTTTGCCACTTTTGCTGAGTTTCAGGGCCCTAGAAAAGCCTCACTGACTGCTGTGGGTTGTGGAAATAGTCCTCGCTGGTCAAATTCTACAGCAACAACTCCAGCTCTTTCTAGCAACCAGGGTTATGAATTGTACCACTGTAGTGACCTCTTTACTAGCATGAGGAATGCCAAGTGACTAAGCGAGCTTCATGCTCAGTAAAACCCTCATTGCCAAGCATTTCTTCCATGTCAACCAGGTCACCTATTCAGCAGGGGCTAGGCTGTAGGCCAAGAAAATAAATTCTGCAAATGTGCAAGAGGTAAGGTGAGAGGAAGAGGCCCTACACTCACTTCTAGGTCTATGCTCTATGTCTTTGCTTATCAAGGCAGCAGCACACGTGATGGAGGCTCAGGCATACACTCTATCTCAGATGACAGCATCCAACACCTCAGGCTGTTGTCACTAAGTTTATCCTCTGGTTATTATGCCATTTTTCCACATGGATGATTCTGGATGGTAGAGATTATGATAAGGCCAGTTAACCTCACAGCCAACTATCTATTGTGATCTCTTTTGCTGGAGGGAAAGGGTTCTAGGATTCAACTTGGTACCTGGATGGCAGTTGGGTAGAGACCATGTGCAGCTGTTTACTTTGATGACAGCAGAGATAGAACATGTGGCAATAAAGAGACCCAGACAGATGAGGCCAAGAGGATCTGAGAGGATGCATAGGGAGTATATGAAAGTGAGGACTTGGGATTGGGTTCATAGAGCAGGATATGAGCACTTGAAAAACACCAGGCAGGGGGCCTGCTCCTTAGCTCAGTTCTTTAAGTGGCTGCTTCAACAAAGAAGTCAGGCTCAGCTTGCTGGGGTTTGATCCCCACAACTCAAGCCAGCCAAATCTGCCCTGAAGGTATTTGGACCAAAAAAAAAAATCCTTCTGCCAGTTGCTGCTGTGCTGTCTCTCAGGTAGATGATTGTTCAAAAAGAAGGGTGTGGTGAATGAAGGCAAGAGACAGGAAAAGGAATATTGTGGGACTGTCCTGCTTCAAGGTGGTATATGGTTAGATTTTTTGACTTATGTGTAAACATAAGAAGTATATAATTCTTTATGCCTATTTTAAAAATATATTCTAAGTTTTAAATGTTTTTTCATCATATTCTGTTGGGACTTAAAGTTCAACATATCAATACTTGATGAAAAATACCTCTTCCATGTTATTCCTAAGATGTTTGATATGCAGACAGATAGTGAGGTTAAGCTTAACAGCCTAGGTTGCATGGTAATAACAATAAGCTTGTCTTCTGGATGGTTAACAAACTAAGTTTGCAGACCAAAATTAGAGAAAAAGGAGGGCCACAAGGAAAGCCAACATTTTGGCCCTAGCCTTCCAAGGTCAATTAAAACTCAGGACATATGAGAACTTGTACTGTAACGTCATGTAACTCAGTAGTGTCCCAAATTTACTGATCAAGGAGATAATGGGGCCAAAGAGGAAAGTGATCGATGATGTAGAGTGTACCTAAGGAGAGTCATCTGGAGAGAAAACATTCTCTCAGGCTTTCACAGAGAGCACATTGGCCAAGCAATGGCCGTGACTCATCCACATGGCTGACACTGACAAAGGTTCTACAATCTGAAGTGAGGATCTCAGGATAAATCCTGAGGGGATTTCACTGACCTTATCAGACCCAAAAGCTACAACTGTTGTTGCATAGGTCCTGCTTTACCTTGGTCTTAACCACCCAGCAGAAAAGTATAAAAACGAAATATAGGAAGTAAAGCCATGCTGTTATGTTGAGCTGTAGAGGACTCAGGTCAACAATTTCTGACATTGCCAGTCAAGTGGAAGACCCAATACTATTATGGGCTCCTGGACTCTTTTGGAATATTTTGCTGAGTTTACACACCTATAATATTCGAATAATGGAACTTAACAAAAAAAGGGGATACAGATGAATGTCCATTTTGTATCTGTGTATTCAAAGTGGTTAGGATAGATATATAGTTATATTCTCTTAATGAATAGAGGGATTTTTTCTAATGGTGTTTGTAAATAGGATATCATGTCCGCATCTTGTACAGCAATGAACCACTAGGAAGAATGTATGCAATATGTTAATTATTGAAACTGTCCTACCAATTTGGCTTGAAACTGTATCATTGCTATTTGTTTCTCAATAAAATTATGGAAAAAAAAAAAAGAAAAAGAAACCTGGCAGAAGAGGGAGTGAACACCGTGAGCCTGAAGGGTTTCAGGTGGAGAGCAGCAGGGGCTGACCGGGGTTTCAGGAACAGGTTGTTCATGCCGACGTAAGACTGGTGGAAAGGCTGGGAGATGTGCCCCAGGCGGTCAGGACCAGAGCGAACAAGGACTCAGAGCACATGAAATTTATTCAGGGGACACAGTAGAGTAGTTTGGAAGTGGGCTTATGGGAGGAGTAACACAAATAATAAGTTTTTACTTGTGCTAAGCAACTTTACTCAGCGTTTGCTTCATGCAGGCACCATGCAGGATTCCTATGTGCGTTTCTCTATTTCTGCCCACAAATACCCCTTAGGTAGGCAAGGCCACGCGAGACCCAGATTTGGGGTACTTTGAATGACCATTCCAGGAACTGGTGTTTACTCACTTCATACTGTCACCAGAGTAGATGTGGGCCCCACAGGGTTACTACATTTTAAGTTCTTCATTCCTTATGCAGGTCCTGGCACATGGGAAAGTTTTGCTGAATATTAGTAACAATTATTCTTAATGAAGCACTCATCATATATGCAAAGCACCTAGGTGCTTGCCATGGAATCATTTATATATTTCTTGTATATACATAATCATTTGTATATACATGATTCTTTAAGTTAAGCATGATTATCATTCCCATTTTACAGGTGAGAAGATTGAGGCAAAGAGAAATGAAGAGTGTATGTCCAATGTAATAGAGCGAGGAAGAGCCAAACCCAGGCAATCTGACTTTAAAGTACCTACATTTAACTACCATATCACTTAAGTTCCAAAAAACCATTTAGGAGAGATATTTGGAGAATATGTTTTAAATATGCAGTGTCAAAACTTTTAAAAATGGGTGAATGAGAGGGACCAGCTCTTTAGGGGTGAGGGTGGATGAGCTTATTGGAGTCATCTTTGGCCTCCCCATCTGCCCCTCCAGGGAGGGGACGTTTTCGCTAGGCTCTGGCGTTGGTCGCCACGCAGCTCTGCACAGCCTTTCAAGGCGTGTGTACATGTTTTCTCTTTTCTCCTCACTGGTGTATTTACACTCAAGACTGAGATAAACATCTATTTGCTTTAACACATGTGAAAATACCTTAGCAACTTCCCGCAGCTCTAGCCTGTTGCTAAGCAGTGACCCTACTGCTGCCATGGCAACATCAGCCGAGACTCCAGGGCGCTGTTTGATAGCAGCCTCCTGACTAAATGTGGGGCCTCAGGAGCACGTTCGCTCTTGGGGACAGCCTCGCTGTTTCGCTGTTTGGCTCTACCAGGAAGCCCTGTGTCTATCTGAGGGAAGCTGCCTGGGGAGAGGAGGCCTTCACTACTTGGCTGACAAGATCCTGGTCATAGCTGCTATGACTTCCCCTTTGCTGCCATCCCTACCTCATGAGGAAGATCCCTGTGGAGCGGGGTGTTCAGGTTGGATGCCTGATAAAGTGCAGGAAGTTATTTTTCAATTTTTTTTAAAAATTTATTATTATTTTTTAATGAGAACTCTGCATTTTGGTGCCTCCATCCAGCAGAGGGAGCTGTGGTACACCTGGGGGTGTCTGGGCAAGACAGGTAGCTCTAGCGCCAGGGGAGAGAGAATCTCGGAGTTTCTAGGGAAGATTTCCCTTCATTTCAAAAAAGGAGCCCCTGTAGAGGTGTGGCTGGGAGTCAGGAGCAAGTGCGGCACCCAGACCTAACAGCTGCAGGAAACCGCTACCACCCCAGGGAGGCATTTGGAAGAAATACGTTTTTAACTTTAAAGCTGGATATATATATA
>NW_004524842.1:672237-699227 GCF_000260255.1 Octodon degus
TTTCTTTTGTACCTGGAATTGAACTCAGGACCTTGCACTTACCAGGCAGGTGCTTATGCTGCTGAGCTATCTCCTCAGCCCTAAAGGTGGAAATTGGAGCAGACCCTGCTTGGGAAACATAGTATATAGATAATCATGTACTGCATAGCTGAGGTTTTGCCTACCAATAAAGAAAAGCCTGATCCTGATGGATTTGCCTCTGAATTTTACAAGAACTTTAGAGAAGATCTAATACGTGACTCCTCAAACTCATTAATGACAGCAAAAGGGAAGCAGGGCTCCTAAGTTCATTCCTGGAAGGAAGCATTTACCCTGATACCAAAATGGGAGAAGGATCCATGCAAAAGAAGAGCGCTATATAGATGTACAGTCCTCATTAAAATACGAGCAAACAGTGCAGCAAGGCATCAGCAAGGTTATACACCATGACCAAGAAGGATTCATCCTGGGGATGCAGGGATGGTGCAATATACACAAATCAATACATGCAATACACTATATTAACAGAACCAAGGACAAAAATTAAATGATCATCTCAACAAATTCAGAAAAAAGCATTCAACAAAGTTCAATACCCACTGATGGCAAAACCCCCACAAAAATTGAAATAGATGGTCTTTATCTCAATTTTATAAAGGCCTTCTATGATCAAAAGGTGAAAACTTTCTCTCTAAAATCAGGAAGAAGACAAGAATGTCCGTGGTCACCACTCTTATTTAATATACTTTGGGAAATATTAGAGCAGTTAGACAAGAGAAAAAACTAAAAGGAATGAGGATAAGAAAAGAAAAAGTTAAATTATAATTTTTTGTGGATGACATGCTACTACTCTACATAGGAGGCTCCAAAAATTCCACCAAAAGACTTCTAGATTTAACAACCAGTTTCAGTAGCACAGCTGAATACAAAGTCAAAACTCAAACTGAATATTATTTCTGTACACAAATAATAAACTCACTGGGAGGGAAATTAGGAAAACTACACCTTTCACAGTAGGGAAAGGAAGTAAATCTTGGAAATTGCCCAAATGCTTAGCAGCTGATGGATGTATGAAGAAGTGATTTTTTTTTGCAATGGAATACTACTATGCCACAAAGAAGGATAGATAAACTCAAGATGTTTTCGGGTGAATTGATGCACCTGGAGACCATACTTTTAAGTGAAATAAATCAGACACACATGCAAATATTACACGGCTTCTCTGGTGTGAGCAACCAAAAGTGTAAATAAGAACCAAAGTGTATAATAGTATTGTATAGTAGGAAGAAAATGCTCAAATGAGAAAGGGAACCAGGGAGGGGGCAGAGGGAATGGAAGTAAAGGAAAAGGAATAAAGGAATATCAGGAAAAATGGAAACAAAGCTTTTGTAAATAAGGAGGGAAAGAAGGTTTGAAGGGTGGGAAGAGAAAGGGGAAAAAGAAGCAGTAAGATGTATCATGTACAGGCACAAGTGCCTATGATGACTGCTGTCATATGTATTGAAAATGTATCAATATTAATTTTAAAAAGTAATGCTTTGGTCAACAAATGACCAATATACAATGGAGGCTGTGCTGTGTAGCTCAGAAGTGTGGCAGGCTCTATCCTTTAGGTCCATGTACATACGCTCTACAATTTTTGTTTATCCAAGTGATACATTTATGAGAATGTGTCCTCATTGTCAAGTGGCATGCAGCTGTATTGCACTGTGTAACTAGAGATTCAGCTCTGAGGAGGAAGAGCGGATAAGAAAGAATTGCCCAGAATCACCTTTTGTTCTCTTGCTAGCACCTTCCATTAGCAAGCTGATCTGGTAATACAGCAGTTGGGAGTCCAGGGGCTGCAGTCTGTTGGGGTGTCAGCCTGTATCGTACACAGCAGAGAAGGAGAAAATGGACTGGGAGGATGAAAGGGGGTGGAGGACGACCCAGAGACAACTGGCATTATACATTGGCTAGAATGGAATGAGGCAGGCTGGGTGACCCAAAAAATCTAGCCAGATATAGTTATTCTGACTAGATGTAGTTAGGGGGTAGGACAAGACCCAGAGAGCAAAACCAGTGCTAAGATATGGGGAGGTTTAACAAGTGGGTATGACATCTGGGATCGTAAGTTGTCGACACTGGGGAAGTCCAATGTATCGTTGTCCTAAATGACTGGGAAGTAGTGTCCTCCCTGACCCACAGTCAAGGCTGAGGGAGGTTGACAGTGTCTCCTGCCCCTGGGTTAAAGGAATGCAGAGCACCTTTCTGTTCCCTCTATGCCCTCCTTGCAGTGCAGGCCTCCACTCCATAGCTCTCCTATGTGCCATGCTCAGCCCCGGTGCTTTGGGTTTACACAACCTGTCCTAGAATCCATTGGCAGCACCTGGGAATACGTTAAACCATATTTTCATAGACTCCACTTTCAGATCTCCTCAATTATGGGTGTTTGCAACAGTTTTCAACAGTATATGAGAACCACTTGATTTGATGGTGCAGTGAGCTCCCCATGCCCCTTCTTCCCTGGATGCTGCTCCTCTGACCTCCCCTGGCTCTTTGCTCCATGGTCTCAGGCCAGCTCTGTCCAAAGCATACATCTGCCCTAAATCTTCACAGCCCCAGCATGGCCATGGATACCTACTGACCTGAGAAAAAGTTCAGAGACTCTGGGGGCTCACAGTGGCGGGCAGTGCAGGTGGGTGGAGACAGGTAGTTGGCTGTTAGGGAGCTAGGACCCAGATACAGAATCAGAGTCAAGAAGTAGGACCCTACCTTGAGGGAATTAGCAAGGACAGCTCGGCGACTCTGATCCTATGCGTAAGGTGATAGAGCCTGGGTGCCGGTGGGAGTCAGCTCTCCGCAGATTGCTGCATGTCGTTAGAGGCAAGACACTGACTTCCTTTGGTTCTTGACTATTTTCTCAAGGATGTTTGTGTAGTGAATAGGTAGGAAAATTGAGATTGTATCTCTCTGGAGCAAAGTGCAGTCATATTTACTGACCATTATAAAAGATTTAGATGTCCTAAATCCTGGGTTGCTAACCTAAAATACTACCTACTGTGTTTAAGTGCCATCTTGCCTTCTTCACGTTGCTCTGTAGAGATTGTGACTTCAGAGACTGGTGCAACATGCTGTGTCTTTAGAGGCACAGAGTAGGACTGAACCTCAAGAAGTAAGGAGGGTGGACCAATAGCAAAGATGACTGAGGCTTACTAGAGAACCGGGGCTCTGCTGAGGCTGGTCCTGGGGGTGGACAGAGCTGATCCTAAAGAGTGGAGGTCAAGGAGCTTCCCTTAGAGGAAAAGGAGGGAAGGAGAGGTGAAGGTTCAAGACACCCTTGCAGGATGGTGCTGATACAGGTAATTAGCTCTAGGAGATGCTTAGAATCTTATGTTTTCTTAGTCCTCTTGTGCTCCTACAACAGATATGGTAATTTACAAAGAACAGAAATTAATTTTCTTCTAGCTCTGGAGGTTGGGAGCCAAGATCCAGGCCCTGGCAGGTTTGGTCATCTGGCGAGGGCTGCGTTCTCTGAAGGACAGGGATGCTGGATCCTAACGTGGCAGAAGGCAGCAAGGCAAGGAGAGCTGAGATCCTTCTGCTAAGCCCTTTGAACAGGAAACTCAATGCCATTCATGAAGCAGGAGCTTTCAGCCTTGTCACCTCTTGATGGCCCCGTCACTCACTATACCTGAATTTAAGAAGGGAAACTTTCAAATCATAATATAGATCATTTTAGTGCCTTGACTATCCACTGCATAGTTGAGTCATCTGAAGAGCTTTACAAAACTATGGGTACCTGGGCCTCATTCCCAGGGATTCTGATCTCACTGCTCACAGGATGGGGCTGGCTCCCTGCACATTAGGGCATCTGGAAATTCAGCTGGATGTGAGGACAGCTCATCTATCCCAACTAGGAGGCAACTGAGGCTCAGAGCACTGAAAGGACTGGATTGAGAGCTTGTTTATGTTGCATTTTGCTGAGCTGAATTCCTGTGTGCTCAAGGTCCCAGGGCTGTTGCTCTGTGGCTCAGGACCTAGACTCACCTCTGGCCAGAACCCCACTGGGAACTTTGCCATCAGAGGCTTTCCTTCCAGAGGGTATCAGCACTGGAACTCACAGGGAGGGCTTCTGCTTCATCTTGTGAAGCAGGAGACTGAGTTGCTAGGCAACCAGTCTGAGGCCCTGTGCTGCTCCGTGGTGGTGCTTTGCATGTTAAGGCTCCTGGCGTGCTTTTTGAATGAGCTCTAGAATCTCCACAGGCCACAGGTTGGAGCTATGTGTGTGGGGTCTCAGGTCCTGCCCCACCATCTTTGTTCTACTTGCAGGCATATTATACATCAGAGGGAGGTTCTTGTGCCTCCCAACATTGATGTGAAGGATCAGGGCTTTGCATCTTCTTAGTAGTTGGCCAGAAGGAACTTTTCTTAGCGAAGGAAAAGGCTTGTTACAAGAAGGGCCCCTTGGAGTTTTTCATTTGAGTTTAATTGAAAATTTACAGAAAAAGTTATGAGAAGAGTACAAAGTATGTTCAGATGCCTGTGTAACAGCTAACCAATTTGATTTACTATTTTGTTTTCTTTTTCTCTCTAACATTTCTTATAACCACATGAAATAAACTGAATGCATCATGGCCCTTTGCCTTGATATATTTCTATGCATATTTTTCAAACACAGAGGCATTGTCTCTTGTAAAATCACAGGATTGTCATCCACTTTAAGAAGTTTAATATGAATATAATATCTGTATTCCCTTTTTTTGTCAGTAAACCCTACAGTAAACTTTGGAACATTTTTTCTCCTAAGGACAGATTCCATTCTAAGACACTGTATTACGTTTTGTTGTCCTGTCCTTTATCTCTTTTAATCTACAACAGTCTTAGAGTATGCGCTCCAGGCCAGAGTGCTGTAGAAATAATGCTGTATCTTCTCAGGGTAACATATCTGGAGTCACGCAATGTCATTTGGTCATTTTGATCAACTGGTCAAAGTGTTGTTCAGTTTCTCCACTGTGTAGTTGCTGCTTTATCCTTTGCAGCTAATGAACAATTCAAGTCCGCAGAAGTATCCAAAATTTCACCTAGAGTTAGCATCACTCCTGTAGCTGTTGCCTGAACTAGTCTCTACTCTCAAAATCTCATAATGATTTCCCAACTCCAGTATTTTGAGGGCTCTTCGTTTATGCATTACCAAAGGAGCTTCCTGGGAAGGTTAATTTTGACTTGGGGGGCATTGCAAGGCCACTAAAAGGGCACCTCTGTTTTCATCTCTAGGCAAGAGCTGTACACACTGCCAACCCCTGAAGTTTCACCTTCTTCCAAGAATGCTGCACCCTCCTGACCTGCGCTTGAAATCTCTGTTAAAACCTGTGTTTTAATTTCCGTTTTACATAGGGTTACAAACAATCATTTCATCTTGTAATCAGCTCTTGGTTTCAGAGACAGTCCTCTTATTTATGAATTTGGTGAGACAGCTGACAAAGATCCGAAGGCCTCACATTACCCTGCAGCGCACTAGATGATGGGGAAGATAGTGCCCAAGAAGGACACGGGGCCCGCCATCGAGAAGGATGGAAGATTTGATCCTTCTGACTTCCTGTCTTTCAGCAATCATTCTGGATGCTGTATAAAACTTAAATTCTTGCTATACTGTAGCCTTTCTGTTCAGGAATAAGACAGTGCCCCACTTGGAGGAAACAAACTCCTGATCTAGTGGGAGACATGCACATATTTCTTAAGAAAGACATTTACTCATATCTGCAAAAAGCAGGCAACCATAGACCAGGACCTTGCTTGTTGTTAACAATTCAATTTGCTGAATAATATCTTACTTGCTAGTTTCTATTTTTACAAAGGGAGATGATCCAATTATTAAGTATTGTACAGTTTAATTTGATTTGCATAACCATTTGCACTGCTGCAGCATTCTGGACATGGCCAATGTTGGCTTGCAGACAATACAGACCTATACTGGAGTCTTCTCCCCCAACCCAGAATTCTTTGCCTTGACTGCAGTTTTTATGGCACATGATATGTCCCCATTAACTTTTATTAGATCCATAATTTTTTTATGAACATTGAGTAATAACTGTTTTCAGTGGCATCATTCTTCCGAGGAGTCCCCGATTAGTAGCCCATGATAACAGTTGCTAAATTGAAGTTTCTTCTGCCAGCATTTCACCCGCAGTAAATCCAACCATTCTACCTCATCTTGCTTAAAAAGCCATGAAATTTCCAGACATTATCAGAAAGATGACCACAGTCAAAGTGCTCTAAATAGAGATGGAAATTGAGCTCTGGTCTATTTGAATCAAGATGTTTCACAGCCATAGGGGGTGAGGGGAACTCTCAACCCCAAGTGAAAACTCTCTTGTTTATGGGATTTTTCCTGCTAGGGAGTTACTGATCGATCCACTGCTCTAGATGCGAACTGTGTCTGAAAGAATGAAAAGGACTTTAGTTTCTCCATATTTTTTAATTAATGCATATTAGTTATACAGATTAAGGGTTTAATTTTGGCAGATTCATATATGCATGTAGTCTACTTTAATCAATTTAACCCCCAATAATTCTCTTAATCCCACCAGTTTCACATTATTTTGTCTCAATGCATATATTTCATCATCTCCATCCTCCAATTAGTCCTTCATTAGTCCAAAAAGTGGACTCTTCTAGTACTAGTAGCATTGTTCTTTTTCTTCTAGCAATAGTAGCCAAGTTTCTTCCTTTAGGTTAAGAGTAAAATGAGAGTCTGGTTGGCACCTGCACAGGGCCAAGTGGGGAGATATATGGAGCTGGCTGGAACTAGAGTTGCATTGTCTGGGTCTCTTCCCTTGAGTTTCAAATCAAGCTTCTCCTCTTTGAAAGGGCAATAGCTTTCATGTACCTCATATTAGCTCCTTTTAATTCAATTTTATGGCCAACTTTTAATAGTTCTCATGTTGTGGCCAGTCAAGACACTTCGATTTATTAGGATTTGGTTAGGCTACAAGTGGCAGAGAACTCAAGCTTTGTGTCATTTAGAAGAAATACAGAAATATGGAATTCAGCGCCCACTGGGCAAGTCAGAAAGCAGCCAGGGGCCTTCATTATATCTGCCTGTTCTGACATTCTCAGCATGTGGTTTTCAATTTATGATTAAATATGCCTGCCTGAGGTCCAGCCATGTCCACATTCTAGCAGAACAAAGGAAGAAGGGTAGAAGACAGTGCCTCCTTCCTAATGACACTCTTAAGTTAACAGACTTCCACTTAAATCCAGGTGGCTGGAGTTTAGCTGTATGGTCACATATATATGCAAGGGAGAGTGGAAAATAGTGTTTTAGGCAGCTTGTACTGATCTAAAATTTGGAGGTTCTGTTACTAACAATGGCAAAATACATAGTAGAGGATGTCTAATAGGTTTTAACCACAGATGTTCTCTTTCTTTCTTTTTTTTTTTTGATACAGGGTCTTGCTATGCAGCTCAAACTTGTAGTGATCCTCCTGCCTCAGACTACTCAGTGTTGGGATTGTGCACCACCATGCCTGGTTCTGGGGCCAGTGTAGTGTGAGTTCCAGGGCCAGAATGGCATGATGGCATTGGAGATCAAACTCATTACCTTGTGCTTGCTGGGAAGGCTCTTATGCTGCTGAGCTATCTCTCCAGCCCATTTTTTTTCCCAAAGTATTTAGTACAGGGTCTACAGAGTCTTGCTACATAGATCAGACTTGTAGTAATCCTTCTGTTTTCATCCTCACAACTGCTGGGATTACAGACACATGCCACCACGCCCAGTCTCAGTTGCTGTCTCAGTGTGGCCCAGGGACAGGGCCAGCACAGCATGCAGGGAATCGAAACTTCATCCCTGTGTCTTGCCTAAGCAGGTACTTTAGTCTGCTGAGCTATATGGCCAGCCCAAAGCTCAATATTTAAACTCAACAGACCTAGTGATGAAAAGAAGATAATTATTTTGCTATATAGGTAGCTGATAACTTTAGAAATACTGGGTTACCAAGAGCTTTGAACAGTCGTCCATCTATCTACCCATCTGTCTGTCCATCTATCCATCTGGTCTTTTCACCCAATCTGTCAACACATTCCTCAAGTATCTACTGTATGGCAGACACCATACTTATAGCTGAGGAAATGGAGTTGAATGTATTAGTTTTCATAATCAAGAAACTCATGATCTGGTGGAAGATAATGATACGTAATTAATAACTTCAAGTGTGTTATGGTTTGTGTCTAGTTGCCCCCCAAAGCCTCACGCAGTTGTAGAGTTTGTGATTAATTCCTGATACAGTGGTAAGATTGTGGGTGTGAGTGCTATACCCAGCCTGGGGCAGATAGCCTGAACGCAATGTAAGGGACACCGACTTGCTCTCTGTAGCCATTGTTGCCACTGCCCCTGCCATTTTGCTCTTGTGTGTTGCTGTTTTCCACTGCTATGAGCTGTTACCCTCTGCCATGTGTCACTTTGCCTTGGAGCTAGCTGAGTATGGACTGAAACCTCCACAAACTGTGAGCTAAACAAACATTTTCTTCCTTAATTTCGGGTGTTGGGTATTTTGTCCCAAATATGAGAGAAAAATAACCGAGACAAAGTGATAAATGCTATACTACAAATAACCATTTATTTATTTTCCCTTCAACAGAGTCTTACTGAATATCTACTGGGTAATAGGTCTTCTTCTGGACACTGAATGTACCGAAGTGCAAAGCCAAGCTTTTTTCCCAGAAAAATAAAAATGCAGAGTGATGAAAGGGTTCAGTGGAGATGTGGGTAGGTAGAATGGAAATAAACAGGAAAGTACAAGTCTGCCTGGAGGAGTCAGAAAATTCTTCCCATAGAAGAACAGAACTTTTCTAGTGCCACCTTTGATCTGGGGTCATTAACCACCGAGGGAATTGGTATCTTTTCTTTCATGCTCTCATATGATTTAATATGTCATAGGTGGCTGAAATTTGCCAAAAGTATGTGCTGGAAACTTGAATAATCCTTCCTGTTACTCGATCGGGTACACAAAGTATTCGCTTGATAACATTTCTTGTGTGAGCAGGTAATAGAATATATTATGATTTTTCTTGGTTTTAAGGAGAGTTTTGATGGCAGTATTTTGAAACAAGATTGGTCTAGAGGGCCTGACAAATGCATTTCCACCATAGCAAGAAACCAAACTAAAAGTGATTGTGTCTCAAATGAAACGAGGAGTCAGACAAAATACATCCTATCAGTGGAATGAAATTAGATATCTGTCAAAATGCAGTTGTCTCCTCAATAACCATCCATGTTTTATGTTTTGGTATAAACAGACATTCATCAGTTTATCACAACAACTGTCAGAGACACGGCAACTTGAAAGAATTTTAAAGATCCTTCCAGAGCAATATCCTAAGAAGACTTTTAGAGGTTTTCTTGCTTCTTATTTTCTTTTGATCTCTTCTTGCCCCCTTCAAGAGCCCACAGTTTATTATTAAAGAGAAGCAAAACATCTATTTAAAATCAATTCAATAATGCTACCGTCCAAAGTATTAATTTCTGCCTGCAGTCAGCTCCTTGCCAAAGAATTCTGTTAGCTTTCTCAGCCTTCACATCTCCGGTGACGTAGGAAGGGAATGTACCGGCTTTGTGGCCACCCTGAGGCATAAGCCCTAGGTGTAAGCTCTGTCTGGATCCATAGTTCTCTGACTGCTGAAAAATATGACCTTGGTGCAGGCCAAACAAGGGGAACTGGCCTAGAGGCTAACCATACACTTTCCCTCTCATTCTGGGCCTTTGATGTTGCTAGTTTATCCAGACAATGGATTACCAATACCAAAGTTAGTTCAGAGGAAGCAAGCCTGGGGGCTGGCAAGACCGTGTACCTTGGCAGTGGACATTTTAGCTTGTTTCTTGGAAGGGGTCTGAATGCTAAAACAATTACTATCTTGTCAAACATTCTGTTCAGTGAAGAAAATTAATATGATAACTTTATAGACAAAATGCACATTTTGACCAAAGCCCAACACTATGAATTTAAACAAACCTTGGAATTAATGCTGTGATTAGCATTAGTATCTGCCAAGAACATAAATTCATTATAAGTGAAATCGTTTAAGAGTCATGCCAACCAAAGCTCCCCTGGAGGAAGGAAGAATGATGAGGAATTTCAATCAGGCTTTCAGGTTGGGCACAGTGTAGTTCTTGAGGCCCTGTGGATCATCCGCCTCCTCTCATGGTCCCTCGTCCCTTGGGCATTCAATCCCCTAAGCCACTGTTACTTTGTGTTCTAAATGGCTTTTCTTAGACTCAACAGAGGAAGGAAGGAGGGATAAATGCAGGCCAGGTAGAGGATAGCCAAGAAAATCAGGTATAGAATCTCTGTGTTCAGCTTCTAGACATAGGTCTCAGAGGCAGAAAAGGAGAGACAAATGGGCTAGACAAGAAATAGATCGAAGGACCCATAGCTTGAACTGCCAACCTAGCACTCTCTGGACACTTGATCAAATTCTTCATCTTGAAGTTGCCACGTGTGCCTGCCCTCCCCTCTAGCACACCTGCTCCGATTAATGAAAGCAAAGTTCCCAGCACGACAGATCTTGGCTCTTTGATCTCTTAGCTCACTTCAAAAACTTCCCTCTTGTTTTTAGGGTCCCAATCCTAGAAAATTATTTTATGGTAATTGATACTATTCACTGGAGTATCATAATTTTTTTTTTTACAAGTATCTGGATTTTCCATAAGACAACACAGATTGTTAAGGAAAGAAGTTGATCTTTTTGTCTTGTGTAACCCAAGTCCTCAGTACAATGACTTCTAAGTTTTGACCTTATCATTTTCATTATAATGGAATAAGTGTACTTGTGTACTTTGTTAGGTGTCAAACACAGCCTTTCCGTAATAGCAGTCAAATTGAGAGCTGCTGATGTCATGGTTTGATTAGTAGTTTGCTTTTGATTTCAGTGGCTTGGAAAAGTTATTTATATTTTTCTTTGTTTCTTTTTTTTCATTTTATGTAATTAGTACAGGGTTTCACTATGCAGCTCAGACTCATAGTGATACTCCTGTTTTCAGCCTCCCTCTGGGATTACAAGTGTGCGTCACCACACATGAACTCTGTCACTGGCTCAGCCCTCCCCCAAAGCAGGACTGGCACAGTATGTGGGACCAGGGATCAAACCCTGGTCCCTGCACTTGCCCAAGCAGGTGCTTAGTCCACTGAGCTGTCTCATGGGCTTGCATTTAACATTATTTAAAGTGCTCAGGTTCTGGAGCTGCCACCACCAAGTCCAGATCTGAGAAGCATGCACCCTGACGCCTGCCCCACGTGCATTCCCAGTTCCTTTCAGTTCTGAGTCCAAGATGGCCAGTCTCAAGGATCAGTGGATTGTGAATCTCCTTAGGGAGGAAGAGCTGCCCCAGAATAAGATCACAGTTGTTGGGGTTGGTGCTGTTGGCATGGCCTGTGCCATCAGTATCTTTATGAAGGACCTGGCAGATGAACTTGCTCTTGTTGATGTCGTGGAAGACAAATTGAAGGGAGAGATGATGGATCTCCAACACGGCAAGTTTTTCCTTTGAACACCAGAAATTTTCCCTGGCAAAGACTATAACATAGCTGCAAACTCCAAGCTGGTTATTGTCACCACTGGAGCATGTTAGCAAGAGGAGAGAGCTGTCTTAATTTGGTGCAGCATAATGTGAACAGCTTCATGTTCATCATTCCTAATGTTGTAAAGTACAGTCCCAACTGCAAGTTGCTTGTTGTGTCCAACCCAGTGGATATCTTGACCCATGTGGCTGGGAAGATAAGCGGCTTTCCCAAGAACTGTGCTATTGGCAGTGGTTGCAACCTGGATTCAGCCCAGCTCTACAACCTGACGGGAGAAAGGCTGGGCATGCACCCACTGAGCTGCCACGGCTGGATCCTCAGGGAGCATGGAGACTCCAGCGTCCCTGTATGGAGTGGTGTGAATGTTGCTGGTATCACCCTGAAGAATCTGCACCCTGAGTTAGGAACTGATGGGGATAAGGAGCATTGGAAAGAGGTTCACAACCAGGTCATTGACAGTGCTTATGAAGTGATCAAACTTACACATCTGGGGCTATTGGACTATTGGTGGCAGACTTGGCAGAAAGTATAATGAAAAATCTTAGGAGGGTGCATCCAATTTCTACCATGACTAAGGGGCCCTATGGAATCAAGGATGATGTCTTCCTTAGTGTCCCTTGTGTTGTGAAGGTGACTGTGACTCCTGAGGAAGAAGAGGCACGTTTGAAGAAGAGTGTGGATACTCTATGGTCGATCCAGAAAGAGCTGCAGTTTTAAGAGCTTCCATTGTCACTACATCACTGTCTAGGTTACAGGAGGATTTAGTTGGAGTTGTTCCAATTGTCCTTTTTATCTGATGTATACTATTAAGATGGCCTGGGGAAAACATCAGTTTCAGAAAGTTAGAAGTAGAAATGGTCCACAAAACCCCACAGGTCTGTCCTGATGTTGGGTGCTGCTGCACTCATAGTCCTGGTTAGTATGAAGTAGCCCAGCATCTGAGACACCTCACTGAGTAGGCTCCTTACTCTTCAGGCAGATGTGTGTTCCTCTGTTACACAGCTTCACCCACCAAGCCTTGTCTGACCTTTCTTCAGTTGGTCACAGCCTGGGATCCAGTGTACAAATCCAGCATTGCATATCTTGTGTATAAATGTTTTAAAGGACTTTATTTTGTGATATATATATATATATATATATATATATATATATATATATATATATTATATTGCTGTATAATGTAAAAAGAAGAGATCTACCTGTGAACAGTACAACCCAGTGTCACACCAACTACAATACCAAATAAACCTTGAACAGTGAAAAACAAGTGCTTAGAAACACACACACACACACACACACATACACATGGCTTAAAAATCCAGCAGACCACTCCTGGACCATGGAGGGAGCCTGGAATGTCTCAGGAAAAGCATTCGTAGTTTTGTTGTGGGTTAGAGAAGAGACACATTAGCCAAGTCGTATTGAGTGTCTGTGGTTGGAATAATCAACACAAAATAAAACTGACAGCAACTAAAACAACTCATGGCATGCTGGTCGGGATCCACATGGTACAAATTAGCTACGCAAAGCTGGATCCACAAAAACTAGGCTTGCTCCAAGGAACGGCGAAGGAAGCTTCCTGGTGGCAGAAATAATAACTAGTCTTCTGATACGGCTAACACTTGACTAATGAAGCCAATTTTGTTAAAAAAGTGATTTGGAAAATAATTCTGATAATTTCGTTAAAAGAAAATAGATGTGGAAGGTGGTATAATAGTGGCAGTATATAAAACTGAGGGCTTGCATCAATAAAATACTTAATTTTAACATTTTTATCTCATTCTTTAACTTTTTTCTTCTATTTGTTGTTTCTTCCCACATTTTTTATGAGTACATACTGGTTATACAAATTGATGGGCTTGATTTTGGCAGATTTGTATATAATGTACCTTAATCATCCCCTAATTAATTCCCTCCCTTATTCTCCTCTTCTTAAAAAATTACTTTTGAATAGGTAATGGAAATAGTACAAAGACACGAGGTCACACTCTACTGTCCACTTCGGACCCTATTTCAATTCCCAAAGGGTTGTCTCTCCAAAGATAGTTATGACCAGTGTTTTTCAAACATTTTTGTCTATATCCCAGGGCAACACATACATTTCCAATCACAATTCACTGTGCAATTATATAACTGTGGCAAAATTTTCATGAAACAATGCTTACCTCTAATGAAAAATACTGTGAAATTGATATTGAATTTTCAATCAATATTTCAATAAAACAGGACAATTTCAAAAGAAAGCACAAACATTAATGAGTATTTGTGCAATCCATTAAATTGACTTTGTAACTACTAATAGGTTGCCACCTAATTTGAAAATGCCAATGTACTGTAAATACAGATATATATTTATATTTTATGTTTTTGAGAAAGATAAATTATAACACATTATAGTACTTTACTACATCTTTCCTTTTGTACTTAACATGTTGGAAATTATCCTATATTAGTACACATAGGTATAACTTATTTTTCTTAATTGTTATATTCCATTTTATGTATATGTCAGAATTTATAGTTTCCTATTGGTGTGTGTTTGATTTTTTCTTTTGCTACATAATTAATGTAATTAATGGACTTCTCTGTATGTACTATTTATAATTATTTATAGTTTTAGAAGTGGAATTTAAAATCTTGATAGCTATTGCCAAATTGTCATACAAAAAGGTTGAACTGTTTGGGACTTCCAGGAATAGAGCAGAGGAGTGTGTATTTATTTCCCTAGTTAAAGCATTACCAAACTTACTACTCTATGCCAAACCAGTAGGAAAAGAATTTGTTTATAATTTTAATCTACATTTCTTTAAATATGAGCAAAACCAATATATTTTTTAAATGTTTCCTTTATTTCTTTCTTTCTTATTTTTTTTTTTTTTATGGTCAGCTCAGCCCACCCTGGGGGCGGGGCTGGCATGGCATGTGGTGCTGGGGATCGAACCGTGGTCCCTGTATGCTTGCCTAAGCTTGCCTAAGCAGGTGTTTTAGACCACTGAGCTATCTTGCCAACCCAAAACAAATATTTTTTCATGTGGTCAAAAGTCAGTTGCATTTTTCCTTGTAATGTTTTTCACTATTTTTTAACTTTTAACTTTTTCCAATTGATTTGTTTAGAACTCTTTGTAATAGAAACGAATTCCTGGGCCAGCTTGATAGCTCAGTAGATTAATGCGCCTGCTTAGGCAGACACAGGGGCTAGGGGTTTGATCCCAGGTCTGATGTTCTGGCCCTGCCCCTAGGACATGCTGAGCCAGCAATTGAGATGGGATGTGGTGTTATGCGCCTTTAATCCCAGCTCTTGGGAGGCTGAAAACCGAATCACTACAAGTCTGATCTGTGTAGTGAGACCCTGTAGATTGTGTACTTTAAAAACCCTTTAAAACAAAGAAATGAATTCCCCTTTATATTTCTAGAAATATTGTTCCTTCTTTATTGCTTGCTTTTAACTTTGTCATAGGATGTTTAAAATTTTACATTGTTAGATTTTTCTTAATGACTTCTGGATTTAGTGTTATGCTTCAAGAAGTCCCTGCTATTGGTATCAATCAAGTTAAATTTGTAGATTAATGCAAGAAAATAGACATTGTAATAAGAAGTCTCTGCCCAAAATGAGGAACTGTCTTTCTGCTTATTTTTTTTTAGATGATTACTTAGCTTGCTTCATTTGATCTTGAACAATGCTTGTTAAGCTTTTTCCAGGCTTTTTCTTTTGAATTATAATTCTAAATGATCTTTTTTCTCCATTATATTTTTTGCTAGGCAGTTGTTTCTACAAAAGCTATTGACTTTTGTATAATAATTTTTTTATAATCTTATGGCTTAGTTTTTCCTGATATTTATAAATATAATATTGAGGGATGGGGAGACAGCTCAGTAACATAAGCACCTGTCTGGCAAGTGCGAGGTCCTGAGTTCAATTCCCAGAATGAAAAAATAAAAAGTAAATATAATATTGAAAAAAGTAATGATCCCTCCCCTGCACATTTTTAATCTTCTTTTTTATTTTTTGCAAGACTATGTAAAATATGTTAGATGAACCCATTTAAAAGGTCATTGAAGATTTCTAAAAAACAGTATCAATCTTATGTCAGGTTATGTACGTATTTTTTTGTGTGTGTAAAATACAAGGAAGAAGTGATATAAAATCAATGAAAAATGGAACTAGACTTTTTAAAGTTTCTTATACTAGGAGAAAATATCACACCATGTCATATAAGTAGATTATAAGTCAAAGATACAGTATAAATCTTAAAAGAAAAATTAAGATTAAACAATTTTCAGAAAATTAATTAAATCTTAATTAATTAAAAATTAAATATTTCAAAACAACATTCCAAAATTGAAATTAAATCATGAGTCCAACTAAGAGGCCAAAATGTTGTATATCATATGTATGAATCTGTGATCAATTCAGAGTACTCACATAGTATTTGAATAGCTTAGTATATGTAAAAATATCAACTAAGAAAAGAATTTTATGGTAGCAAAGATTTACTAAGGATAAAACATAACATAAATACTGGAGTGGCAAATATATGACCAGTACTTCTAACAGTTTGGGGATAAGACATTGCACAAAGTTGTAGTATGTGGTTGACGTGGACAGTGTCCATGACGCTTACTGGTGGCCAGGTGTCACTCGTGGGACTGAGCTACTTCTATTTCCTTGATATCCACCCTGTAGACCCAGACAGAATCATGACCCACAGGGTGCTGGAGAAGTGCATTTGTAGAGTATGCTGATGGGAATATTTTGCTGCTGTATACAAAAAAAATAATTGAAAGACTGCTGTTATATACCTCTTTTTTTCCTGTGTTTAATTGTTTGCTCTATTTGGTGGGTTCTTCCTATTCTCATTCATGGAGTTGTGGTCATTTTGATCCTTCTCTAGAATCTTTTAAATAGTATGTATAGGCTAGGCTTTTTTCTGCAGTACCAGGGATTGAACTCAGGACTCTGCATTTGCCAGGCAGGTGCTAATTCTACTGAGCTATCTCCCCGGCCCTAAACATTGAGAAGGATTTTTTTTTTGGCTCAGGCTGCCTTAAGGGCAGGTCTGGTAAGGCAGGTGGAGGTGGGGATTGAACCTGAGTATCCTGTGCCTGATTGCATTTGCAGGCGCTTAAACAACTGAGCTAACTGGCAGACTCCCCCCTCCCGTCCCTGACTTGGCTTTGTCATCATGAAATTCTTTAGTTGTTCTTTGTCATGGAAGTATTTCACTTCTTCATTATACTTGAAAGAGTTTTGCAGGGCGTATCAGTCTGATTTAGAATGTTTTTTTCTTGTAAGACTTGTAGTACTGTGCTACATGCTCTTCTTGACTTAATGGTCTGTGAAGAGAAAACTGCCATTATTCTGATGGGTTTTCCTTTAAATATGATGCTTCTTTTCTCTAGCAGATTTTAGTATACTCTTCCTGTGCTGAATTTCTGGGATCTTGATTATTATATGTCTGGGTGTGGTTTTAATTGGGTTGATGTTATTTAGAGTTCTATATGCTTTGGTTACCTGAATGTCATATTGTTTCCCCATATTTGGGAAGTTTTCTGCTATTACTTCTGTCCATATTCTTTTTATATAACTTGTATTGACTCCTTTCTCATTGGTGCCTATTAGTCTTAATTTGTTCACCTTTACATTATCTTGCAGATGTTAAATTATTTTTTCCTGCATCCCAGTTGTTTTTAAGAGATCTTTTCTTACCTTTTCACTAGTCACAACTAGTTTCAAGGTCTGAAAGTCTATTTTCACTTTCATTGAAATGCTTTTGCTAGTTTGTAATTAAGGGTCTAATTTCCTATATAGTACTTTGAATCTGCTTCATGCCTTCTATTTCTTTCCTATATTGCTCATTCAAGGATTCCATCATTTTTCTATTCTCCTCTATTTTTTTTTATCAGTATCCTCTTTAGAGGTACTTAGTACTTCTTTCATTATAGTTATCATTTCTTTTTTTACTTCAGAAATTATTTCTGATATGATTTCCTCTATACCTTTCTGCAGGTGTTTCTTTACTTCAGAGACTATTATTTCATAGATTGCAGGAGTGTGATTTCCAGTTTCTTCTATGCTATTGTTTCCTGCATTTGTTCTGGTTGGGCTTGGGGCCTGAGAATGCATTCTGCTCCTTCTCTTTTTCATTTTGTTTAGCACTGTCTTCTGTTCTTTGGTGTAGAGATTAGATAGAGTTATTATTTTAGCCCAGGTCTGGATCTGCCAAATTTAAACTCATCCAGGTGGGTATGGTTTGGGTCTAGCTTCTGTGCTCCACTTTTTCCTGCTGTATCCCTTGGAGGTGAACCCAATGTGTCACAGTTGCAAGATGTTCTGCTCCTGGATCAGCTGGGTGGCTCTTATCTCTAGCCTCTCTGCAGAGAGTTCTGCTACAGGGTTTCACACAGGATCTGTTGGAGGAAGTTCCACTCACATGCCAAGCATGGGCTTTGGCTTGAATGAAGAGCCTATGAGCTCTGGGTGGTCTCACTCACTCTAGGCCTGGGCTCTGGGTCAGAGGAGGATCTGACGGGCCCTGGGCAGTTGTCTTCTGTTTTTTATAGTTGCTGAGAGGCTTTTATCTTGTTACTGGGACAAAATACCTGACACCCAAAATTAAGGAAGGAAGGGTTTATTTAGTTCACAGTTTGTGGCGGTTACAGTCCATATTCAGCTGGCTGCAAGGTGGAGTGGCACATGGCAGAGGGCAGAAGTTCATGGCAGTGGAAAACAGCAACACAGCAAGAGCAAAAAGGCAGGTGCTGTGGCAGCAGCGGCAGAGGCAGGGAGCAAGTCTCTGTCCCTTATATTGCATTCAGGCTCTCTGCCCCAGGGTGGGTGTAGCACTCACACCCATAATCCCAGCATTGGGTCACGAATTAATCACAACCTCTAGAAGTCTGCCCCAGTGACTACATGAAGCTTTCAGGGGACACCCAGATGCAAACCATAACAGAGGCACAAAAACTGTAGGGTTGGGCCAAGGACGCAGCTCAGCATAAGTGCTGAGGACACCAGGTTAAGAATAACTAAGATATTTTGGGGCTTTACGGATGTATCATCATATGAATATGTGCCAAGTCAACAGATCGCCAAATCTGCCTGGTAAGCGCAGGGTCGCAAGCTCAATCCCTGGCACAAAAGAGGGAGGGAGAGTCTTATTAAGAGGTATTTTTCATGTTGTATTTGGATGGTCAGGCCCCCATCACTGAACCCAAGTCCACTCATTTGCAACCACTTGGAGAGCACCCAGTGAATAGAGAAGTTGAAGAGGCAGCTGGGGTAAACCAGTAAGACGAATCAGATCATGGGCTAGTGTCCTGAAAAACCATTTTCTCTACAAAGGCTCGACACAGTGAGTATCAAGCTCCTTCCATCTTTAGTCAAGGGAAGAAGAAAGGGGAAGTTAGCCAAGGAAATGATCAATGCCTGTGGTCTCCTGGACAGCTCTCTGATGTTCTAGAACAGGATGCTGCAAAGCCTGGCATTTGGAGATCTGTTGACTTGGCACATAGTCATAGGATGCATTCATGGATCCCCCAAATATCTTAGTTACTCTTATCATGGTATCTGTCAGGGATGAGAATGAGATTAGGGAGGTTTCGGCTAAATCAGCCAGTTGCTCCTAGTGTTGGACAAACATAATCTAAGTGGCCAACGAGTTGCATCCTTATTGTAGCAGAAGCATTTTCTAGGAAAGGATCACAGGTCTGTGGCCTGTAGCAAAGCTAGTAGACTAATAACATGCCATTCAGCTGTAGGATCCTCCAAATTAGTGATTTTTAAAGTTAGATTAAAATCATGTAACAAAAAGCAAGTGAAGCTGGAAGGTTTAGTTTCTTTCCTTTGGTTTCAAATCTCCAGTAATAGATGGTAGAGAGAAGGACTTGTAGGCAGGGTCTCTGTCTCCAAACTCCTGGTTTCACATCCCAGCTCATCACTTATAAGCACTGTGACCTTAGACAAATTACTTAACACTTCTGTGATTCAGTTTCCTCATCTCTAAAATAATAAGATCCACTTCATAAAGACTAAAGAAGAAGGCTACGTAAGAACACTTAGCACTCTTGTAGGCATATGGAATATTGGTAAGCATTAAAAATGTTGGTCAACATTTTCATTAGAGCTAACAGTCATTGATAAGTCTAGCAGAGTTTAACTACAGCCATTTAGAATGTATTTACTAGATTTTTATACTAAGTCAATCCCCAAACTTTTCAGCATTTACCTTAATCAAAACTAGTTCTCCATTAAAGAATCTGATAAGTTTGATACATTTACTTACACTAATGCAGATTTGTCTTTAAGGGTATCTCCATAGAAGCCAGTTACCATTAGAGGGCTTAATGCCCACTTTTTAATTCAGCATCTATTAGTTGTTAAGTACAATAACACAGTGATAAGTAAGACCTTTTCCTCTTTTTGAGGACATATGTTCCAACTCATGAAATAGATGATTATGCAAATAGAGAATATTTGATTTTTGGCATCTCCACTCATCTGGGCAGTGGTGGAGAGCCACCTCAGCCAGCCACCAGCTTCTCTGCGACTATGAAAGGCACTAAGTTTATCTGGGGGACTCACTCTAAAGTAAGAGCTGAGGCCTGAGAAGGAATCACAGAGAGAACATAAACAATTTTAAGAGTCTAACTCGAGACTGGCTATCATTGGTTGAGTTATTGTTATGGACATAACACTTTAGATTTTAGCATGACCTCCTTTAATTCTGTCATAGCTCTCAGAAGGATGCAGAATAGGCTTCATTCAACAGGTAAGAGACAGAAGCCCAGTGAGCTGGAATCCTTGCCTAAGCCTACCTGGGTCATAAATTGCAGAGATTGGAACTGCTGATTTTTTTTAATCTGCCTGCTTGTTATGGGTTGTGTATCGGTGTCCCCCCAAAGCCTCATGCAGTCTTGGGGTGGCTTCTGGAGTTTGTGATTGATTATTGTGGGTGTGGATGTTGCACCTGCCCTGGGGCAGGTAATTTGCATTCCAATGTAAGGAGGAAAAAGAACTTAGCTGTTTGAGCTGTTGCTACCACTTCTTTTGGCTCTCTCTTGCTCTTTGCTGCCGCCATGGAAGGTTGCTTTCCGCTATGTGCTGCTCTGCCTTGGACCCAGCTGAATATGGACTGAGCCCTCCAGTAACTGTGAGCTAAATAAACCTTTCCTTCCTTCAATTTGGATGTCGGGTATTTGTCCCAGCAATGAGATAAGAGTAACTGAGATACTGCTGTCATGAGTATTATGCTTTATTCTGATTGTCCTCTGACTTAGCCACATGGGCTTGTGCCAGAGCTCTAGTTGGGGGGTGCTTGCAGTGAGAACTGGCAGAACTCTTTTGCTCAGATCTCTGGGACATCAGTGACTAGCCTCACTCTACTTTGTAGATCACAATGAATTGCTTTGCCTAGTAAGGTTGTGTAGGTTGTTCACAGCACAAGGGTACCCAGGTGAGGAGGCTAAAATCCAGCCTGTGCTGGCTTTGCTAAAGGCTCTTTGGTGAGAGGTTGTATGTACCAGAGGCAGAGGCATTGTTTCCAACTCCTATCATTGTGATCTGTGGAGTAATTGCAACCCTGCCTCTGATGGCAGCTCCAAGTAGGTGTGCTCCTCACATGGGGCAGCTGCTGGAGCCCAGTAATGATAGTGACCTGGGTGGGGTGGGTTCAGCTTTGTGGTATGCATAGGAATGTCTGTTCTGATCCATGCTTGTGAACATGGTTTCCTTGACTCATGATGCTATGGCCCCTGCTGGTTCAATGGGCTGGGACAGGCAAGAAGTGTAGGGGACAAGTCTTAAGTGACTTCCTAGACTATGGGTGCACTTGGTGGTATTGGTGGCAAGAGAAGAGAGGCCCACCATGAGCTGCAGCAGGCAGGAGGAAAATGAAAGACACCAGAAGTCAATCCTGCGTGCTCCTGTACCCACCCTACAGCCAGGAAGGAGCAGATTCCAGGTTGTGAGCTTCCCCAGGGCCCTCAGGAAATGAGCCACGAGAGCTGCTGCGTGATCTTAGTAGGTGGTTGTGGGAGCCAGCTGCACACGCATCACCATGCATTTGGGAATAGGGCGGTGGTGCGTGAATGCTGTGGGATGCCCCATGCGTGGAGGCTGCTCACAGAGCTCACAAGCATGTGGCCTTGTAAAGTAGAGAGGGGTCTGTCAGGCAGAAGCTGGGAATGGCCAGCAGCCCAGCAGCCTGCAAGAAAGAGCAGCCACCTACCCTCCTAAGAAGGGACAGGGAGGAATCAGCAAACCCATCCCAACTTTTCAAAGCGATCCTAGGGCTGGCCTGGGGTGGAGTGTGGAGACTGGGGTGGCGGGAGAGCAGCCCAATGGGCACTGTGAGTAGCCTGCCCACAAACAGGGTCCTGGAGCTTGGCTCTCAGACCCAGTGGGCTAAGTCCCCAGGAGCTATGCAGGGAAGTTGATACAGCAGCATGAGATCATAAAACTCCTTCAGAGAGACCCTGGTTAAACCACACACACACACACACACACACACACACACACACAGAGACACAAAAGAGTCAGAGACAGAGACAGAGACAGAGAGAGACAGAGGGAGACAAAGAGAGCTAGCCAGGCTAGGTTGGGGGCCTTTTTAAATTTGAAGAGAGAGAGAAAATGAAGCTCTGCAAATCAGAAGGCTCTGACAAGCTGCCAGGGAAGAGGGGAGCAGAGAGCAAACAGGGAACACAGAGATTCCCACACCACCTATTGTGTGCACTGCTGCCCTAGGGAGTGCTTGGCTGAAACAAAGGCAGGCACCCCGCAACTGTGGGACACTGGAGGTGGCTGGCACGGAGTGCAGGAGGGGAAGGGTCTCTGAGGTGGCTGGGCTGCGGGCAGCCAGGAGTGGCACATGGCACGAAGCCCAGGGTAAGGTGTCCAGGGCCTCACCTAATCTGCCTTGCTGGAGAGGGAAGAGGAGAGTCACTGGAGTGCCGCCCCTCAGGTGTGTGACTGGGGGCTGTCATCTCAGTCAGCAGGGAGCTGAGGCTAGATCCACTGCCTGTCCCAGGAAGCGCACGTAGCTCAGAGGGCAGTACCTAATTGTCTGCTTCATCCTCAGCCTTTTAAGTTTTTATTTTGAGAGAAGGGCTCCTCCCCAAGGTGCCCAGGATGGGCTGGGACCTGAGTTCTTCCTGCCTCAGCCGAGTGAGTAGCTGGGATTACGGATGTGTACAGCTGCGCAGGTGCACTGCTTTGTGATCTGACTGCTAAGCTTCTTTCCTCAGCCTTGTCCACCTTTTATCTATGTCATGGTCATCTAAACAAACTGAACTCTTTGGCGCCCATCGGGGAAGAAAACCATAGAAATCTAGAATCAAAGGCACCTAGTTCCGCTGCCTACCCGTGTGACCCTGATCTTTCACTCAGCATTTTAAGCCTCTGTTTCCTGATTGTAAAAGATGGAGAAAACAATGAATGCCGCAATTAAAATTTAAATATGTAAATTTACAATTTTATTGTGGTTTTCATATATATATATCACATATAAGATAGATATCAAGTACATGATATATATCATATGTAATATATATATGTATATATTACTATTTTCTATTAGAAAATAGGTTAAAAAACAGATTTGGATTTACAGAACAGTTGCTAAAATAGAATTCCCAATACAGCCACACCCAGCTTCTCCTGTTATTAACACCTTGCCTTATATGGTGCATTTGTCACAGTCCCTAGAACAAGATTAACATGATTATAAGTTAAAATCTATACTTTGTATAGGCTTCCTTCATTTTTAACTGAAGCCCTTCTTTTTCTCCTCTCCTATTTTGAATCCCATATTTAATGTGGTTACCTTGCTTCCTGAGGGGGCTCTTGGCTGTGACACTCTCTTGTTTTCCATGGCTTTTATCAATTTTGAGGAGTTCTGGTCAAATATTTTGCAGAATATTCCTCAGATGAGATTATTTCCTGGTGTTTTACCTGTGGGGTTATGCTGGGATTGTGGAGGAAAACTACAGAAGTAAAAGTACATGTTCATCTTGTCACATCGAGAGTGGGCAGGGTCAGTGTGACTTGTCCCGGTGGCTCTCCACTGTGACTCTGTCTCAGCCACTGTTTGTCTGGCTTCCTTTACAGAAAGAGTCACCTCCCATTGCTTCCCCACTTCCACACTGTGTTCTTTGAAAGAGATCCCTATGTGGGGCTCACACTTAAGGAGTGGAGTGTGACATGCCCCCCCCCCCTGCTTGGGGCGCAATATCTATGTAAGTTATCTGGAATCCTTTCACACGGGATTTGTTTCTTATCTCTGCTTTATTTATATTAGTATGGATTTATAGGTATTTATCTTGTGCTTCACTTTAAAATCCAATACTGTATTATTTGCTTTCTTGCTCAGATTGTTCCAGCGTGGATCATTGGAGTGTATTTTTAATTGGGCTGTTTGTTTTCCTATTGTTGAATTTAAAGAGCTCTTTTTATATTTTTGATGCATGTCTTTTATCTGATATGCTTTGCAAATATTTTCTCAAAATTTGTGGCTTATGTTTTCATTCTTTTCACAATGTCTTTCATAGAACAGAAGACTCTGGTTTTCGATTTTTAAAAAAATATGCATTTTTTTCTTTCTTTGATTGTGCTTTCGGTATCGTATCTAAGAACTCATCATGAAATCCAGTACCACATAGATTTTCTGTTTCTTTCTTCTAGAAGTTTTAAAGTTTGATATTTTACATTTAGTTTTGTCTTACTCTGTTCTGTGTTCTTTTTTTGTTTTTTTTTGTTTTGTTTTTGTATTTAGGGCAGGGTGTACAGGATGTACAGGGTCTCACTGCATAGATTGGACTTGTAATGATCCTCCTGTTTACAGCTTCCCAAGTGCTGGGATTACAGGCATGGGCCATCACGCCCAGTCTCAATTGTTGTCTCAGTGCACCCTGGGGGCAGGGCCAGCATGGCGGGCCAGGAGATCAAACCCCCAGCCCCTGTGTCTGCCTATGTTCTGTGTTATTAACACAAATAGGACAGGAAGGAAGAAGAAAGAGAAGTGCGAGCTCATCCTGCCAAGACCTATATGGTAGTGACCCACTCGTGGGGGTGGAGCCCTACTGCCCCGAACACTTACTTCCCACAGGCCCTGCATCTCAGCACTGTTGCATTAGAAATTATATTTCAACATGAGTTTCAGAGAAGACAAAAACATTCAAATCTTGAGTCTTGAGTATGATGTAAGGTCTGTGTCTGGACTTCTATTTTGTACAGGTTGGAAAGGGTCTAATTTATCCATTGAAGATTATTGGACTATGTGAGCATGAGTCACTGTATGCACTCTGTTCTGTTTCACTGATCTTTTGTCCATTCTTTCACCAGTAGTAGTCTGTGTTGCTTGCTGCAGCTTTGTAATACATCTTGAGCTCAGGTAATTTGCTAGTTAACTTGGCATTGCTGGGACAAGATATACAACACCTACAGCTTAAAGGAGAGGTTTTTGTCCATAGTCTCCTGGCTCCAAAGCAGTAATGTATGGTATATCTTTGCCCAAAGATGTGGCAGAGGAAAGCCTCAATTTCTGGTGGCGTGGCAGCAAAGAGAAAGAACAAAGCCAGGGAGAAGAAGCTAGGGATAGCCATGTTTTTAAAGTTATGCCCCCTTGACCCACAAAGACACCTCCAGAAGTGTGTTTTATTGGCCTCCTCAGTGTCTCTCAAGTCAATCAAGTTGACTGTCAAAACTCATCATCTGAGGCATGTGAGCCTTTCTTACTTGGTTCTCTTCCTTCTTCAGGATTCACTGGTCACTCGAGGCTTTTGCCTTTCCACATATATTAGTGTGCTCAGGCTGCTATGACAAAGTATTAAAGACTGGTGCTTTAGACAGTAACACTTCATTTTCTCATAGTTCTGGAGGCAGGTGAAAGTGCCAGCATGGTGAGATTCTGGTGAGGACTTTTGTCCTGGGTTGCAGTTGGCCTCTACCTTGTGTCCTCTTGTGGTACTGAGAGCAAGGTCTCTTCCTGTAGAGTAATAACCTTATAACCTACCTCTCTGACCTCACTTAACCTTCTTGTTTCCCCAAAGACCCTGTCTCTAAATACAGTCATATTGGGGGTTAGGGCTTCAGCATATACATTTTTCAGGGACACAGTTCAATCCATATAGTATTACATGTATTTACAACAGACAAGTTTACCCACATCTGTGATATAGCTTGAGAGGATTTTGGCTAGGATTGCAATCTGTTTATAGATCAAACTGGGGGTAACTAAAATCTTAATAATGTATCTTTTAATTCAGAAAAGCAGACTAAGTTTCTATTCATTTAGATCTTTCCCACATACTTAATTATATTTTATTAATCAATCTAATATTCAGATTAATATTAATATTTTAATAACAGTTTAGTAATAATATAATATTATGGTTATTAATATTAGTAGTAATGCTTTAATGTATATGATCCTGTATGTGTTTTGTTAAATTTATATCAAAGTGATTTTTTAAATTTTTAAATAGTAGTTTTAAAAATTTCAAAATCCCAGTCCTAGTCCAGGCCCGGTGAATGTGTGGGAGAGCTTCCAGCTACCCTGCACCAGCGGGACCTACTTCTGGTCCCAGCACAGGCGCAATGTGGGTGAAACCCTCTTACATCCGCTTGGGACGCCCCCCATCAATCCGTACTACCCCCCCACACCCCGTACACAGGGTAGGAATTTCTGCCACATTCCGGGAACCCCCAGATCCAGTCCTATCCCAGGCCTGGTGAGTGTGTGGGAGAGCTACCTCTCCCCCCTACTCCACCTTGTCCCCTCCAGGCTCAGCTCAGGCCTGGCATACATGCCTGGGGTGAAACCCTGCAGCTGCAATCCCTGCAGAAAGTATAGAGGATAGAACCACCCAACTAGTCCAGGAGCAGAAAATCTTGCCAGAGGGGCACAACAGGTGCACCCTCAAGGGCAGCAGCAGGAAGGAGCTGAGCACAGCATCCAGACCCAAGCCAGGCACAGCTGGATAAATCCAAACTTTGTAGATCTGCACCTGAACTTCGGTACATGCTAAGATTATAACTACAACTAAGATCTACAACAAAATTCATAAGACAGTGCTACGCAAAACGATGAGAAGAAACAAAATGCAACCTCAGAACCCAAGCCCACCCATAATAAGTGCAGAGGACACCAACACAGAACAAATTGGGAATCACACAGCTGAAAGCAATGAATCAACAGCTTCTGAAATAAAGAAACAGCTGCAGAAAGGTATAGAGGAACTCAGATTGGAAAAAAAAAGAAATCTCTGAATTAATAACATCTGCAGTGAAGAATCAAATGCAGAAACATATGGAGGAAACCCAATGCCCACCCAGAACAAGTGGAGAGGACACTAGCTCAGCTCAAATGCATGAATTAATAGCGTCGATAGTAAATAAGCAACAGCAGAAAGATATAGAGGAACTCAGAGCGCAATTCTTTTCTGAAATAAAAAAAAGAA
>NW_004524842.1:704607-716874 GCF_000260255.1 Octodon degus
AATGATAAACTTGAAGCCTTTATATTGAAGTGGATGCCACTTGAACATATACTCATAAATGAAATATACCAGACACACATGTGTAAATATCGTATAGCTTCTCAGTATGAGAACTCTAAAGAAGAAATACAAATAGAAAGGTATAATACAAGTTAAAGGAAAGCAGGATCTCAAGGGCTAACTAATTAAGAGAGGGAAAGGAGAAGAGCTAGGAAACATGACAATGTCAAGTCATACAGTTATATGTAAAAGATGGGTAAGGCAATGATCCTGAGAATCTCCAGAAGATTTTTTAATCTAGCAGTTAATTGGAAAGATTCTCACCCTAAGTATACATACTGAAACCTGTGAACTAAACAACTGCAGTGCAGATAGTAATCTGTAATAGTAATTTCATGCTTGGAGTGCCTGCCATTCTGGTCTTCTGAATACAGCCTGCTTGTCATGACATGCCAGTTGCTGCTATGAAGTTTCTCGGGTAGATTGTTGTTCAAAAAGAAGGGGTTGGTGAATGAAAGCAAAAGACAGGAATAGGAATATTGTGGGACTGTCCTGCTTCAAGGTTGTATATGGTGAGATTATTGCATTTATGTGTAAACATAAGAAATATATAATTCTTTTTGCCTATTTTAAAAATATATTTTAATTTTTAAATTTTTTTTATCATATTCTGTAGGGACTTAAAGTTCAACATGTCAATACTCGATGAAAAATACCTGTTCCATATTATGCCTAAGATGTTTGATATGCAGACAGATAGTGAGGTTAAGCTTAACAGCCTACGTTGTATGGTAATAACAATAAGCTTGTCTTCTGGATGGTTAACAACCTAAGTATGCAGACCAAAATTAGATGAAAAGGAGGGCTGCAAGGAAAGCCAACATTTTGGCCCTTGCCTTCCAAGGTCAATTAAGTTTCAGGACACATGAGAACTTGTACTGTAATGTCATGTAACTTGGTAGTGTCCCAAATTTTCTGATCAAGGAGATTATGGGGCCAAAGAGGAAAGTGATCAATGATGTAGAGTGTGCCTAAGAGGAGTCACATGGAGAGAAAACATTCTTTCAGGCTTTCACAGAGAGCACATTGGCCAAGCAATGGCCGTGACTCATCCACATAGCTGACACTGACAAACAATCTGAGGTACAGGATCTCAGGATAAATCCTGAGGGGATTTCACTGACCTTCTCAGACCCAAAAGCTACAACTCTTGTTGCATAGGTCCTGTTTTACCTTGGTTTTAACCATCCAGCAGAAAAGTATAAAAACGAAATATAGGAAGTAAAGCCATGCTGTTATGTTGAGCTGTAGAGGACTCAGGTCAACAATTTCTGACATTGCCAGTCAAGTGGAAGACCCAATACTATTATGGGCTCCTGGACTCTTTTGGAATATTTTGCTGAGTTTACACACCTATAATATTCAATTAACGGAACTCAACACAAGGGTATACAGATGAATGTCCATTTTGTATCTGTGTATTCAAAGTGGTTAGGATAAATACATAGTTACATTGTCTTAATGAATAGAGGGATTTGTTCTAATGGTGTTTGTAGATAGGATATCATGTCCACATCTTGTACAGTAATTCACCACTTTGAGGAATGTATGCAATTTGTTAATTATTGTAACTGTCCTACCAATTTGATTTGAAACTGTCTCATTGCTATTTGTTTATCAATAAAATTATGGGAAAAAAGGAAAAAAAATAAAAATTTCAAAATCAAATTATTCATTGCTAGTAGATTGCAATGGATTTTTTTATACAGAATTTTATCCTCAGACCTTGTTGTACTTACATATTAGCTTCAGGAGTCTTGTTTTTTCTTTTTCTACCAGCTTCCTTAGGGTTTTTTTCCACATAAACAATCATATACCAGCTGTAAATAATACTGTCTAGTATTATTTCTGTCTTTCACACCCATACGCCTTTTATTTTTCTTCTCTTATCCTAGAACTTCCAGTGTAATCTTGAGTAGGAGTAGTCAGCAAGGATTCCCTGGCTTTGTTCCTCATCTGAGAGGGAAAGTGTGCAGTCTTTACTGTTAAGTACGGTAGCAGCTGTCAGTTGTTTTAGAGACGCTATTAAATTGAGAAAGTTGTGCCTAATTCCTGCTTTACTGAGGATTTTGTCATGACTGGGAGCTAAATTTTGTCAAAATTTTTTTCCACAGCAATTGATGTGTTTGTACATTGTACTCACCTAATACATTGTTACAGTCATTGCTTTACATACACAATAAGTTATCTTTTGGGCCATTGGAGAGTAGGAAAAATATAATATGTTATTTTGTCTTTATGTATTCCTTCTCTGATGCCCTTCTGTAGACCCAAGTTTTTGACCTGTAGATATTTTTTTTCTGCTTGAGGAACTGTTGATATCTCCTGCAAGGGAGGTCCACTCACAATGAATCCTCTCACTCTGTGTTTGTCTGAGAAAATCTTTTAATCTATCTTGTTTTTGGAAGACATAGGATCATAGGTTGGCAATATTTTTAGCTCTTTAAATAGTCAATCCTCATTTTCTTTGATGTCTAATGAGAGGTGTAGTATAATTTTTGGTTTTGGTTTTCAATGCAGGGTCTCACTGTGCAGTCCAGGCTGGCCTTGCAGTCACCACGTGGCAGGGATTAGGAGCATGTACAACCATGCCCAGCTGTAATTTTCATCTTTGTTCCAAGTGCTGGGATTGCACTTGTCCATCACCACGCTTGCCCTGTTCCTCTACGACTAACATTTGTTTTACTCCTCTCTGGCTTCTTTATGATTTTTGTTTGTCTTTGGTGTTCTATAGTTTTAGTGTGATATGCCTGGGGCTTTTCTCTTTAAAATGGTTTTGTTTGTTATGTATAGCCCACTTTAGCCCACAGGTTGAACTTTTCTTTTCTTGTCTTTTGTCATAACTTATAATTTGTTGTTCTTGCCATTGAAAGACGACCATGTTGTATTAAGCAATTGGAGGTGAGGAGACAATGCCTTTTGTCCATGGATTTGTATCCATCTGCCTAATAGTCAAACTATATATTTGTTGTAGTTCATGGATACCTAGGGCTTCAGATTCCTTCAGTGTTCTTCTTTTTGTCTCCTCTTGACTTGGATCTTTTCTGTCTGCTTCTCCTCAGAGAGTCTGTGTTTAATCTATCCTCTAGAAGTAATCCAGTGTTACTGTCCTGGAGTCCTGTGGGTGTGGGTCAGGACAGCAGTCGGTGACTCGGGATCAAGCTTCAATCTGATGGTGGATCAGTGCTTCAGAGCTGGGACCTCACTGCATTTCTCCAGTAGCGATGCTTTTCCACACCAGCTCCTGCTCCCTGCTCTGGCTGTGGTGTCCCCATCTATTTCCTTGATTCCTCACTTTTTTGACTATGTTTTCCCCTTAAGAGAGACAGAGACTACTTTGGAGAAGGATGGAGTAGGAGGAGTTTCTTCTTTCTTACTGGAAAAAGGCTGAAGTAAAGTCTTTTTTCTTCAGATGGTAGCTTTTGTTGTGAAAAAGTGCTGGTTTTATTTCACAGTAATTACTCTTCTTGTCCTGCTAGAAAGATCTGTTAACTACTAGATGGGAAGTGGGGGCTCCACCACAGTGGTGGCCCCAGGAGCCACTCAGTAGTCTTCTGGTAGTTCACACTGAACCTCCAGACAATTTGCAAAATTTCCATTTATTGTTTTTACCAGTTTGTGACTCTAGTGGCTTCTCTTCCCATGTAGATCTCAGCTGTGTTTTCCTGGTCTGTCTGACCTGTCTGCCGGGTCTTGAGGTGTTTCCTGTGATCTCAGCTCTCACGTGGGTGTAAGAAGTTATCAGCTTTCTATTTATTTGGGTTTTTGTTGTCATGAAGGTGGGAGAGATGCCTTCTAAGCTTGGGCTGAAAACAGAGGTCCCCTCACAGTTATTTCAAGGGCAGATGGGTGTAAAAGTCCTTCGTAAATGATAAATATTCTACAGGTCTTAGTTGATTTGCAAAGTAGGATTAAGTTATGGGTGGGAGGGAGAGGGAACTTGGTGCATGTCTTATGCTATCTGATTTCAAGAACATGATCTTGTCTAAAGGAGAGATGGCTAAAACAGATGCACAAGGAAAAAACACGGAAGACACAACTGAGATGAAGAGAGATGATCTCTCCCTGTTCTACCCGCTCTGCTTTCACACCCCCTCGTTGTTTTCTTCCCTGTCACTTCCCTGGCTCCAGTCATTCGATCCTGTTTGACCTCTGTCTTGCAGCCAGCTGTGGGCATATCTGGCTGTCCATGCCATGGATCTTCTGAGTCTCAAAGGGATGGACAGAAGGACTATAGAGGAGCTCCAGGGCTGGCTGTGACTCTAGCATTTCCCCCAGAGAAGACACAATCGTAGAGCAAGAGGCCAGACTCTGGCTGCCCATAGACAGAAGGCATTTCCTGTGCTCTAGGAGCTTGGGAGGACAACAGGACAGCTTCCCATTCTAAGGAGGCAGGAGCCATCATAAATAGAATTATGTTAGGTCATGTGCAAAGTGATCCCTTCACACTTCCAGAAGCTCAGACCTAGTCCCTAACTCAGGGAGAGGTGTCACAGGATACTTGTGGGAAAGCACCACTCTAGTAAAGAGATAAGGCGTCATATCTGAGACAGGCAGCCTCATGCTCTGCTTTCTTTCTTACTTTGTAATGGTTTGTGCAAGCTATTAGATTTTACTGTCCCCTCATAAAATCACAGCTATGTCCTGTGTATCAGACTGATCAAGTGCTCTGCCTATACCTCATTTAAGTCCTATAGCAACTTTGGGAGGTAGGCCCAAGTCATCTCATTTTACTGCAGGGAAATTAAGGCTCAGTAAATGTGGGAAGGGTGGAGATAAAAGGCTCACAGGCTTATTACGGTGATTGTATGATTTAATGCATTTGCAGTAAGCACGCAGTGTGTAATTGTGTATGAATGCCTGGCTCCACTTTCTCTTTGAAAACTTTCAGTTTTCTTCAAAAAATTTAGAAAAGTACATGAAAGTCTATGAATAGTACTCTTCACAATACTACTCAAGTTAAAAAAAAAGGAGACTATGCCTTTCCCTTCCCCAATTTTTATTTTTTTACTCCCAAAGGTATAAGTATCTTGACTTTTGTGGAAATCACTATTTCGATTCTCTTTATAATTTCATCACCTGTTGTTTAAGGTGTCTTAGTTAATTTTATGTAGTCTTTTTATATTTTCCATAATGAATGAATACATATATATGTATTTTTAAAATTTATTTTTTTAATTTTTTTTAATGCATTGGTACAAGGTCTACAAGGTCTCACTACATGGATCAGACTCGTAGTGCTTGTCCTGCTTTCAGCCTTCCAAATGCTGGGATTACAGGCACGCACCACCAAGCCCAGTCTCAGTTGCTGTCTCAGCACAGCCCTGGATCAAACCCCGGCTGCTACGCTCTGCCTAAGCAGGCACTTTAGTCCACTGAGCTATCTGGCCGGCCCCATACTTATATTTTAAATAAATAAAATCTATGTAGTTGAGACCTCCAGGGGTAATGATTTAAAACCATTTTAGAAGTTGTGATAGAAAAGTGGTTCTCTTTTTTATGTGAAAATGTTATTAAATACTATGTATACATCATAAGCAACTTCTGCAATATGTTTTTACATAAAGTTACATAGTAATAATAGATGTCACCATTTGTATACATTCTTCAACAGTAGTTTTAAGTGTTTTTAAAATTTCCGTAACACGTTATGGATTCTCTTGTGGCTGATGACTTTTGCTCAGCACTGACACTTACCCATTTTCCTGTGTGCAGCTGGAATGTGCTAATGTTTTTAGCGATGCATATGGCCTTATTATGTAAACATACCACACAACATTATGCATCTTGCTACTTATTGGTGTTTAAGTGGTATCTAATTTTTGGCTATTACCAACAATTCTGATATAAACTCTCTAATACATAGTACTCAGTAATGATATAGAAATTATTGAGTCATGGAGTTGATATAAGACATAATTTTTAAAGTCGATATATCATAGGGGCATGAGAACTGCCTTTCTGCCAGTTTCCCCCAGCACTTCCCACTGTCAGTTTCTGATTTCAACAATTATTTTTTATCCCTGTTCTCTTTTAAAATAAGTTTTTCTCTATAGCACAGTAGGTAGTGAATTGGACTTCTAAAAAGTATTTTTTTAATATATATTCAGATGTGCAACTAATTAAAATGATGCTAGACTGGCTTTTGCAAATGTAATATACATTGTTGTTCATGTAAAAAACCTAAAAGAGTATTTCATTGGCAAAAGCAGGTTCCCAAGGACAGACAGAATCCTGTCAGGGCAGGAAAAATCTGGAAACACTGGCTGTGGTGTCCAGTAGCTTTGGGTCTACAGATAGAGCCAGGCTTTCTCCTTGAAACATAAAACGCAGAGTCCCAGTATTAAAAGGAATAAACCCTTGGCAGTGCCCCTTGCTGACACCCAGGAGCTGTATCCCAAACACTGAATGGGACATTAGTTTAATCAGGCTGAATGCCAAGTACATCATGATAACAGCATATGAGTTCATCTGATTGATTTCTCAGGTAACTCCTCTGTATTTCATGTTGATAATAAATACAGGTATGACCTTTCAGGTTACATATCTCTAAAGTAATGTTGCCTAATGTTTTATAACAAATATATTATGTGTGTTTTGATTTATAAAAATAATGGGGTACATTTTAAAGAGAAATAGATATGCCATGTCCAGTCTGTGTGGACCTCCCCATCTCTACTTGGCATAAACATGGGTAGATGTTCAAATGTCCTGGTTTCAGTAAGTATTTGCAAGTGTTTTCAAATTAAAAGGTAAAATATTTCCCTATTCTCTTATTGCAAAGATGCTGTGATTTTCTAAATCTTAAGTTTTTAAACAAAGACAGTAAGTTTTGAGTTCAAAAACATACAAGTAAAAAATAACATACTTAACTGATGTCATTGTTTTCTTATAAGGTGTCACTAGGAAAATAGGCCAAGTTGTACTTACAGTACTTAAAATCATTGACAATACAAATAAGGGATAATGCCCAACACCCAAAAGTAAGGAAGGAAAGGCTTATTTAGCTCACAGTTTGTGGTGGCTTCAGTCCATACTTGGTTGGCTTCAAGGAAGAGTGGCACATGGTAGAGGGCAGCCCTTCACGACGGCGGAAAACAGAAAAAAGCAAAGAGGAAGCAGTGGCAGCAGCAAAAGGCGAGGCAAAGAGCAAGCCTCTCCCCTTTCCTTTGTGCATCCAGGCTGTCTGCCCCAGGGCAGGTATAGCACTCACACTCATAATCCCAGGAACACTCATACCCATAATCCCAGCAGCATTTACACCCATAATTCCAAATTGGATCATGAATTAATCACAATCTCTAGAAGTCTTCCTCATGGCTACTTGAGGCTTTGGGGGTACAACTAGACACAAACCATAACAGGTATTAATCTGGTTTCTATAAGTCATCACAAATTTAGAGATAATTCTAACTAAAGCTAGAGAGATTTATAACAAAATGTCATACTCCATCAACAAAGGGGTCTAAAAGCCAGGGGGTTATAATTACTATCCCTTAAAAGCAGTTTCTAAACTTACCTGTCAGCTCTAATGCTCATGCTTTGATTAAACATATTCTGATTTCTCAGAAAAAAATTGTTCTTGCCCAGAGGATGCTGAAACCCAGGTAGATTTTTTTTAACAGGGTTCCACCAGATCTTGTCTGGAGAAAAGGTTATATGACACATATTAAGGCCTTAAGTAGCTGTTGTATGTTATGAGTCAGTGCCAAAAGAAATGACGAGAAGACCCGACGAACATAGCTTCAGAGGTCTCACTGAGATTGGTCTCTGTGCAACTGAGCCCTGAGCCAGGGAAACTTCTTACATTTATTGAGAGCCACAAACAGCTAAGGAATGTGCATAAGTAATTTGGTGCAAAAAAACTGCCACCTATATTGCCTCCCGACAATTACCAACTATTTTACATATCAATGGTTGGTAACTTCCCAGGTAAAGGAACAAAGAACAGACAGGTGCTGCCTGTGGAATCTGCTATTACCTTGTCTCCAGTTTGTGGGACAAACAAGGAGCCAGTTTCCTTAGGCTCTGTTCTTTGTTCTTTGCTCCCTTAGCACAGTAAACTTCTGACTCATATCACTACACTAACTATGCTCAGTGATCCTTAAGTAAAACTGCAGCTAGTCTCTCTCTTTTAACTAAAAAGTAAAGTCAATAAAACAGGCCACCCTCCAATATCAGATGGCATTAGACATTCTAACAGCAGTACAGGAGGTAACTGTGTAGTTATGAAAACTAAGTATTGTGTGTACATTCCTGAACCTTCTGCTAATGACTCAATAGCTATTCAAGATATTAAATAACAGATCAACAACATGTCAGACTCAAAAATTTCCTAGAATTTATCCTTATCCTCTTTATAGAAAGCCATTACTGGCTCCTCTTGGTGAAAATCTTTGATTGTATTCTTAATTATCCTGTTGTTATTATCATTTGCCCATGCATACTTACATGTTTCTTTGGCTTTGTCTCCTCCAGACTCAAAGCTATACATCTATCCAAGATGAAAATGCCTGGTGTCTATTGAGGGCCTTTAGGCAGAACCTCTGGAAAGCATCTCTAACTGCTGACTAACAGTTATGACCCCTTTTCAGCCTGAAGAAGCCAGAATGGTCATCATTCAATATTCCCTCATGGCAATTTCGGTTCCTTCTTCAGAGGGGGGAATGTTGGAGGCAGCTGAGTTATGTAGAAATATTATAGGCAGTCAGACAGGGCTGGGCCCTCAAAAGACCCAATATGGAAGCCAAGATACTTGCAAGTATGGGAGAGACAGGCACTCCTGCAGTGGGTCAGACCTTAAGACAAAAGATTAAACAAATGCAGCCACATAATCCCCTAAGGATGGGCATCAAGGACTGATGTTCTAAATAAGTATCACTCACCTTGAGGAAGCCAGGAAGAGTCACTAACCCAACTCCCTACAGGAAAAGCCCATGTTCAGTATTCATGTCTGCTTTCTGTGTGACTCCTTTCCCCATTTGATCCTGATTTAATCAATTGTACCTGAGCAGTTATGCTTGTAATCTCACTGGTTGACCATAGTTTCTTCTTGCCTCATGCCCGCCTAGCAGGTTCCCGTGTTTCCCACCTTAGACCTGCCTCATTTCATGGCTTTGCTCTATAAAAATCCCTAGAAAAGGCAGGGTCCTTGACAACCCTGTCATGTCCCCTTCTGTTTCTCTTTAAGACAGAAGCTTTCTTTTCCCCAATAAATATATTGTGCTCTTAAAATAAATACATAAAATAACTTATTATTTTATACTTTATTTTTAGAGCAGTTAGATTTACAGAAAAATTGAGCAGATAGTACTGAGTTTTCTTGTATTTCTTCACCCTCTCCTTTCCCCTACTATGAATGCCTTCTATTAGCTTGCACATATGTTATACAAAATATACAAAGACTCTTAACACTCAGCAAGAAAACAACCAATTGTATTATAAAATAAGCCAAACATCTAAGCTGATACCTCACCAAAGAACATATGTAGATGGCAATTAAGCATATGAAAAGATTTTCAATGTCCTATTGTCACTTTATGGCCATTTTCATGAGTATGTTGTGATATCCCATTATGATTTTAATTGGTCTTTAAAAAATTTTAATTTTAATTTATTTGTAGAAATTCTTTATGTTGATAACTGGAGACCTGTTCTAGATGACTTAATAGTTTCTTCATATGGTTTTAAGGTTCTTCGTGTGTGTGTGTGTGTGTGTGTGTGTGTGTCCATGTGCATTGTTCTGTATAGTACGGTGTGAATGTTTTTGTGAATGATTTTTCATTTTTCTGAGCATAAATTCTTGGGTCAGTGATTTGATGTCTCTGATCAGTTTTGAAAGCCTCTCAACTACTTCCTTTTCAACTATGGCTTCTGTTCTGTTTTCCATCTTCTTTCCTTTAAATGTCAATGAAAGCTGTAGTTTTGTATCTTCTTATTGCTTTATGGTAATTTTCTTCACAAGTACTCTTTTCTTCATCATCCTACTCTGGCAGCTTTTGGTGAAGGCACAAACTTAGTCACAATCTTCTTGTTACAGCTGTTTTGCCTGGAATATATCCCTGCTTCACTCATTAATCAGTTCCTTATCAAAAATTTAAATCAAAGGTGAGGAAGCTCGAAACTGAAGTGCTTCCCTAATAGCATAGCTGCAGTAAAGTCTTGTAAATTCCACTCAGCAGGCTACAGGGAGGTTGGGGATATGGCTAAGTTGTGAAGTTCCTGCTTAGCATGTGTGAGGCCCTGGGCTTGATTCCTAACATGGGAAAAAGAAAACCATGAAGATGAAGCAAAAGCTATGGAAGGGAAGAAATCACTAGTAATTAAAGAAAGCCAGATACTAAAACAGAGGAGAAAGGAGCATTTGTACAAAGTGTCTAAAGAGTCCACATGAATTCTGAGGTGCAGCTTTTCGGCTCAAGAATGTCCCAGTGCAGTAATACAAATAATTTGGTTCATGAATAGAAACATCATTTGGCACAATTCTGCTTCTGTTCACAAACTCCAAGCCAGGTGATGAAACAATCATGGCCATCTTCCCCATGGTGCCGCATGGTTGTGTCTTCCTGAAGTGGAGATCACAGCCACGGACAGACCTGTGTACACTTGTGGTGAAGCTTCCTTTCCATGCCTTTCAGCAAATACAGTACTACACAATGTGATTCATCTTGACATGGCTCCAAAGAAAGCACAGAGCAAGCATGGTGGCAAAAAGCAAGCACAGTGCAAGTCTGCAGAGCAGTATCAAAGGCTACTAGCACATGCAGAGCAGTAATGGGGGTGGGAAGAAATATAGAGTAATAAGTGTAGAGCCAGAAAGATGAGGAGAAAGTCTTGAAGGAAAGTTCATTGAATTGAAGAAGGAAATTGGAGAAAAGCATGAGCGTGGTATTTGTATGGCTGCTCTGGCCTTGGACTACAAGGTAGCAATGTCAACAGTCTCAACTATTTTGAAGAAAAAGAGGCCATCAAAGGGGCTCATGTGGAGTACCAATGTCACTCTTCCAAGCAGAGGAGCCAAGAGCTAGGAGAGGTGGAAAGACTTTTGTTGGTGTGGCTGAGTGAGAAACAGTGACAGGTGATACGGGAACATCACAGTGATTCATTACAAAAAAAAAAAAAAAAAAAAAAACCTGTACAAGTTTAACAAGTAGTGAAGTCAAAGCCACTGGAGGGTGGTTTGGTAAATTCTGCAGAAGTGGCAGCCCCAGTGTGGTAAGACATGATAAGCCTTCCAGTTCTGACAAAGCCACTTGGGAAACCTACAAGAAAGAATTTGTGGAATTCTTGAAGGCAGAAGGATATGTTGCTCAACAAGTGTTCAGCCGCGATGAAGTAGGGCTCCATGCCAAGCAGACCTTATATCATGCAGGAGGAAAAGCCTCTGCTGGGGCACCACAGGCCCCTGGAGGGCAGCTTAAGCCTTTTGTGTGTGCATGCAAGCATCTATCTAAAGGGTAAGCCACCACTCATGGCCACTCCTAGACCCTTCGTGCACGCAAGGAAGAGAATGTGACCAAGGCCACAGGGAGAAGGTGATCCCCGATGTGACAAAATCCATGATGAAAAAAAGAAATGAATGCCAGGATTGCTTTGAGAAGCACCACCCCACATGACTGCAATGAGAGCGTTGCCTCTGGTGCGTGATAATGTGTTTTCTCATTTCCAGAGGGTTATGAAGAGCAGAGACAAAAACTAAATGACCTTAGACGGATTTGCCATCAAATTTGACCCTGCAGCAAAGTGGCAAAGATAGAAGGCCCTATAGGAGGTCTCCTCACCGTCCTCAGGGAGGAGGACTCCCCTCCAGACGATAAGCTCCTTCCCACCCAACTCTTGTCTTTTACAGTGGAAGCTGCCTCAAGTGAGCTCAGTGTTCTCTGTCTTTATACTGTACTTTATTTTGTTTTATATTTTTGTCGGAAGATACACATGGTTGAGAATAGATGAACCTTATTTACATTGAAGCTCATGGGGAAATTTGACTCAGTTCGCTCCATGATCAGAATCATGGATTGAATTAAGTTCATGAGCCAAGGTACCACTATTATCTTCCCCCAAAAGGCTTCAGATTTTGTGTCTGAATTTGAGTATTGCATCTAAGCTTATGGTCAGTTATGTGGGCCTCTATTTCTTTTTTTTCAGTTTCATTGTCTGTCTCTCTCTCTCTCTCTCTCTCTCTCTCTCTCTCTCTCTCTCTCTCTCTCT
>NW_004524842.1:716974-731986 GCF_000260255.1 Octodon degus
TCTCTCTCTCTCTCTCTCTCTCTCTCTCTCTCTCTCTCTCTCTCTCTCTCTCTCTCTCTCTCTCTGAAAAGAAAAGACAATTTCTTTAGAACAGAGTACACCATCAATGATTGTGATGGGTGAGTTTCCAGGGAGAGATTTCCTGGGCTTCTATTTCTGGTAACCAAAGAACATAGATCTTCTAAACTGTACCTTCAGGGTGCTTTCCATTGTTTGTAGCCAAAATCAATGGGGCTATCTCAAGCAAACTGGGGACATATGAAAAGGGCAAAAGGAGGCAGAGCTCACAAATGGTGGTAGGGTCAGGCATGCAGTATCGACAGGAACTGGGCAGGACTGGAAGGCCAAGAAGTAGGGAGACTGACAGTTATCTTTGGGCAAGAGCTGTCTTGCCAGGTGCTGCTCTGCTTGCTGCTGTGCTGTGCCACCAGGAGATTCTAGTACTGCTGGCTGTGATTGCCTTTGTGATTCTCTTTGTTTTCTCTTTCCAAAATTTTGCAGGGCTATTTCTCTAAGGTGAGAGCTACTACCTGTGGTGTTTGAATAGCTGAGCCTGGGTTATCTGTTCTCATATGTTACTTTCCCAGAAAGTAGAGAATAAAAAGATCTTGTCTTTTGAGTTTTGTCATGGGAAGTAGGGCCATGATCCTGGTTAAGTAACATAAAATAAATTGTGTGTGTGTGTGTGTGTGTTTGGTGTGTGTGTATGAGTTTAAAAGGATTAGAAAGGGGTCCCAAGGATTAATAGGATGAATATTTGGCTGTTAATGGTAGCAAAGACAATCTTAACAGAGACCTTTCTGGATAACATAAATATGCTAGAAATTCTAGCTTCTATATAAGGTTGATAAAATACGAAGTGAATTGTTGTCAGAAAAATAAAAATAATAAATTTGAAATAGTTCCTTGAGGCTAGTATATGTAGCAGGCTTATGCCTTTGTTGCCCTTACCTTCTTTCTTGTTCTTCCTGCCTAGAATATGGGCAAGAAGGTTGGAGTTCCCGTAAACATACTGTGATCTTGAAAATGGAATCTATATAGTAGGGAAGGTTGAGTAGGAAAATAAAGGGATTCTGCATCTTATTGATAAGTGCAGCACCCCACAAGTGCCCACAGTTCTTTTACCTGAGCGCCTTCATGGGTAGCAAGCCACTGCAATCTTGTCCCTGCTTGTGGCAGTTGAACACAATTCCTAGAAGGTACAGCCTTTATTTTTATTACTGCGATTATTGTGTTGGCCAAAAAAATTGGGTCGTTAGCAGCATGATTGTTGTTGATTGATTTAGAATTCCCATCACACTATATTTTACAAAATGATTTGAGAGGTAGATAATAATGTTTTTACAAAGAAGCCACTAAAAATGATTTAAGTATAGATTTTCAAAAAATAAAAAAAAAAACCTGTTCATGGGGCAGGGGAGATGGCTCAGTAGAATAAGCACTTCCCTGGCAAGCGCAAGGGCCTGAGTTCAATCCCCAGTTCCACCAAAAAAACAAAGCAAAGCAAAACAAAACAAAACAAACCTGTTCACAATGTACTTTACAAAACTGGAGATTTCCTGGCATGCTCCATTCCCCCGGTAAGGGCTCTTTGCTATGGTTGTTTTGGAGCATCTGATTTCCGCAGAGCAGTGGTAGTGGTATAGAGTGGAAGCAGGCACCAAGCATGAGGATCCCAAAATAAATGGTCATAAAAATACTTCTTGGTTTTGCAGTTTGTACGAATTTATATTAATACTTGAAAATATGTTGAAAACCCAAAGAGAACCCTGTATTGACTCGTCTTGCAGTTGCTGGACACCTGCTTTCCTCTGCCCAGCATTCATCTACCTCCTGGTCCTTCCTACCTCCCTCCAACCCTTGGCATCTCTCTCGGGTGACCCACCTTGTAAGCCAAAGAAGGGCTCTCTTTTCTTCTCATTGAGATTTTTCTTCCTTTTCTTTTTTGTACCCATCTTGCCCAAGGTGATGGCTAGGTAGAAAGTAATAAAAATGGAAGAAGAAGACTAAATTTTAAAGAAGTAATTGAATAACTGATAAGAGGTATTTGGGAATTTTTTCCCCCAAACTCTTACTGGATTTCAGGCTTCATTTAGAAATAAAGCTAAATATGTTGATAATATTTTATGGACACTAAACAAAGGAAACAATTAAGCAGAAGAGGCAATAATAGCAGAGTGAACTTTAAAGCACGGCTTAGGGCAGATTATCCATGTGGAAAGTGTTGGCAAAATAGAATACAGTTCAATCAGTGGCAATTATGGTATTAACAAGAAAATTAATAGTGACCACAGAGGCTCTCTAATTGTAAAGACTAAACTGTAGGGAGTGATGTTATCTCACCTTTCCTGGGTGATGTTTTCTTATTTCCTCCTCCAAGTAAGATTTCAGACTCTCAAAGGGAAAATTGCCACAAGCTGAGTATGGCTAATTAATTGCCTGTAAAGGGCACTGCTCCGCGTGCCCCAGGTGAGCAAGGTGGTATACAGCTGTTTCACCAGGTGAGACTCACAGCTGGGCTTGCGGTTGTCAACTTCCATCCTACACTTGCCAACATGGCCTGAGAGTTCCCAGCCTGAAAATGTGTCCACACCTACTGCCCCATCCCATTTGGATGCTTTTACAGATGGGCCTCTGGGCAGCTGTTTTCCTAAATAGCTGTGGAGCTGTGAGGTAGAACAAGGTCAAAGAGTAGGGAAGGCAAATGAAGCATGTCTGCCGAAACAAGATACCTACAGTTGTTTGCAGAGAGGAGAAGTCAGCCTTTATGGTCCCCAGGTCGTGGCGATGTATGGAGCATGTAGGTGTGTGAGGGGCTGGGAATGTGTCCTCAACAGTTCTCCTGCAGACCAGGGACATCTGGAAAGAGCAGCTGCTCAGGCACCTGCATTCCTGGTTGCACTGGCCTCTGCTTGCTTCGGAGTAGTTTCTTAGTCCTCCCCTGCTCATGTTGGGCCCCATCTCCTTGGCTTCTCTTCTCCTGTGGCTTGATTCACTCATAACTTCCGCTTCCTATTTTCTCCCTGAGGTCTTTCTATAGCCACATCCTATAGCAGACCCTTTGCTCACAGTGAGTCCTTGGGACTGCATGGATTTTTTGGGATGTTATCTTCCTGCCAGGACATGTTGTATCTTGAGTCAGATGTCTGTCTGAATTTGCAAGCCTGAACCCTACCTTTTCCTTTTTCTTCAGTCACTTCCTGCTGAAGGAAAGAGAGTCATGTAGACAACAAGGTATTGTTTATCAAGCATCGTGGCTGTGGTGCCAATGGAACTTGTCCCTCAGAGGCTCATGCACTGGAGCTTTGGTCCTCAGTATCATGGTGTCTGAAGTGGTGGAAACTTGGGAGGTGAGACCTACTACATGGGGCTGTTTCCTTGTCCACTCCCCTATTGCATCATGAGCAAACAAGGGCTTTATGCCTCCCAGAATGTGAGCTAAATTTTTCTTTATAAGTATCCACCCTCTGGTGCTTTGTTTTAGCAACAAAAAAGGAAATAATAGAAGTTTGTTTGTTTACTGCAAAACTTTATTGGGAAAATGTGGTTTAAACCTAGACACTTAAATGAGACATCCAATTCTCATTCTCCCAAATCTACTTACCCTGGCTCATGTGGAGAAGCTGGAATAGAGGGAAGAGGTGGAAGGTTTGATTCAAGGATGCAGGCTGACACGGATGGGAGAGAAGTCAGCAGCCCAGGGTGACCCCTCTGGTCTTGGCCTCCACAACTATGAAGATGTAGTTCCTGTCAGCTGGAATGGGTAGGCCAGGAGGGGTGGGCTTAATCAAGAAGAACCGTGATTCAGTTTCAAAGCCATTGTGTGAGATTTCAAGTTGATATTTGCGTAGTTTGTTTTCTGTTACTATAGCAAAATACCTGAGCAACTTAACAGAGATTTACTTCGGCTTATGGTTCTGGAGACTGGTAAAGCCATGAGAATGGCACCAGCATCTGACAAGGTCCTTGCATGGCTTTAGCTCATGGTGGGAAAGCACAGAAGCAAGCAGTGCATGAAAATGAGGATGAAGCATGAAGGCTGCACTTGCTTTATAACAATCTGTGTGTGTGTGATAACTGACTGACCATTGCAGGGGCAAACTCACCTGTGGGAAAGGCACTGATGTCCTAAAGGCCTCACTTCCCAACACTGTTACACTGGGGACACGACATTAACAACAATTTTGGACATGCAACTCGGACCTACATTCCAAACTATAATAACTTCCAAAAGAACCTGGCAAGAGGAGGTTGGGTAGGTGAGTCTGGGGCTTGGGGGAGAGGTCAGGACTCGGGCTGGGGAGATGGCTTAGTGGAATATGTGCTTCCCTGGCAAGTGCAAGGGCCTGAGTTCAGCCCCTGGTTCTGCCACATAAAAAAAAAGAAAGAAAAAGAAAACAGCAACAACAACAACAAGAAATTTCTCAGGGCTCCAGGAACACATGAGAATCATAACGTGGAGATTATGTCTAAAGCGATGAGGCCCCCAGGGAGTAAATATAGATAGAAATAGGAGACTGAAAACTGGATCTCTCCTCTGCTAAAGAGAGGAGAAAATGAGGAAGAACAAGACAAGAGTTTTAAAAATGGAATTGCTGGAGAGGTGAAAGGAAACCTGTAGAGGCTCGTACCTTTTCGTCTTGACTTTCACATCCACGTCTCTGTGACCCCTAAGATCATACTCTTCCCACTCCAATGCTTCACATCTGTCTCAGTTACTTTTCTTGCTGAGACAAAATACCCAGTACCCAAAGATAGAAGAGGAAAGGTTTTTTGCGGCTCACAGTTTATAGAGGTTTCAGTCCATAGTCAGCTGACTCCAAGGCAGATGGCATGGCAGAGGAACATCACAGTGGAGAAACAGCTCATGGTGGGTGGAAAGCCTTAAGGAGGCGAAGTAATGAAGCAGCAGCAGTCTGCCCCTCCATCCCCTTCAGGCTGCCTCCTGTCCTTTGGGTGATACCACCTACACCTAAGGTGGCCCTCCCATTATCCACACCCAGAACTATGCCAAACCAATTGGTGGCCTAATTTGGTAACCACACACCCATAATCTCCGAATCACATGCTTAATCCCAGAATCATACACCCTAGATCCAGCCAGCTCTGAAAAGCCCCATCTATGACCACATGAGTCTTTGGGGGGACATCTAAGACACAAGCCATGACAACATCTATTTTAACAATTTTACAAAGAATGTTTTCATGTTTGAAAATAGCAGAAGCTGTATTAGACCATGGGCTTCTTTGTATCCCCAGGTCTTATAGAGACTGTGGCACATAGTAAATGCGATACGTGTTTATTCAATAAATTCATAGAAATTCTAGAAAGGAGAAGGGATAGCCTGAATTTTTCTTTATTTAGCATTTGTATGCATTGAAAGCAAAATGATTAATTTTTAATGACTCTAATATTAGCATGGGTTCATGGCAGGGAGTGGGAGAAGGTGCAGGTGGCAATGAGAGATGGTAAGGAACAAGGCCACTGAACACAGGCTTGGCTGTGCGCTCAGACTCCAGCTCTGGCTCCAAGTATTGGCAGAAGGTGAGAAGATTGCTGCAGCCACTGCGAGCCATCAAACTGTATGCAAGGTAGAATACTGGATAGTGGTGGAGTTTCTATTGTTCCAGAGCTCATACCCCCCTCTGGGGATTAGTTAGGGTGTCCTCAGACCAAGAACTTAGTCCTGAATCTATACAAAGCAGAATGCCCTTGGGAATCATCTTTCACACTGACATCTCTCTGTAAATCAAACTCTATTTTGTGCTCAGCTAGAGTGGTGAGATAGCTATTTTATTATTGATCTAACAGGGCTCTACAGCCACTCTGAGATGAGAAAAATCTTAAAAGGTATCCTCAGCTAACTCAGGCAGCTATGATTCAAGTCGGAGAAACAAGCTCCATGCTCTTTAGGCCTCAGTGGGCAAAGACAGAAGCTAAGAGTCTTTGGATCTGACTGTGCTGGATCAGGAATTCGTATTGCTACAAGCACACAATATCGCTCCCAGTCCTGTGGGGAGCAAGCCACAAGCCCACCTGCTCCCCGGCCATTCTTCCTCTATGAGTAGGGTCTCACTGGCTGTATCGGGTGAGCACAGAACACCTTCCTTATCTGAAGTGTTGCAAACATCCAAGTGTCAGGCATTCCCTGGTGAGCAGTGTGGATCTTATGCTTCTCAATTCTATTGGTGGCAGTTCCCAAATTCTCCATGTCTGTTTCTGGGGAAGTTTCAGCCTTACTTTTTTTCTTTTTTTAGTGTATTTGGTACAGAGTCTCACTATGCAGCTCAGACTCCTAGTGATCCTTCTGTTTTCAGCCTCCTCCGCGCTGGGATTATAGGCATGTATCGGCCACCTGGACTCACTCAGCGTGCTTGGGGGTGGAGTCCACATGGCACGTGGTACTGGAGATTGAACTCCGGTCCCTGTGCTTGTCTAAGCAGGTGCTTAGTCTGCTGAGCTATCTCATTGGCCCTTCAGCCTTACTTTTAAGAATTCCTTAGAAAAGGAGAAAGATAGCATATTGCTCCATCCGTGTCACATATTTTATTGTATTTAATCTGTAAGGAAAGGTATGATTTAGACTCATGTAAACACTCATAGAACTTAGGCAAAGCCAAAACCTTTTAAGAAATACAAGTTGGACATGCCCAAGAAAATAGCGGGGGTAAAATTCACATCTAGTACTTTATGCCATGAAGGGGAAAGAACTGGCAGAAAGAGAGAGGCTAGAACTATAGCTGAAGGGATTATGAATGCAATAATGGTGACTGGGAGAACGATCTCTCCTCCTCCAGTTCTCTCTCCCTCATTCTGGGGGAACAATGGCACCTTGTCTAAGTACTTCTTTAATCAAATCCTCGTAAATGTGGTTTCAAAGCATCACCAAGGTCTTCATATAGCTAACGGAACAGGCATTAAGAGGTGGGAGTTTCCGTAACGGGCCCAGGTTTTCATTGTCAATGGCCCAAAGGAGCTGGGAAACTGGGAGGAGGGGAATTAAACTAGTACCGATCTACAAAGTGGTGTAGAGCTCAGCTGGCCTTGCAAATTAAATAACAGTTAGATAATGTTTCTTTTCCTCCTTATGCTCTGAGAATTAATGTTCATCTTTGGGAAGTAAGAGTGTCTGTCTCTGTCTCTGTCTCTGTCTCTGTCTCTGTCTCTGTCTCTGTCTGTCTGTCTGTCTCTATGTGATGTCTGTGAGGCTCTTCATTGAGTGGCTGAAGCTGGAGATTCAGGCCATGTGCAGGGCTGGTACAAGCTGGTCTGGAGAGCAAAGTGTGCCTGAGGTGAGCCTCTTTAACAAACTGCTCCAGCTCTGAGAATGAGAGGGGCCCTGCGAACAGGTTGCTAGGCAAAGGGATGCAACCAGGCCTACGCATAAGTGAATGAACTCTGGTGGTCGAACAGTTCCTTTCCTCCCATTGGGAGGGATGGCTCCAGTTTTCTGTATTCTGACTTGTCTTGATTTCTCCATTCTTCCACCGTCCTTCCCCCCAGAAACTCTAAGAGCGGTGCTGGATGTGGCATTTTGTGTTTGATTAGAAAAAAAATACTTCTAGACCCATGCTATCCACTTGAGCCACAAACCACATGTAATTAGTAAAATTTAAGTTAATTAAAATTAAAAACAACGACCAGCTCAGTTTCTTTCTTTCTATTTTTTTTTTTTTTTTTTTTTCTTTCTTCTTTTTTTAATTTTTTTTTTTTTTTTTTTTTTGGAAAGGACTTTTTTGCCAGTGAAGCAATTATTCCACTGAGCCATCTCCCCAGCCCCGACCAGCTCAGTTTCTCAGTCACATCAGCAGCAAGTGGCTATTGGACAGCCCCGATGTGGACTATTTTCATCATTACAGAAAGTTATGTGGAACCTAACTCATGAGCCCAGAAGGGCAGACAAGGGGAGGCTTCAGAGAGGATAAAACTGGAGTGCTAGATCATTTCAGAATTCTCCCGGGCATGATTCTCTGTCGGTTGATTGAGAAATGGCTGCCTTTCTGGGATCAGTGGAGTGATATAGCTGTAAAGACAGGAAAACGAGCACAGCGGAGGGATATTGGGATTCAAGATTTGGGATTTAAGACTCGGATGGGAAGGATGGACCTAGGGATGTGAAGGGCTGCGAGTGTGGAGGCAAGCATGTGGGCATGGAGGCAATCTAGGTACTGTGAGGGAAGAGTCTTTATGAGTCGTCACAGGTGACTTAAGATCTTTTTCCTTCTTTCAGGTGATTGTAAGAAATGAGGAGGACAGCAGATGGTGTCAACGTGGCCCTTCCTTCACACACAGGTACCGTGGAAAGTGGCCTGTACTCATCTACTTTCTCGCTGCGTTCTTGGTGATACTGTCAGTAGCTTCCACGTAGACATAGTGGTATTAGTTTCCTAGACTGCTATAATAAAATGCCACAAAGTGTAGCCTAAAGCCACCAACATTCATTCCCTCACAAGTCTGGAGAATAGAAGTTTAAAATCAAGGCATTGTCAGAGCTGTGCTCTCTGTAAGACTCCACGGGAGAATTTTTTGCTTACATTTCTAGCTATTCCTGGTTACTGGGAGATTCTTTAGCTTTATTGTTCCAGTGTCTACGTCTGTTTTTATATCATCTTTTCCTGTGTGTGTCTGTTGCTATGTCCAAATTTCCCTCTTGTTAGCCATCAATCATGGAATTTAAGGTATGGCCACAACTTGCTAATATTAGCAGAGATTCTATTACAAATAGGATCGTAACTCCAGGCTCCAAATAGACATGAATTTTGGGAGGGGCACTATTAGGTCAGAACTGTGTATGAGTTAGCTCCTTACTTACTGGCTTAATGCCTGAGAGATAGAGTTGTTAGTTTTCCACTTCTTTACTGACTCCTTGTAGAAAATGTATGGCCACTTACTATGCCCAAGGAAGCTGTACTAAGCCCTGGGGGCAAAAGAATAACAGACAGATCTCTCGACCTTAAGCTCCTTTCAATCTTACATATGGCTAGGTTCAATTTCAGTTTTTCTTAGAGAAGTTTAGAGTGCATCAATGACAGTGTCTTCCTAATGAAGAAATTTGGGTAGGCATTGCTATAGTAATAATCTAGGATGACCCCCAAAGGCTCATTGTGTGAATGGCTTGGCCTCTAGCTGTGGCATGCTACAAGGTCGTGAAACCTTCAAGAGGAATGGCTTAGAGGGAGGTTTTTGGTTATTGGGCATGTGCACTTGAAGGGGATTGTGGGCACCGAGTCTTCATATTTATCTGTCTGTCTATCCGTCATGTCCCAGCCATGAGGTGAGTGACTTCCTCTACTACAAGCTGCTGTCATCATACACTGCCCCACCACAGGCCAGAAGCACCAAGGTCAACTGAGCATCTACCAAGACCTCCAAAACTGTGGGCAAAATAAATGCATCCTTTTTAAAATTGATTACATAGAGTATTTTGTTACAGTAAGGGAAAGCTGACTATGATAGCCTGTGAGAGGAGCAACCAGGAGCAGCCAGCAGGATAGCCCAAGAAACAGAGGAAGTAAGTCTGTAGTGTGAAAAGTCACACATGCAGGCATGCCCTGAATTTAAAGGGCATCTTTTTACCCTAGAGGCTAAAAGCAGCCTTAAAACTGGAGCCAGAGAAGGTATTAATAGAACCATTTTCACATTATCTCTGTGGAAATATTTTGGGGTTGTTATATGACTCATGTCAATGGAATTTCCTTTGCAGAGAAATCTGTTTTTACGTCATTGTAATTTATGGCAGTGAACAATTTTAATATACCCAGGAGTCGTCTGGATGCCATAACGAGTATCCACAAAATGGGTATCAAAAATGATCTCTATTAGAATTTGATGCTGACTTACTAAACCATAATGAATTTCCTCCAATCCAGTTAATAAATAAATGCCATATCATCAAAATAACAAAGCTGTAGCTTTGTTTTCTAAGTTATACTGATGAAACTCAGATGTTAGATTAAGCGCTTCCTGCACTCTGCCGCCTACCTCTCGCCTTCCCCAGGGCCTGTCACTTCTGCAATCGGCAAGTACATAATAGCCCACATTCTTAAGTGGTAACTACTTGCACACATGTTATGTAAGACACAATACCTGTCCAACAGGAGAAAAAGCTTCCAAAACCGCTCTGGAGTACATGGGCTCTATTTTGGTATGCAACTGAACCTTGCATTAATTACCCCTTGGCCTCAATCAAAATGGCTTTTCCTTGCAGTGGGGTATTTTAGGCTGGTCCAATTCCCTTTGAGGTGGAAGAATACTCTCACTAGTGCTGGGCAAATCTGCTAAACACCTTGCCATTGCTCCCATTCGTTCTTTGGAAAGCTCTGCAATGGTTTTTGTGCAAAGCTAATGCGTGTGTTGAGTGTAGCAGAGCTCTCTTTGGGTGACCTCCAATTACTGTGTCATCATTAATAGAAGCTCTTCTTCTACGTCCTCTTATTTTGTAGCTCAATTACAGAGACATCCTCTCAGCTTTCATGTCCTTCCCATTTGTTGATGACTAGTTGGGGAGTGTTTTCAGGTGGGGCACTGAAAATCCAGTGGGTGATAAGGAGGGTGGCCAGGCTGTGTCTTCTAATTGAAGCGTGTGTCACACTATTATTTCTCAAAACAAGAAAATTGCAGAGGGGCCAGAGAACATTGATTATAAGCGAAGTGCTACTAGAAGCAATTAAAGGGCGCAGAAGGTGAATTTCATTAATGCTGTATTACCATGAGCACTCAGCCCCTTACTGAAAACCACCGGGCAAATCTCATTTTCCTTCTTACGTGGGAAAGGTCTGTGGAGGTCTCGATGAATCTAATGAAGCAGTGGAGAAGCTGGGTGCCGAGGGGAGCCTGGGGATTGCACACAGTTCCTCCTCTGACTGCTGATGGGTGTTTGGAAGAAACTTCCTATGAATAGGAAGATGACCTCTCTTCTACCAACACTTGGTACGTTAGATGCAGATCTGTAATGGTGATAAGACAAAGTGGGGAAAAGAAGCAATCAATTGACCTGGGTGATAAGCACTGCTTATTGGATGAAAGACTGTTTTCTGTCCCCAGATTTTCAGGTTTATCTTTTAAAATATAGATGTAAATTCCAACTCTTCAAATGTACTTCAATTGAAATCTTTTATTTGGCATAGTCTTGACTGTCAAAATCTTTCATCACATTAAAAAGCATGAAGATAACTAATATTTTCGAAACAGATATACTGGCTGCAGTAATCATGCATCAGGCAGCTTACGGCTCAGAGCCACTAGAGACGCTGAGCGCTTCGGAAAGATTTCCACTCGCATTGTTTATTGAGGATGAAGCCCCCTTCATGGGGATGCGCAAAATTGCTTCCAAAGCACTTTACATGGGGGCCGGGGAGACGGCTCAGTAGAATAAGGCGCTTCCCTGGCAAGCACAAGGGTCTGAGTTCAATTCCCTGGTTCAAAAACAAAACAAAACAAAAAAAAAGCCTTTACATGGCTAGGTAGTCCAGTCAGTGGGACAAGAGACGAGACTCTGGGGATGGGAAGCGCTTCAGCTGTTGGTGCTGCAGTGTCCCACCGGCGCTAGCATCCTTGTCCAGGTGCTCCAGGATCTGGATTCTGTATGCAGCAGCGTTGTGTTCACTCAGTGCACATCCCAGGCCTATCACTGCAGCTTCAAAACAACTTTTCTGATGAAATTCATTTTTCCAGCCATTAGTATAATAACCACAATCAATCTTCTTATTGCCAAGCACACAGAATCTCTGTTACGGCCAATTCTCAGCGATGTGAAGTAACTGATATGCCAATCAGATAAATATTATGTTAAGTGGTACTAAACAACAGTGACAAATGGCATGCTATGCACACACTTTTGCTTCTCCTTAAATCCACCTTGAATTCAAGGGCATCAGATTGAAGTCCACTGTCAAAGCAGTTGAGTAACGTGTGGAGGTTGTCAGGTCTTTTAGGATGTTTTGGTATTTATTCCCAAATAAACTACAGCAAAGCCTATTGGCTTAAACAATGCTGTTTTGTCTTTAAAGATTCTAGAACCAGCCCTGGGCCCAGTTGGGGGATCCTTTGGTTCCCTGCATAATTGTCAAGAGCTGACAAGTCCAAGATAAGCACCTCAGTCTATAGCTCCTGCCCTAGCTGGATGGCTGGAATGTTTGGGGGCGGGCTGGGGCTCTCCCCCTTTCTCTTTCCTGTGGCCTCTTTGGTGGGCTGCTGACTTTTTCTCATAGTGGCTTAGGGGCCCAAGAGAGAGCATCTCAAGAGGGCAAGCCCAGTGTGAAGCATTAATCTAGCCTCTGCTTGCATCATGCTCCCTGTGTTCCATCGGCAAGCCAAGTTACCTGGCCATATCCAGACTCATGGTGGAAGGGGATGGACGACAAAGAGTATGTAGATGTATAGGGCAGTGCAGCTTATTGACAAGCACCAGAACACACACACACACACACACACACACACACACGCACACACTTGTGTGTGTATACACCATCTAGGAACTAGAGAATTACTGGTGCCACCTTGAAGTTATACTTCGTGGCTGTAATATTTTCTGCCTCCTCCCTGTCCTGTGCTACTCTCTTTCCTCCTGCTCTCGCTTCTCTTTCCTCTTCTCTTTCCGTTTATATAATTATCATAAAATCTGCCTGTTTAAAGTGTGTCATTAATCACTTTTAGTTTAGAAAGTTGTATAACCATTACAATTCTATCTTAGAATGTTTTTGTTATCCTCAAAGGAAAATCCGTACTGTTAGTGCTTGTGCTCCACCCTGCCTCCACACTCCTGTCTCAGAAGCTTAGGCAGCACTAATCTACTGTTCTGGACATGTCACATAAATTAGCTTATGCCATATGTGGTGTTTTGTAACTCATTTTTTGCTTAGCATAATATTTTCAAGGCTTACTCATGTTATACGACGCAAAAATATTTCACTGATAAATAATATCACATTGTTTGGAGAGAGATACCATATTTTGTTTATCTATTCATCATGATAGATATGTGAATTGTTTCCATTTATGTCTCTTATGGCAATGCTGTGACAAACATCCATGTAAAAGTTTTTGTGCAGCCATGCATTTTTGTTTCTCTTGGGTAGATATCTAGGAGTAAAATTCATAGGTTGAGCTATATGCTTAATATTTTGAGGAACTGCCAAGCTGTTTTTCAAAGTGGCGGCATCATTTTACATTCTTATGTTTGTTTTGTAGAAACAGAGGAAAGATAATTCCTTGTTTAAGATGGGCTGGTAAGGAGGTGGGGAATAGACAGATGCTATTGCAAAACCCCTTTTGGTCTCAGAACATTGTAACTCAGCAGCTGATTTCTGATGCTGAAACAAATAACAGAATTAGCGGAAAGTGCGGAACATGTTGATGTCCTAGATTCTAGGAGCTAAGATGCTAGCAGCAGCCACAGCTGTGGCAGGCGGGCTCTGGTGTCCTCTGCACTGTGGCCAGGTCGGTCTGTGCTCGGCAGTGCTGCTGTTGGCATCGCCCAGGTGCCACCACCCCCACCCCGATGGAGACGCGAGGCCTCCACACGCTGTCATGGCTCAGATGCAGGGAGATGTGGACCCTCTGTAAAGTTTAGTAAATCTGGTGTCTGAGCAAGTTTATTTTCCAGGCATTGTGGTTTTGCTGACTCCCATTCTAGTCAGCCAAGAATCTGTGGCCCAAATTCCTGAGGTAGACCTGAGAGGGATCCAACCCAGAGCCCAAATCGCTCTCAGCATAGATACCCCAGTTGCCACATTCTGTTGCCTAGAGCCAGTAGAGGCATTTCTGCTCTCAGAATCAGGGACTCTGTGGAGCCCAGGAATGGCGAGGACATCCTCTTGGACATGGAACTGCTTGTCATTAACCATGAGAGGGGCTGAATCTAGAAGGTGGAATCCATCTACCCCTGTGGTATCCCTTGTTCCAGCCCACCAGACAGACCCCTTGCTCCTCTGCACAGACCCCCTTTGGACTACCACTTGGGATAGATAGACTCCATCCCTAGCCTTGTATATTACAAATATCTTCATAAAAATGTAAAAACTGAAAAAAATAGAAAAATATAGTTAAATTCATCTTAGTCATTCATAAAGTATCTTGCTATTTTGAAAAAGGATGGGTGTTTCTCTGAGCTCCTAACCTCTGAGTATTGAAACTGTGCAACTGCCCTCTACTACACGAAGGTCTGGGCTTCTGAGGAAAGCTGGCTTGCTTCACAGTTGTCTCGTAGATGCCTAATCCCTCTACATCAAAGGGTAGGCTCACAGTAGCACTGGAAGATGGAATGAATAGGTGAATGAGTTAGAACAGTGACATAAAGGAGAAAGTGGTGTCCTATTGCACTGAATGGACTCCCTTTCAGTGAGGAGCCAATCTGGTTTATGTGACATCCATGCTCAGGAAGTGGATGCTAAGGACAGATTGTCTTCTAACATGGGAAACAACGTCCTCTGCATTAGAATTACTGCCAGAGGAAGAGGTCAGCTCAGCCATGTTCACTCTTATTCCTGTTCAAGTGGAAGCCAGGTGTTTACCTGCAGAAACAGAGGAGAGAATTGCTGCTCAAGAGCTGGATGGCCTCCAACAGCTGGATGGGCTCTTTGGATGCCTTCCAATTCTGAGATCCTCCAGCTGTGGTGAGGGCAGTTTCTAATTTTCCAAGCCAACCTTGAACAGGCTCAACTCTTTCTCACAAAGTCAGTCCACTAGGTATTTGGGAAGCATGGGTTGTACTTGAGGTCTTAGAGTACACAGTTGGGAAGGCAGAGGCTGTTCTACTCCCCATGTTTCCTTTCATGGCCCCCATGTCTCTCACCCTGGTAGCTTCTTCTCTATTTTGCCTTGTCAGTTTCTTTCTGTTCTCATTCCTGGCCTGGCCGGCCTGCCTGCCTGCCTGCCTGCCTGCCTGCCTTCCTTCCTTCCTTCCTTCCTTCCTTCCTTCCTTCCTTCCTTCCTTCCTCCCTCCCTTCCCTTCCCTTCCCTTCCCTTCCCTTCCCTTCCCTTCCCTTCCTTCCCTTCCTTCCCTTCCTTCCCTT
>NW_004524842.1:732216-742681 GCF_000260255.1 Octodon degus
ATAGTGATCCTCCTGTTTTCATCCTCCCAGTGCTGGGATTACAGGTGTGCCCCACCACGCCCAGACTTGGTCAGTGGCTCAACACTCCCTGGGGGTGGGGCGGGTGTCACATGCAGGATAGGGGATGGGGGATCAAACCCTGGTCCCTGTGCTTGCGAAAGCAGGCACTTTAGTCTGCTGAACTATCTTGCTGGCCCTCACTCCTGGCCTTTCTTCCTTCCCTCTGGATGTCTCATTTTCTTTCCTTAGTAGAGCCATTTGATTTCTTGTCTCCTCTTATCTCATATACCTACACACATCAGCTCTGCCTTCACCTTTGACACCAACCAATAAGAAGGCTGCAGTCAGCGGAAACCATCTCTGTGGGCCGTGGTCTCTGTGCCTCATGGTGTGGAATTTCCTTTCAGATCTTTGGTGAGAAAATAACATCCTACAGTTCAGTGGAGGGAAAGGAGAGAAAGAAGAGAAAGTGAACATATTTCCCCTGATTATGAAGTGTGCAGACTCTGCTTCCTTTCCAACCTCAAGCTTTTTTTTCACCCAGGAAGCAGCATTCATCATTTGATGATGTGACGTCAGTGAACGCGAGGGTTAGTACTTCTCAGAAAGTAGGAACAGCTTACTGATCCCTCACCTTAGGTGAATGTCCCCCTCCTCCCATGACTCTATCTCTCCCTCCTTATTGTGTCACAGTTATGGCTTTATATTTATTTGCAAGATTATTTGTTTATGTCTTCCATTTCTCATAGTATTTTAAGCTCGGCTGCACTAGGAGCTGTGTCTATTTGGAGTCACCATTGAAAACACACAAGCCCCAACGAAAATTCTGGACAAAGAGTAAATACTCAATTAATGTTTGTTGAAAGAAAAAAAAAAGAATCAAGCTATATCATGTAATCATGTACAGGTACAAATTCCCTACAATAAATATGATCATTATATATACCTAAAATGTTCCAATAAACTTAATAAAAAATTTGTTGAACAGGTGGAGGGATGGAGATAAGGAAGAACATGACTTTTTTATGGCTAGAACAGTATTTGTAAAGATATGAATCTTCACAGTTGGGTTTGATTGGAGGGGAAACCATATGAAACTCTGAGCAGAGCACCCCCATTTCACTTGCAGGAATCCCTCTTTCCAGCTCTCAGCCAAGTCTGTAGACACCACCAGAGGCCAAAACTGCCCTTTAGGGAGTCTGCAAACAGAATGGAGAGAGACCTTTGATGTGATGTGGGATGCAAGGACAGGGGATTCTTTATTTTGTAGGCAGGGTGTTCAGTCAAGAGGAAAGGAAAAATGGTCACGAAAACTGGATCGGAGACTTGAAGGGAGAAACTAGAGGTGGGATATGATGGAGGAGGCAGAGTGAGTGAGGGGGTCTCCAGGAGGCTGTCTGCCTGGACCTTGGAAAATGCAGTTAATTCTTTGTGCAGTGCAAAGGGACAAGCACTGTTGATGATGTCTCCACTGCTAGCTGAATCGACAGGAGAAAAGGGCAAGGGAAGAGAAAAGAAGAGCCAAAGTCAGGTGGAAAAGGGAAATTGCAGGTAGACCAGATGTGCTCCTCAGCTTGTCTGCATCTAATGTGAACACTGGGATGCTGAGTAATGATGTCTATGATTTCAGAGAATTACATCCAACTATTAATTCTCCTCTTTCCCAGGTGCTATCTCTAGGACCAACCTCAGGGCTCCACCCTAGACTCTAAAAGATCATGAGGAAGGTAGAGTAGTGCCAGCAGGGCCTGGGGAAAGAACGGTTTTAGGAGACCCCTATGACTGAGAATCTACTCCTGTCTCTACTGACTTGCTTGCCTAACTGCCAAGTTGGCTGTTGCTATTTATTTGTTTCTTGTTTATTTCACAGGACCACATACGCATCATTGCTTGAATATACAATTAATCAGGCAGAGTGTTTCTGATTTGTGGTTTAACCTGGCCTTATGTTTAAAAGGTCTGGGTCTCAGAGTACCGTGGCTGTCTCAGATGGTTCCCTAGCAACCAAATGAGACAGGAAAATGTGCACAGTTGCATCACCACAAGATGTTAGGTCAATTAATATTCATTAGCAGTTCTTGTGTTTGACTGCTAGGAGACATTATGGAGAAAAATATCTTTGTTTCTAGAGCGGGGAATAGGAGAGAAGGGACCAGTGAGTACGTATGTCATGTACTGAAGGCATGCTTTCTTATATTAGTACATTGGTCCACTTGTACATGCATGTGGAGATATTTTAAAGATTTATTGTTGTTTTTAGAATTATCCTTCTAGGTTTATTCCATAGGAGATTTCAGAATCCTGGTCCATTCATGACACCTAAAATCATATTACCAGCAATTATTTAATTTATGATTTTTTCAGACTACTGTGTATGCTTAATGCAGGAAACTCATTGAAAATATATAAAATTAGCATAAAACAAAAACCCAGAAATTTCCTATATATTCATTATGTAAAAATAATCACTATTAAGCTTCTGATGTATGTTCTTTAAGTTCTTTTTTCCCTCCAGAGGTGATATATAGCCACATATGGTTTTACAAAGATAATATTATTTGTCATGTACTGTTTTATGGATAGACTCTTACAATTTAGCATTGTTATCAGGGACATTTCCATGTGTATATAAAACATCATTTTTAATATAACAAAATGGTTTTATTCCTAATTTTTAGTTCCATACAGTTTACAAATACACTTTTACTCTGATAATACAGCTTGCAGCTAGCAACGCAGTTGAGCTAACACCCATAAATACAGGTGGAGAAATAATAAACACTAATATGTCTTTACATAGACTATTCTGGTAATGTCATTTCCTAAAATGCAAAAAATGCAAAGGGACAACATAATAAATGTGGGCAAAAGGCAATTACGTGAATCTCTTGAAATAGTACATATATAATACACAGCATTTTATCACATCATCATTTTTATTAGTTGCATAATCTTTCCCTGAGTATATACCCTATGGTTCATTTAACCAAAATCCTGTTTTTAGTCATGCATTTAAGTTGTTTATATTTTTTGGCAATTATCAATAATATTGGAGTAGGGCTAGCCAAATAGCTCAGTGGATTAAAGTGCCAGCAAGCAGGCGCAGGGGCCAGGAGTTCAATCCACAGGCCTGCTGTGCTGGCCCCACCCCTGGAGTATGCTGAGGTGGTAATTGAGACTGGGCATAGGGTGCATGCCTGTAATCCCAGCACTTGGGAGGCTGTAAACAGGAGAATCACTATGAGTGCGATCTACGCAGTGAGACCCTGAACGCTCTGTAGACCCTTCCCTAAAATACAGAAAAAAAGCCAATAATATTGAAGTGAATGTCCTTGCACATCCATTTTTGTCCAGTTATTTTTTAAAGATACAATTCCAAGAAGGAGAATGACATATTTAAAGGTCTTTTCTACATGGTCATGTTTTCTTTTGTAGAGAAGTGAACAATTTCATCTTCTACCAATGACATATAAAAGTGTTCTGTAATCTTACTTTTGAATGACCTGGGGAAGGTCATGATGTTCCCCATATTTTGCCAGAGACTTGCCTTTATGATGCCAAGGCCAGAGCCACAAGTCTTTTGAGAGAGAGGACACAGATTCAAGAAGAGGAAGATATGGGGCTGAAGAAGAGTCAAGATTTTATTTTGGGTGGGCCAACTGTTCCTGGGGAATTTATCCTGCATAGCCCAAAAGTGTAATCTGAAACCAGCTGGCATAGAGGTGCCCCTTGTGGTCATGGTAACCCCATGTTCCTCCAGCCTCTTGTCCCACTCTGCATTCTGCACAGAGCATCTGGGCACGCACATTGGGAGGTGTGATGCCCACACCTGCCCCTATAGCTCTGGGTTTAGTCTCAGCTCCAGCAAGATGATGGGGGAGGTGGATTGAGGAGAGTCCATGAAGGTCGGGGTGAGCAGTGAAGGTTTGCCTCTGGGCAAGAGGAAGGCAGGTGTCAGCCCCCTTGGGAGTCTTGGTGAGGGGACAAGGGTAATATTATCAAAAGTTAGCCAATCCTTGTGGCCTGGGTAGTCATACCAATACTGTTCTAATTTGACAGAGTTACCTTTTCACTCCTGGTTAACATAGGGCTTCTCTCACTCTCAGGCTAGGTAGGACAGGAGGTAGGAGACAGGAGTGGGAACAAGGGGATCTGGGCCTGGTTCTCTCTAAGAGTGATCAAGCACCATCAATTGAACTACCAAATAAGTGGATCTGATGCAAACACTGGTGCCCGTGGGTAGGCTGGGCAAGGAGTTCACTCTGGGGAAAGTTAGCAGACTCTGCCAGCTGGGGATGAGGCAGAATGGAGCAGCAGTTCTCACCTAGTGTTCTGTGTTCCAGCAGCACCATATCACTAGGGCAGGGATGAGGCCTCCAGAACTTTCAGTGGTATACACAGCCGCTGTGGTATGTGTACCGTAGGTTCCCCACCATTGATATGGGGCTTACAAATACAGCCTCCTGGCCCTTCCTAGGCTTCCTGGGTTGGAATCTCCAGGAGTGAGCAGTTCCAGGGAATTTGAGATCCACTAACGCAGAGCAGAGGGAACCTTAGCTTTCAATCTTGGCTTTGCTTGCCTCCCTGGGGCGTCAGGCAAGTCTTTCCTTACACTTTTATGCTCTAACTCCTTTCCTTGTTCATAGTCATTTAATAAGGGTGTGTGTGTGTGTGTGTGTGCTTGTGTGTGTTACTAGTTTGGTCCAATTCTTTTCCTGTCCTCTTCTCTCCCATGAGACAATAAAGCTTGTTGAAACAAAGTCCCCAAGTAAAACCAACTAATGATATTGGCTGTGCAATCCACTGGAGAAATGGATCTTGAGGTACCCAAAGACAAGCTCGGCTCCCAGCCGGCTAACAGACCTCCCTAGAGAAGCAGGAGATAGGTCTGTGAAATCAGGGCGGCGAACGAAAGGCCATTTGAATTGGGGGTAATTTGAATTTGTGGATCTCTGTCAGCTTTATCACTTTAGAAAAAGCTCATTCCAGTTTGAACTACTTTTTCTTTTCACTTGAAATTGACTAGTTGGGCTTATGGTTCAATAAGACATCACTTTTCTTGCTTTTAAGGACTATCATGGGTTCAGCAAATTAATGAGGTCCATTTTGTTTGGGGCTGTTAGCACACTTCGATTTGAATCCAGACTTTAACCAATAGTAGTGAAGTGAATATGCAACCATGAGCAGGTCATTTAGCTTCTCTTTGCCTCAGTTTCTTTATCCACAAAATGGGAATGACAGTAGCAGCCGCTGACATCAAGTACTTCTGTGGAGATGGTATGCACCATCCTAGGCGGAGTACTGAGCATGCAACTTGCCCCTTGCTCACTCCAACCATCAGCCCATCTTTCCTACTCAAATGTGACACATGTGGCTTTCATGCAGTACAGATTGTTGGGAAGAGGCCTCAAACAAACTTTCTGCATCATTTCCGCAGTGGGATCCAGCTGCACCAGGCATAACTGCCAGTCATTTGTTTACAAGGTAGCCGCTTTCTCTCTCTTTTCATCTCCCTCTCCCTTCCCTCCAATTTCCATTTCTTTTGTGAAATGGTTAAAGTGCTTGACATAATTAGCTGTTAATTGTTAGCAGCTGTACCCATTATCAGTTTAATGCCTAATTAATTGCAACAATTAATGCTGCCTGTCCTGTCTTAGGAACTGTTGATGAGGGAACGCTGGTGGTGTTGAAGTTATATCTTAATTAATTTACCTCCAGTTTTTAGCATTTAGCTAAAAGCCTAGATCAGGGGTGATTTTCCTCCCATGAGTAATTGAGGAGTGGGGTATCAGCGCAATTTTAGTGGCGTGAATCTGTCCCGTGCCGGTCAACTGTCTGTCCAAGTCAGCATTTGCTTTTAAAAAGAGAAGTTTCCAGTAGCTCTAAGCCACCCTACTGCGGCACAGAGGTCTGTGCACAAAGGCGCTCTTCATAATTTTTTTCTGTTGCCATGTTTGAGAAAGTGACAGGCAAACAAATTCAGCAGCAGACTCCTCCCCATACTTTGTAGAAATCTGTACTGGAGAACATGTTCCATGGGCGGACGTGTATAGGGATGTGACCTGGGTTAAACATCCGCAGAAGACTGTCTCGGATGTGGACCTTCAGCATTGGTGGATGTTCAGTTTACTATTGTGGGAAAACCTGAACAGAAATTTTAGCCTGTTTATCTCGTATGTACTGTGGGGCCGACTTGATACTACATATGTGCTTCCTGTATGTTTTTCCTGACTCTTAACAATAACTTTGCAAGTGGATGTTATTTTCCTTTCTATCTGCATTTTGCAGATGAAGAAGCTGATAGTAAAGTAACTGTTATGTAGCCAAACCTACCTGACTCCAAATCCATTGCAGGCTTGTTACCATGTGATCTTGTCTTTCATAGAATGAATGTGTCCCGAACCAGTGGGTCAGTCAACGAAGGTCACCTGGGAGAGGAGCGGGGAATTGAGGAGGGGACAAAGGACAGGAGATGCGAGAAATGGAGACAAGAGAGGATTCTGATCAAGTCTCGTTTATTCAGGGGAGGTGCTGGGTATATATAGTGGAGGTATAGGGAAATGACGTCGGTGGGTAAAAGGCGTGAGTAACTAGGCAACCAGGCTATGACAGGAAGTCATAGCAGGACTTCGGGGCATAGCAGGAGACTTATGGGAAATAGGCAGGGTAAAAAGAACTAGGAACATAGCTCAGGAGAGGTAGGGGAAGAGGAAGTCAGCATCACTAATGATGCTGATGCACCAAGAGAATTTTATAGGTCAGAGGCACTCAGGTGACCATTAAGGGATATATGACACAGAATCATGATGTGGCAGATTCACAGGATTTAGAAAGACTCACTTGCAATAGTATTGGAGGCCTGGAGTTATTGTGCCTCCCACATGAACGATAGGGGAATCTTACCCTTATGATCTAGGGATGGGATGAACTGACCAAGGACAGATTCATTGGAGTAAAGATACACATTTTATTAATGTACATGACCACAAAGTGTATTTACCCAGTATCCCAGCATGAGTCAGAATCTTGCAACCTTCTCCAAAGGGAGAGGGAGCATGGGAAGAGTAAGAAGGATAATGAACAACAGGGAACTCAGTGGCCTTCCAGAACATTCGGTGGCTCAGAACAAGGTCCACTGGGCTGGACAGACAGTTTTTCATAAATGATTCCTGAAGTCTGTCCTGATGTACTGACAAACTTTAGTGTTTCTTCCTGTGATAAAAAAATTAATGAAAACTGAGATAAGGAACTTAAAGTAATTATTTTTTCTTCTTTAGGAGGTCTAGACTTTTGGTAGATAACAGTATATTAGAATACAGCCTCTTCCCGTGGCCTCTGCATCCTAAATTCCTTTAATTTAAAATTATCAGCATATTAGGACACCATAATTTTTGGGTGACAGTCCTTGGACTCCTCTTGGTGATTGGTTTACTCTAAGAGCCTTAGGCTGTGACTTCATCTCTTTGGGCATCCTGCTGTCAGTCATCCCAGGAAGAAGCCAATCAGAATTTATTAAAGAAGATGAACACAGGACAGGTAAACTTGGCCCTAGTGTATGCGAGCTATGGAAGAGAAAAGCATTGGCTATAGGCTCTTGTCTCTGGGCCTGGAGGAATCAGTACAATGAGAACACTCTGGCTATGGGAGAATGTATGAGGACATTTCTTTAGGACAGTAATCTGTCCCTGACGCATGGCAGCAGACCAGGAACTGGGTGTGGGGGGCACAACTATACTGCCACTGTGGCCTTTGGCTTAAGCTTTGATAAGAGCCACTCCAGGCCACTGAATGTTCTGTAAATCCACTGAGCTCCACAGTTATTTGCTATCCTACCATGGTTGGGCTAGGCTAAGACAAGGGCTCCTCAAAGGCATTTGTGGTCTAATTCCTGGCACTCATTTGGGTTACTTTATATGGCCAAAAGAACTTCACACACTTGACTAGGGGTCTTGGAATGTAGAGATTATCCTGGATTATTTGGGTAGTCCCTGAGTATAGGAATGTGGAGATTATCCTGGATTATTTGGCTGGTCCCTGAGTACAACATATCTATCCTCACAAGAAAGTGATCTGACACAGACGAAAGGCAACAGGACCACAGAAGCATAGGTAAAGGTTTGAGTGATGTGACCACAGACCAAGGAGTGCTGACTGCTACCAGAGCTGGGAGAAGCAAGGGAATACACCCCGTAGAGCCCATGGAGGGTGATGGCTCTGTCAATGGTAACATTAGGCCAGAGATACTCATGCTGGACTTCTGCTCTCTGGGATGCTAAAAGAACAAAATTCTCCTGTTGGAAGTGAGTGTGTTTGTGGTCATTTTCTAGAGCAGCCATAGCAAACTAATACATCAAAATTTGCGTTTTCCTTTTTATAATCTCTTTGCATCATCTCTGAGCCTCGGTGAAGTTCCTTTAATCATTACAAGAAGCAGAAGAAAAATAATAAATAAGAGAACCAGTGATGAGAACTGGACTTTTCCTGTTTTTCTTTTTCTTTTTAGAATTATCTGGTTAAGAGATTCCTCGAGGGTCTATGTGCAGCCCATCACAATGACTTAAGTGGGGTAAATTCAGGATTAAATTTGAATGCACAGTTCAGAAAACTCTCGAAGTATAACTTAAACAAAAGGGATGTTTATTTTGTGCGCATGAAAAGTCTAGAGCTAGAAGCCCCCGACCTGGCATGCCAGCCTCGCAGAGGGGACAGGGGCAGGCTTCCTCTGTCTGGCTGCTCCAGTGTGCCCTCATCTTCATGGCCAACACGAGTCCTACCGTGTGAGTGCCAAGAAGCAGGATGGAGAAGAAGGTGGAAAGAATGATGCTCTGATCCTGCGGGAGGCTTCCCGGAAGAGGCTCGCACAGTTTTGCTTCTGTCTTTTTGGTTAGAAATGGCTTTCATAGGAAGACAGTATGCAATGTGTTAATTATTGAAACTGTCCTGCCAATTTGATTTGAAACTGTCTCATTGCTACTTGTTTCTCAATAAAATTATGGGGAAAAAAAAGAAATGGCCTTCATGATGATATAGCTGTGATGGAAGATTAGGGTTGGACTTGGGTAACAGTGTGCTCACCTAAAAATTAGGGCTCTCTTAATAGAAATAAAGGGGCAGGGATAAATGGTGGCAATTCACTATTTCCACCTAACCAACTATTTAAATTCTACAGTTGTGCGGTGAAATGGTGGGAGAGGGATAGCATTGTACTTCACTGATGTGTGGGCTGTTTTTTTTAACTCCTCACTTAGAGTAGATTTTGATTCTGATGCTACAAGGTAAATCTGGCGTTTGTTTACAAACTGGAAAAGAACTGCACAGGAGTGGATAGGATGGCGATGCGCCAGAGAACCATAAGGAACAGAAGAGAAAACAAGTTGTTTAGGTGAGAAAGAAATGTTTTCTTGGTAAGAACAAAATAATGTGTTTTTAAATAAACTCAGGGCATAGCCTATGGATGTGAGAGTGAACTGCATCTGTGGTAAAATGGGAAGAGAATAGGATGGAAGGGAGCCAGATTTTAGCTCAGTATTAGAACTTTCTAAAAAGCCAGGGATGGGACGGCTGCCTCCGGATATGTGCCTGCCTTTCTGGGCTGGGACCTGGGGGGTAGGAGGGTGGGCCATGATTAGAGGCAGGGCTGGGAGACTTGCCTTCTGATCATGTAACTCAGTGGGGAGTCTCAGAGAGGCCCCCAGGAGCTTGTTAGATATCACAGCAGAGGAGGAGGACACAGCCCTGTGGGGGACTGTGTCTAATTAAAAGTTAAATGACTGAGGCTGACAGAGGAAAGAGCTTTCCCTGCCCAGGAAACAGGGCAGTGGTTGTTGCTGGGATGGGGCCTGGGGCTTGTGCCAGCACCCCCAGAACATGACCAGGGAGTTGGGCGCAGCTTGGAGCTGATCCCCAAATACAGACAGCTCCAGGTAGAAGGGTCCTTGCTTTACTTGACTCTCACAGTGCTGGACTTGGTAGGGATGATCAGCCAGTCTCCAGGCTGGCAATCTGATGTCCAAGGGTCAAAGGTGAGGGCAAGAGGGAAAGAGAGACCTCCATCTTTTCTCTGACAAAATCTATATGGAATGAAAGACTAAAGACTTCTGGGGACTTACTGCGGACCCTTCCCTAAGAGGCTGTGACCCAGTGCATGTCTTCAGGCTGGTATTTTTTGGGTATTTGGAGTATGATGGCTCTGTTGAGAAAAACTCATAAGTAACTCATGAACAGGAGATGAAGCTCTAACCTGAAGAAACACAGGCCTCACTTTCCATGAAATGATGGCTCAGCTCCACTCACAGCGACAGAATTGGAGAGAGAAGAGGAAGAGTGTATGTGTAGGACTCTGTTCTTAGAGCTTGTGATGGTCTGGCCTCTTCTGGCTGTGTTACATATCAATTCAAACTAGCCTGAGCAGAAAGGAGGACTTCCTGACACCATGCCATCAACCCTCGCTCTCCCCTCCATCCTT
>NW_004524842.1:742781-768008 GCF_000260255.1 Octodon degus
TCCTCCTCCTCCTCCTCCTCCTCCTCCTCCTCCTTCCCCGCATCATAGCCAGTTACCTGAAAGAGATAGCTCAGGAAAGTGCAGACCCACAGCGCACATTCCAGCCACCTGTGTCTTCATCCCTCCTCTGCTCTTTCCCAGAAGCCAGCTGCATCCTAGACAGTTGCCCTGATTGGAGAGGTTTTAGAAACAAGAGGCCCTTAGCAGGAGCTTATAAACACCCAACATCATTTTCAAGGCCTCCTTGCCTTCCCTCTTTAGTTACCTGAGCGTCTGGGGAGCTTTGTCTGTGGATGTGCAAGCAGGTGCCTTGTCATCTTTCTGACAGCAGTACTAGAGCCCTCTAAGAGCTTAACTTTGTAACTGCTCCCAAGACCTGGGCTGGAGTCGCAGCTCAGGAATGGCTAGTATGTCTTGCCACGTGGACCCAAGCTCCCTTTCCCATCATGCTTCCTGCCTGGGCTTGACTTCACACCTCCAGCCTCTAGCTCTAGACCCAGGTCCCTTGGCTTTGTGTTTGTCAGCTGTGTGGGGAAGGCCTTTGGCTTCAGCCTGCAGTTCTACCTTAGAATTATCTCGCCAGAGACAGCCTGGACCTGTCCTGGCAGAAGCGCTTTTGTCGAGTACTCCGAGGCTTCTCCTCCCCTCTCAGGGTGACTGTTTGCTCCACTTGCCTAAAAACCGCATGATACTGAGGGCACAAGGAATTAAAATGTTCTGGGATAGATTTAGTGAGCAAGGGAAAGTTTTCGGGAGATGGAACTTGTAAATTATCACCATGTGTTCCTGTGATTCTCATCCGTGAGAACCAGAGACGCTCACTGCTAGCATAGAAGCCAATTCTGGCTGATTAAATAGGAAAGGTTTAGATAAAGGGTCTCTGTTGCCTCGCAGCATTGGCGGAGCCTGGAGAAGCAGGCCGGAGGTCGCATGTCCAGAATGCGCCACTACACAGGGCAGAACTAGCCTCATGACAAGACTGTTGTGGCTGCTGCTGCCACCAGCTGGATGCCAAGACTTGCGTCACTGCCAGGAACCTGATCTTCACTGCTACAGCTACCTTTCAGGGCCCATGCCATGTCTGGCCCTGGGGTGTCGCCTTGTCATTCCATAGCTGCTCTACCACCTGCTCGCACCTTAGCTACAAAGGAGGCTGGGCAGTGACTACGCTTTAGGGAAGGCATGGCCTTGGAGTGGGGAATGCCCTCACACAAGAGGGCTCAGAACACCTGGCAATGACCTGTGGTGCTGCATCTTCATGAGGAAGCAGTTTCCATTCCACCCAAGGGTACAACTTGACAGAGTTAATTTAGTGACTGTATCTTCAGAGGGGGCGCTGTGAATGGGGGTGTTTTGCAAGACCAAGTCTGCAGCAAAAAACCAAAAATTCAAATTCCTAGTGTCCAGCAAGGGTTGGAGGCCCACACAGGTACAGTGATAATGTCCAGGCCCTTTCCTATACCCATCTGCAGGTTAGGGGGTCGGGTCCATCTTCAGTCACAGTGGTGGGACCAGGGTGCTCCAGCCCTCTGTTGCAGAATGCTAGAGTAGCAGACTTCCCAGTGTGTGTCTTTCCTAGAGTCATCTAAAGAGAAATAGTGGGCACCACCACAGATTCATCCAGAAGGAGGCCAAGGGGAAGGTGGCTCATGGGGCTCCAGAGTCACACTTAAACCATTGATGACAGTTCTTCATCACAGCATTTCCAGCAACATGTGGCTCTTCAGTCTTGCTTGGACACCAGGCTTCTCAATACTTAGATGAGGTTTCCAAAAATAAATCTGGCATTTATTGAATACCATGTGTCAGATCCTGCGTAACAACTTCACATAAATATCTGTTAATCCTCATCGAAACCCACTCAAGGAAAGCTATTTTTATCCTATTTTATAGTTGAGGAAACTCAGATTTAAAGAGGATAAGCACAATTGATTAGCCAGTCCACTACTGGTTAGCCAGTCCTGGCAGAGTAGGGATTTGAACCTCAGCAGCCAACTGTAAAGTCCTTGTTGCTAAGCAACCTCTCTGGGCCCTGCTATAGAAAGCAGTTTGGTGACCCTACAAAAGCCTTGAATTATAATTTGCTATTCCAGGGTTAATTCAAGGCTGGAAAAACTTAAACGGTGTAGAGATGCCTGTATTAGGTCTCCTACACAAATACAAACTATACACCTAGCAGTCCCCTTCCAGGTCACACGGCTTGTCCTTCTTAGATGCTTCCAGCAGGAGCTTAGATAAGTCACTAACTTCAAAGGTGATGAAGTGTTGAAGACTCAAGGACCAAGACAAAAGGCAACACCTACTAGCAAGTGTTTGAGATTCAGTAGAGTATTTGGAGGCTGCCCAGGAAGCTGCCCAAGTGAGGGAGAGAATCCAAGTATCTGGAACAGAAGAACGAATGACTGGGAAGGAGATGTACAGAGAGAAGCCAAATGAAGACCACTCAGATATCTCAGGGAGCTCTGGCGCCATGGCATTTCATTTCTATACTGACCTGTCTCCAGAGAAGGGCAGTAATCACTGAGCAGCAATTTAATCTTTACTCAGATCTCTTCAGTGCTAAGAATTATCCATTTCTCAAGCCACAGTAACAGTTCTTGAAAATCCCCTTCCCTCCTCCCTAATTGCCTCACTTTTCACAGATCCCTAATCTCATTCTTTCTCCCACCTGACTCACATGGTTCCTTCTTCCGCTCTCTTCTGCTCCAGTGCTTTGAGTCAGTAAGTTGGGCTTTGAGCTATGAGTGTGCTCAGCTTCCCTGGGCCTGCTCCCAAGGGCCCCAGAAGTCTTTTGATGTGGAAAGATGAGGGGTGTTGGAGGGCTGCCTTTTCTGAGGTGCTCACACCTTCTTGATGCCTGCAGCTGAAATGCAGTCAGTGGCTTTGGGCAAGGTAGAGATGGAGAAAGCTGACCCAGGAAGACATGAGTAGACATGAAAACAGGAAGCAAAGCCAGGATCACCAAATGGAGCCATTAAGCCGAAGAAGCTGGGAAGAAGGTGACCAATCCAGGGATGAGGCTGCTGGGCATGAAAGGGAAGCCTGTGTGAAGAGAAAATTGGCTTGAGGTAAAAAGTAGGAGGTAGAAGGCGGAGCCAGTGGAATTTCTTTGAACAGGAAGGGGCAGCACTAGGGGTTTATAAGCCAACTAGCCGCATGGCCTGTAATCGAGAGAAGGAAGGCAGGGAGTGGTATCCAGTCAGCTTAGCTGAGAGATTCGTGGTTATATATTTCAGTTCTTACACGTACACACACACACACACAGAGAGAGAGAGAGAGAGAGAGAGAGAGAGAGAGAGAGAGAGAGAGAGACAGAGAGCGAGAGACAGACACAGAGAAAGAGAGTCAGAGTCACAGATACAGGGACAGGGACAGGGACAGAGACAGACAACAGAGACTAAGACAAAGACAGACAGAGACAGAGCCATTTGGGAAGGACGGAGGAGAAAGCAGAGTCCAACACAGAGCCAAGGGCAGGGAGGCAACGTACCGTTCCCGACTACCACAGATGCGCTGTACACCAGGTTAGGCAGACGATCTCCTGATTTTTTTCTTTATCTCTAACAGACTTGACAGAAATGGTTAAAGAATATATTTTTTCACTTAATAAAATGGAAACAGATTTGTTTCTAATTAGCTTTCTTGTTCCTAGAATGCTGTTTAGAAAAATTCTGATTCCAGGAACCAGTTCTAACCCTCAGCAAGTAGGCAAGAAGTCTTTGCTGGTACAGCTGGGGGATGTGTGCGCGTGTGTGCGTGTGTACGCGCGTATGCGCTGGCTAGCAGCTGGCACCCAGCCTGACAGCACACTATGTATGGGTAAAATCTAGACCTCGATGAGGCCTGGAATGTTTGACTAACCAATCCAAGCTCTCTTCAGCTCTCTGGGTTCAGCTGCCAGACCCCAAAAGAGCGAGGCCAGCTGGACAGTTTCTGGGAACCAATCTCTAACAAATGCGCTGAGAGGAGCAACAAATGTCTCTCACATGAGTATTCTCTGGACTCAGCAGAAATGCTTTGATAAACACTTGGGGATAAAGGGGGAGACCCTCGAGGGCCAAACTAAAGCCATAATGAATGCTTATAAATTTGCCTTTTAAGGCAATGGGTCCAGTGATCTGAGAGGCTCTTTCATTGAGGATAGCCCTTCTGCATTTGAGCCTGGAGACGCCAGAGTGGTGAGATCAGAGTTCTACTGATCAAATACCTACTGCCTTCTGTTCCTGGTATTTATGGAACTGATGGTCTACGATGTTTCCCCAAATGCTGAATTAAATAGTGAATCATTGCTTCTAGGAGAAATACAGGGTAGGTTCCTGTAAGTCTCTGGTCATTCATTTATTGTTTTTCCTGGCATTTTATATATATATATATATATATATATATATATATATCTCAAGCATTTCATTTTTTCTTAGTACATGATTAAGGTACATAATGATGACATTCACCCTGGGGAGCTGGGACATGGACACAACACAACTTCTTTTTATATGCCCTTGTACTTTGTGTGTTTTGTGTGAAGCCACTTGTGTTAGATTTCTGTTGGTTTGGCCAAATACCCAAGAAAACCGTGCCTAAGAAGGAGAGATGTATTTTGGTTTGTGATCTCAGATGTTTCTGTCCATGGTCACTCAGCATCATCGCTTTGGGACACAGAGCATGATAGTGGGAGCCTGTGGCCACTCTGGGTAGAGAAAAAAAGAAAGAGGTTGTAGGCTGAATTACCTGTTCAAGGGAGCTACTTGAATGACCTAATGTCATTATCCTGGGCTCCCCTTCCTAAAGGTCCCACCACCTTTTAACAGCACCACATGTTGGTGGCTGAGCCTTTAACACTGGACCCTTAGGGGACATTTAAGAGCTAAACCAAAACACTTCCTTGTTTAGTATATATTGTTGATTTATTATCATTAGACTTATGATCAATGGCACCATAACTCATGCCTGAATAAAGCCTATCCAAGCTGGATGTGTTTTCTACAAGGTGTGTCATAGTCTTCTTGCACATGGGAATATCAGAAATTCCTTCAGCACTACACTTCGGGGCCATTTTGAAAAGTAAAATCACCTTTGAATGACCTTGTCAGATCCAGAAATTACATTTCTTGTTATATAGGTCTTGCTTTATCTTGGTCTTAAGCATCCAGCAGAAAAGTATAAAAATGAGGTATAAAAAGTAAAGCCATATTAATATGCTCAGCTGTAAAAGGCTCAAGTCAACAACTTCTGACATTGCCAGTCCTACAGATAACCCACTACTATTATGGACTACTGGACTATATTGGATTATTTTTCTGAATTTTCATACCTACAATATTTAAATGGCAATGGAATACCCATCTCTGACAAAACTAAACAAAAAAAGGGGATATAAATGAAGGACCATTTTGTATCTGCATGTACAAGATAGTTAGGACAGATATACAGCTACTTTTTTTTAATTCAATGAGAAGAAAGATTTGTACTAATAGTGTTTGGACAGGATATCATGTCTGCATCTTGTACTATGAATAACTACTACGAAGAACAAAATACAATGTATTAATTATTATAACTGTCCTAATCTGTTTTGAAACTGTCTCATTGCTATTTGTTTCACAATAAAATTAATAAAAAGAAAGCACAATAAAAACATGTTTTAAACTTATTTTATTTTATTTATTTATTTTTTTGTGGGACCAGGGATTGAACTCAGGACCCTATGCTTGCCAGGCAAGTGCTTATTCTACTGAGTTATCTCCCTGGCCCCTACATGTTTTAAATTTTAAAAAAGTAAAATCACCAAAAAGGGCACAAAAAAAATCGGAAAGTGTGGCTCTAATTAGACACAGGGACAGCTGTTTGCAATGCAAGAACTGAAACAAGGGAACCCAGCCCCACTCTGTCTGATATCAGTTCAAAATGTGCACAGTAAGCTCCTCACAGTTTTCACTGCTCTCAGCCCTCTGGGGGACTAAGGCAAGGGGGTCACAAGTTGGAGCCCGTCGTGGGCAACTTAGGGACTTACTAAGAACCTGTATCACGATAGAAAAGTAAAATGAGATAAAAAAAGACTGGAGATGTAGTTCAGCACAAAGGCTTTGTGTTCAGTCTCCAGTATGCAGAAAGAAACCACTGTGTTGTGCAGGCCTACGGCTGAGTGCCCACAAGAGGGCCTTGGGCGTTGGTTGGGGGTTTCAGGTACATTGTAGTGAGTAGATAACTTTGCAAAGATGGAGTCAGCAAGGAAAGAGGACTGAGCTTTTGTGCCAGGAGATGTGTGAGGAGGGCTGGTGTGACTCAGATGCCACAGCTGTTCTTGGAGGGTCTGCCCGTGACCCTCCCAGGGGGTCTCCTAGAACTCCATGCCCAAGGGCTCTTTTCTGGCTCGGTCCTTTGTGTTCCAAATGAAACATTTCCAGGGGCCCAGCTTCTTGTGTGGGTTACCGGAGTGACCTTCAGCAGGACTCACCTTAATGTTTAAGGTGCAGAATGTGGGACGCAGCTCTGTGTGTACTGTGCAAAGAACAGCCCCTTGTAATTCGCTTCTTTCTGAACAGTTGCTAATAATTTTGCACTCAATTTCCATTTAAATGGAAACATTAACCTCTGGGGTCTGCAGAGGAGCGTAGAAGGGGCTTATGAGTGCTGCTCTTATCTCTGTGGTTCAGAGTGTCCCAGGAGTAAATCCAAACACACTTCTAAATCACTCCCTTCACCAATGGGGGCCTCACTACTGAGTCCCAAGATCCATGTCTTTCCCCAGAAATAAAGTTCACTATCATTTACTTGCTGGGTTCAAAGTCAGGAAGTTCTGCCTTATGTCTACCCTCAAGCTTTCTGCTGTGCTTCCTACTCACTTGCTGAGGAGAATATGGACACTACTTTCTGAGCTGACAGCAAGGCTCCCAACAAATTGCACATGAGATGCCACACAGGGGCTCGCCGCAAGCCCAGGGGTCATTAGAAATAACATTGTTGTCAACCAATGACATGAAGAAGTCATGTGGTACCATATGATTCACAAACTGTTTTGCCACTTACCTTATTTTGTACAGGAAGAAAGTAGGAAATAGAATCACCTCCAGTCACTTGAGAATCCATAGGGTGGCAGCCCAGAGCCCTTGCTTCGTACTCTGCAGTGATCAGGACGTGCTGGGAACTTCCCTATCAAGAAGATGCTCATGATATAAAATTCGACCACTCAGTGGTCCTAAATTGTCTAGTTTCTCACTTAAATATACCAATAAAAGCTGCCTATCATCTCCCTCTCAAAGGCGGCAGAGAACTGAGGCTGCATTAGTTCGTTCCTACATACTTGGCCATCACCTCCCTTTCTGTATCTTGCACTGGATGTCCTACCTTTGGCTGATGCTATCCCACCCACAGAGGATAGACTGAGGTGCGCAGTCATGAAGGGACATCTGCCTGCTGCAGACGGTTGTGCAGCTGGGCTGTGCCCCCACTGCACACATAGAAAGCTAGAGATACAGCTGTGTGTTGCCGCCCAGCCAGGACCCTTAGAGCGCTGCGTCCCACCAGACAGTGTTCCCTGATTGATCTGCCCTAAAGGTCATCTCTCTCTCTGCACACAGACACTTTATCATCTAGAGCTGGTGTTTAGGAACACTTCCAAGGATACACATTCAGAAAACTCGGGTCACTTCCCCATTCTGGTCTGAAGTGCCTGCCTTTCTTCCAGGGCTCACTTTCTGAGGTGGGAGAGAGAGACACGGGTGTGAAGCATGAGGGAGAGAGAGGGAGGACTGTGGAAAAGAGAAATCTTGCTCTGTTTTAAGTAATAAAGAAAACAATGTGCTCTTTGGTCAGCTTCTTCCTTCCGGGAGGCCTGTTTTCTCTTTTTTTTTTTTTTTTTCTTTGCCACTTTCTGTCTGGGCTCTAAAAATAGAACCAATTAGAGAAGTCTGCACATCATTCCTGGTCTTTTTCTCATCTTCATTTAAATTCCATTGGCTTTATCTCCTATAATTTTTGACTGAGCTGTAAGAGTCCCTGCAGACTATGATTAAGTGTGGTATGCATTAGTGTGTGTACATGTGTGCACACATGGATGCATATGTGTGTAAATGTATGCTTGTAGGTTTATGTGCATATATGCAAGCATACACATGCAGCCATATGTGTATGTGTGTAGGTGTTCATGTAGATATATGTGCATGTGTGCATGTACATGTGTGTATGTGTGTGTAGCCATGGATGTAAGTGCATTTGTCCATGTGAATGTGTGCACATATGGATTAGATCAAGAATGTCCCTGTGAAGCCTTGTGCTCAGAGGCAGGGATCTGGAAGGTGATTGGACCACAGGAGAGCTACAACCCACTTGTTGTGAGGAGAGGGGCCTGGTTGTGAGTGCATCACTGGGGTTCCAGCCTGGGAGGGTGCGTCCCTCCTGTTCCTCCCATCTCTCTCTGCTTCCTGATGGGAGGAGCTTTTCCTTTGCTTAGGTCCTTCCACCAAGACCACAGCAAAGCATGAGCCCAATAAGCCTATTAAGTTCTGGGTATGAAGCACTGTGTGTGGGCAACAGATGCAACCAAGACATGTGGAGAGGCAAGTGGGTGTGTAGTGCACTCTTTGGCATGTGGAGGGAATTTCGAGGTTAGGGTATGTGTGGCTTGCTTCTCTGGGAATCCCTGGCTCCAGATTTGAGCTCAGCCTTCTCCACTCTGCATCCACCGCTGGGGCTGACCCATGAGACCACCCAGTGGCCCCTTGCTCTTCTACATTCTTTTGAGTCTGCCCAGTGAGGAGTACTGGTGGCTCGTGGTAGGAAGTTCAGGGTGTTTATCTCCCCACCCTGCGTGAGGGCATCTCCAGGAGCCACTGCACCTTGAATACTGCCCGTCTCAATAAGCACTCTCTGTCAGCTTGCCTTTTCTGGGTTCTGGTCACCAACCTTTCTTTTATTTGAATCACTGTATTTTCCCTTTCTTCCTGGGCCCTGAATATATTTTCTAAGCAGCCTTCACTAAACCTTTTCAAATAACCCTAATGTGCTCTGTGCCTTCTGTTGGTACCTTAACTCATACAGAGACTCACGTTGGTTAATTTCATCTCTATTCCTTGTGAACATCTCCTCCTCTGGTTCTAGGCTGCTTCAGATTTAATGAGAAAGAAGAGAGTTGTTCCCAAGTACCTCCTTTCAGATCTTAGACAGAGAAGCCCATTTTACTCCACTGTAAGGGCCAAAGGGCAGAGGGCCTCTGCTGTAGGACTCTCTGTGATGGTTAATTTTAGTACTAGCTTGCGTAGTACATGGTGCTCAGACACTCAGTCAAGCATCAGCCTAGAGGCTCTTGAGAAGGCAGCTTTCAGGTGTGAGCAGCATTCTTCTCAGTAGGCTTGGTGGGTGGGCCTCTTCTAATGGGGAGAAAGCCTTATGTGCAAAGACTGAGGTTCGTAGAAGAAACAATTGGATTTCAAGATGGAGCTGGAGAACACTTCCTGAGTTTGTGGCCTCTGGTGACCCTCAGCAGAGGAGGCTTGGGCTGATCCCTAGCTCTTTTGTGACTCTCCAGGTTGCTGGACAGCCCTACAAAGTTTGGTTTTCTCAGTCACAGAATATTGGGAGACATTTCCTCCAAATACACCCTTTTTTCTCTCCCTCACCTACTGAAAGTGTTTCTCTGGAATATGCTAAATAATACATTTTCCCTCCACATTTCTTTCTTCAAAGGCTCTTGCAGAGATGTCTTCCTGCCAGGCTCCCTGCCCTAGGAGTAGAGAGCTTTACCTCTCACAAACCTGGGGAAAGACAAAGGCTGACATGGGTGGGATGTGTGCTGGTGAACTCAAAACAGAGCAGCACACTGCTGAAAAGGTAAAAATGTACTCACCCTGGGAACTGGGAAGCTGTAGGACAGAGCCACACTGCTTCTAGGCTGTCAGAAGCCTGCATGTGAAGTTGGCCTGAGTAGGTCCGGAGACTAAGAAGACAAAGACAATGCAGTGAGTTTCTGGAGTTGGCTGGAGACTCAGCAGGGATTCTGAGCAGAGTGAAATGCTTGGGGTGGGAGCTCTGGGACCTGCCAGACCCTCTGGACCTGCTAGATTCATAGCCTGGCTCCTCCTCTGAGGAGCCACAGGAGAAAGAAGAGGGAGAGGGAGCTGGGAGCTTGGGCTTCTGATGCAACCCCACACAGGTAGTGGTATCTTTTCTGTTTCCTTCCTTGCAGGAACTGGTACAGTGCTGTATGTTGTTTGCTGTATGCTAGAACAGCCTCTAGCTAGCTATACACTGCTACATGGGACATGAAAGTAGAAACTCCCTGCAGTTTTGCTTTCCTGCCACATTAGAAACCAAAAGAACCAAAATAATTTTTTAAAAAAAAACTTCATCAGATTGTAGCAAATTTCAAGAAGTAGAAACCAGCCAACCTGCCTCAAAGAGCACCAGGTTCCACTGTCCTAGTCAGGGAGTGCATGGGGCTGGTGGACGGAGAAGGCTGGAATTGCAGTGGTTTGCACATTGTTGCTGCCTGAAGGAGAGAAAATTTCAGAAAACAAAAATGACTTTGTGAGGGCCAGCAAGATAGCTCAGCAGACTAAGTGTCTACTTTGACAAGCACAGGGACTAGGGTTCGATCCCCAGTTCCACTTGCTGCACCAGCCCCACCCCTGGAGCATGCTGAGCCAGTGACTGAGTCAGAGTAAGGTGACACATGCCTGCACTCCCAGTGCTGGGGAGGCTGAAAACAGGAGGATCACCATGAGTCTGAACTGTATAGTGAGACCCTGTACCAAATACACAAAAGAAAAAAAAAGATGACTTTGGGGCTCCAAATTTTTATAAAAAAGGAGCAAAATGCTGGGAAATACTTTATTTTTAATGAGCACCCCTCTCGCCCTGGGATGCAGCACAGGGCCTCAAGCATGCGAGGCAAGCACTCTACCCCCGAGCCACACCTCTGGCGAGGGAGTGCTTCATTGTCCATGGGACTCACTCTCTACAAGCTCATGTTTCTTCCTTGGCTTTCATCTGCTACCCAGCTCTCTCCTGCCCAGAGTGTAAAAATCCATGGTACGTGCCTCTCAAGAAACCAAGAAAAGGATCAAATTAGTTGTATCCTCAGAGGATACAACTCTGCCTGGGAGGGCCAGCCAAATATCCCAGTGGATTAAAGTGCCAGCAAGCAGGTGCAGGGGCTGGGGTTCAATCCCCGGGCCTGCCTGCTGGCCCCACCCCCAGGGCATGCTGAGAGGGTGATTGAGACTGGGCGTGGTGGTGCAGGCCTGTAATCCCAGCACTTGGCAGGCTGTAAACAGGAGGATCACTGAGTCCAATCTAGTAGTGAGACCCTGAACACCCTGTAGACCCTTCCCTAAAATACAAAAAGAAAAAACAAACAAAGGACAACAACAAAAAGCCAAGGCTGAGAAAGATGCTTCTCTTGGTCAAATCCTAATCAGCCTAAATCCGATTAATTCCTTTTTAGGAGTTCATTGATATGCACCAAGCATTAGAACAGGGCCAGGTATGTGGTAAGTGCTCAGTAAATGCTGCTGAATGAATATTCAAGCCATGGTGAGGCAGACAGAACAGGAAGAGTGGTGGAAAGAACTGGTCTTGCTCCGTGTGGGTGTCTGGGTGGGTTTGTGCTTTCATTTCCCTCTTCTATAAGTGAGATGGACATGATCTGAGGGTAGCTGTCTATAGGCACTCACACATGGTATTCCTCCCCTGGGAAGAGAATGGGATGCTAACTGATATCATAACTGACTTCGAAGAGTCTATTGCTCTGTTTGCATTGCACAACATAGGCATCAATAAAGGTTCAGTGAAATGTATGAAGGAAAGAATGAATGGGCAGGAAGGGACCATATAAATCTTATAGCCCAGGAGTTTGGAAGATTTTGCTCTCAAGCTATCCAATATCCTTGTGAAACAAAAGCTTACATGGATGCTGGTCCGTGAACCTAACAGGGCCACTTCTGCTCTGACCCAAGTAGATGGGAGGGAGCAGGGCTCTGGGGTGTCTCCAGCTCTCAGTCTCTTCTTTTTCACAATCCCTCCCTCTCCCTGCAAAGCAATCCCACCCTCTAAATATTTAACGACTCAGTCTGGGGTGAGGGAAACTTTCTTCGTAGTATTGTCAGGTCTTCATGACATGAATACCGCCGCTGATTTCAAGTTGCAGACATGACATCACTGAAGGTGCAGTTGGAATATTGCTCACATGCACCCTTACCTTCTAGTTTTACTCTAAACTGACAATTGATGCAAACGAGTCAAGAATATAGATAAGAAGGCAATCTGGTAAAGCAATCGAGTTTTAAATTCACTATATTTATTACCTTTACTTAAAAAAATTTTTAATGATAATTTATGTATTGTCATTTAATACTTGCAAATGGGTTCAATGAACAACAGGAGAGTAAATTTTCTGAAAATCTGGCGGTTGGCTTTCAGGAGCCAGTGCCCATTCCTCAGCACAGCGCTGCTGCTGTAGCACCTATTATAAAACCAAGGGGCGCAGCTGCAATAGTGAATTTCACAGGATCAGAAAAATGAGAGGTCGTGGCTTTCTCAGATTTATAGAACTAGATGAAATGTACTTCACTGTAAAAGTAGACCTAATTCCTTCCCCTGTTGTATGGCATCTGCCCTGTTCTTCTTAAAGACACAAAACAGATACAATCAGCAACATTCCACAGCTCTTTCAAAATTTATTTTTCTAATTGGCCCATTTTAGTTATACATAGTGGCAGCATTCATCAAGAGGAACTTGCCCCTGTGCATGATGGGTCTTGCTGCTTCTTTTTCTCCCCCCATTCCCATCCTTCCTTCAACCACTCTTCTTCTCCTTAGTTACAAAAGCTTTGTTTCCATTTTTCTAGTCTCTTTTCTCTTGTCCCTTCATTCCTGTGTCCCTCCCCCACCTCCTTCCCCGTCACATCTAAACATTTTCTTGCCATTTCCCAGGGTCTACCCTTATTTATGCTTTTGGTTTCCCACAGCAGAGAAACAATGCAGCCTTTAACTTGGATGTTCAGCATATTTCACTTCAGAATCTAGTCTCAAGGTGCATCCATTTAGCTAGAAATGTCTTAACAGCTCCTCTTGCAGCTAGGAAAGTGGAGTGTGAGTTTGAATGACCTGAGCCACTCCTAGACAGGCATGGCCAGAAAACATTTAATGCAATTATCTATGTCTCTATTCTCATTCCCAGCTGTCCAGGTTTAGGACTAAAATGTACTCCCTACCATGCCAGTGTTTCACGGGCTCAGAAGGCAGAAGTTTGGTTAGATCTTGTCAGTGGGTTTATCCCTTGTTAAGTTTATGGGTAGAATGTGCTGATGGGAGTGAGGGCTTGTTAGAAGAGGCCATGTTAGTGTGTGTGTGTGTGTGTGTGTGTGTGTGTTGTGTAACCTGAGGGGTGTCTGCTTGTTCTTGACTCCTCTTCTTTCTACTTTCTGATCGTCATTGGTGGGCATGTTTCCTCTATCACACTGTTTCTGCTTTGGAGCCAACAACCGTGGACCAAAGCCCATGAGCCAAAATCAACCTCATCTCCTTTAAGTGTTGGATGTCAGGTATTTTGTCCTAGCAACCTAAAAGTAACCAGTGCACCAACCATGCAGCAAGAAATGGAGAGCTACAGTGCACTAGAAGAGTTACACACTAGGAGGAGATGGGGTCTCTGAGTCAAGGCACAAGAGCCAACTGAAACAGATGCTAAAGAGGATCATCCATACTGAATTTTGTGTGAGAAATAAAGTTTCATTATGTTAAATTACTGAGTTTTTTTTTTTATACCAAGAATGAAACTCAGGGCCTCACACTTACCAGGCAGGCACTGTGTCACTGAGCTACATTCCCAGCCCTGGGTAGTTTGTTATTACAGCTTGTATTAATTACACTGACCAACACATCTTGGAAGTAATCCATGCAAAGTAGAACATATTCATGGGGAGTAACATTTTTAAAGGGAAAAGAAGAAAAAGGATCAGACAGGGAGAGGTGTGCAGGGAATAAGTCATGCAGAGAATGGAAAACTCAGTGGGAGAATCATGCAGAACCAGGCCAATGGCCTGGCTGCCTAAGTCTGCAGGGTCCTGGCCAAATGAGACTGTGGGTGTGAATTTGATGTGATAGTAGGAGTGATAATTGTGTTGGCGCTCTTCAGATGCAAGTAACAGGCAACTATACAAGCCAGTCTGAACTTGGAAAAAGGACCTTACCTAAGTGCCCAGGAGGTCAGCAGCAAGAATACAGCTTTTGAAGTCTCTGGAATCAGGATCCAGAGATCACAAAGACCCATCACTATATTTTGTCTGTGTCACTCTCTTCATGTTGAAATTACCAGGCTGCATTTGTCTGAAATAGCCCTCTGATAACTCCTGGATTTGCTGTGACAATCACAGAGATTTAGCTGGCTTCTCTTTGTCCTATTTCTACACAGACCAGATGTGCTCTCTTTGGATCGTAATTTCAAAATTCAAAAGAGCAACCCTGCTTGATCAGATCTCTTCCAGGTCTAATCTACAATGGACAGGAGGAAAAGTATATTGTGCAATCCCAGCACCAGGAACCTTCCCTCCAGACCTAGAGAGAAAGTTCTCTGAGAACGTGAGGGAAATGCTGAGTTGTTGCTGGCTCTTGCATACTTGCCGAAGGGAGGAATAATCTGAGGAAGAGAAGGGAATTGGTGTGACTATATACATTTAATTTTACTCCAAAACCTACCAGTTAGGCAACTCCCTCTCTTTCTCTGAAGGAGTAAGGGATGGGGCAGGAAAGGAGGACAGTGTTACCCTGAGAGGCTTCTTCCCTCTAGAAGGATCTGTCATGAGTGCGGTACACGGGTTCCATCTCCTCAAAGTGGTGTATGGAAAGAGCCACAAGTATGGAAAGAGCCAGGTGCAGTCTCTGGCCAGAGTGAATAGTCAGGTGTCTCAGTTACTTTTCTCTCATTGCTGGGAGCAAATTTCCAACACCCAAAGTTGAGGAAGGGTGCAGTGCAGTTAGTGGAGGCTTCAGTCCATCCTCAGCTGGCTCCAAGGCAGACCAACACATGGCAGAAGGCAGCAGTTCATGGCAGCAGAAAACAGCAAAACAGCAAGAGCAAAAAGGAGGACTAGCATCAGCTGAGGCAACAGAGAGCAAGTCTATCTCCCTTATGTGGCATCCAGCCTATTGGCCACAGGCTGCGTGTAGCACTCACACCCATAATCCCAGCAGCACTCACACCCATAATCCAAGCACAGAATCATGAATTAATCACAACCTCTAGAAGGCCACCTCATGACTATATGAGGCTTTGGGGGGACAATTACACACAAACCATAACAACAGGGTAGGTCAGGTGACTCCCTCTTTCCCCATCCTCTGACATTCTCCCCTCCTAGCTCTTCTTTCCTTGTTACTAAGAGTAACAGTGCCATATGGAGCTGTATTAGAGCCTGAAGCAAAAGGAAAAAAAAAGTAATACTGGTTCTGCCTTTATTTTGTTCTTCATGAATTACTTGTAATAATTGGGACTTTTAAAATACCAAGCATCTTAACATATTCTTTATCTTAATTACAGAGTGTTTGGTACCCTCTTAAATTCTGTGCCTGAGGCAAGCGCCTTCCTCCCTTCATCCTGGTACCAGCCCTGCCTGTCAGAGGCAATAGAAAAGTAAACTGAGAATATTTCCTTCCTTGGCAGCCAGTGTCTCCTGACTTTTGGGGTTAAGATTTAATTTAAATCAGGTTTGAGGAATAAAGAGAAATTTTGCTCACATGGACTGTTCCATGCACAGAGCATCACTAAAAAGTCACTCAAGAAACCAGTAAATGACGTTGCTTCTAAGCAGAGGAAGTGGGAATGACAAGGGGGTAAGAAGACTTGTTTTCAAGGAAAAGCTTTTTCCCTATTGCTAAAACAATACTTCACTATGGAATACTTTGAAAGTACAAGTAAAGCAGGAAACAGAAACTGCTATAAACTCATAATCTCCTGATTCTGTTAATGTCTTAGTGTTCATCTGGTTTAATTTGTATACTTAGATTTTACAAATAGAGTATATACAGTATTTTGTGGTCTTCCTTTTCTGCTTAACACACACTGGGAATCAATGTCTAAGTTAATAAATATTTGTATGACATCATTTTTAGTGACTGCCAAACAGTCTAGCTTATGAATGTGTCACAATTTATTTGACCAATTCCTGATTACCGGATGTGAAGTCTAACGTTTTCATGACCTTAACAAGTGCTGAGGTAAACCTTCTTGCTGAGCATCTCTTGGCATACACATACTCGCTTCCACAGAATGAATTCCTACAACACTCCAAGCAAATGTATTCGCTTGGAGGTTTTTATATTTACTCTGAAGGCTCTCCCAATGTGAGTCCTAACACTAATTTAAAACCTAAACCACTGGTGGCTTGAGCAGAAAATGAGGTAGCTATAGTTAAACCTAGGTAACCAGAAAATGACTGTAGTGCTCTCTTCCTACAGTAAAATCAGTCATGCTGCTAATGGTGTCTGTCCTGGAGCACTGGAAGCAGTTTGAAAGATATCAAGGAAAAAATTGGGGCTAAGAAGCCAGGAACACAGAAGTAAAATCGTGAAGAAGACGAGGATGACTCCACAGCAGTCGGGGCAGAACGTTAACTGGACTGACTTTGAGATCCCTAGCAGAGTTGGGGGGAGTGCGCTTCTGGGTGTGTCTGTCTGGGTAGGTCCTGGAGGAGGCCTGGTGGGGAGCTCTAGTCTGGAACCAGGCGCCGCTTCTTCTCTCCCTGATGCTGTTCTCCTGCTCCTGCTTCCCGCTGCCATGAGCTATGCAGCCTTGCTCAGCCACACCCTGTGCTATCCATTTCTTCTTGAGAGCCAGATAGCTACGGACTGGTTGCTGCGAAACTGTGAGCCCTGTTCAGCCTCTCCTTTCAATTGTGGGTGTTGGGTACTGTGTCTCAGCAGTGGGAGTCGCTGTATCTCCTACGACCCTATCTCCTTTAGTGATGGCAAAGAGCCCTTTCCCCATTTATCCCAAATCTCATTGTCTTCTAAGCTTTTTCTAGATTTCTATCCTTCCTGTCAAATTTTAGATGCTTAATTCCCTTGGATTGCTAAGGTGCACTTAGACAATGTGAATCAGCAAATGGCAATACTTTCTTTGTATAGGGATTGAGAAAGGCTTTTCTTTGCCTAGCTGTACCATGCTACTTTCTCATGTCTCCGATGTGGATATTCCACACCGATTGTCATCATGGCTAGAACTCTAAGAGGCCTCCAGCCTGGGAAGCTCCATTTCAGGCTGGCCCTCCTTTCTTCTCACAGGTTCTAGGGATTTAGCTTGCTTTTTGTCTTTTATCATAGCTGTCAGAGCGGGTTCTGTCTCTTGGGGTTTTCTGTCTCTGAGTAGAGAATACATCTTAGAATTCTAATTATTGTTGTGATTGTCTTACCTTAGGAGGTGAAAAGGAGCAAAGAAAAATTTCACTTTGTGTACTCTGTTCCCAGAGACCTTTTCTTTAAATATTTCTTAAAAAAGAAAGAAATGAAGGCTTTTCTATTATCCTGGGTTCAAATAATGGCTCCAAAGGCGTTGTGAGCTCAATGTGGTCCATATAAACCAGCAAAAGAATGTCATTGTTTGTTGAACATCCCCAGAAATAAAATAGTGGTTCAAGTTTGAGGAAGGAATTTGGAAAAAGGCTATAGCCATTGGTTATATCTTGGGTTGCTTGATTCATCCTGGTATTAGACTCAGCCTGGCAGCTTGAGGAGCCTGGATCCGATCCCTCTCTGGTTCTCTTAGTTTCTTGCCTCAGTTCTCTTGTAAGCCTGGATCTGGGAGTGTGTTCTACCTGGAATAGACAATAGAGGCTGGGAGACTGATGGTGCCTCTTCCACCTTTTCCTTTTGTTCATGCACAATGACAATAAATAGACTTCTTTTCTTTCTTAATTGCTGCATGTTACAGAGTGTTCAACTCAGATAAGCCATTTGAGTGGACCAAAGAGAATAGAAATTGGCTGCAAATGATTGAGGTAGCTTGCTGACATTATTCTCCAGCACTCTGAGACTGTCTCTGGAGGAGGGGGGGCATGTGTTTCCAGCTCCTTATTTCCTACCGTTTCTGAAGCACATAATATTTCTTACTTTAAGGGATTTAAAAAACACTAGTTAAATAGAAAGAAAGAAGCTGAGTTATAAATTGACGCTGAAGTCTCAGGTATAAAGATTGTGGCAATTTGCCAAAGTTCCCATGTGATTTATACAGAAACATAAATGGGGTCATGCTGTTGTTTCTCAGAAAGGCTTCTTAGACTCCCTTGTAAGAAGAAGAGGAAGAAACTATTTTCCTTTACTATTCAGTCCTTGTAGTAGGGTTCCTTAGTTTTCCCCTCTTTTAGGTCTAGAGTTCCCACTCTAGCTCTTAGAGTCCTGGAATTCCATGTGTGTAGAGCATTAGGCATACAACACGCTTAAGCAAAAGTTACAATTAGGAAATGAGTCCTTTTTCTTGGTATTTGGAAAGCATTAAGTGAATGGACAGAATTCTTTCCACTTTAAATTCCATTCTATTAAGCCTTTGATATCAGCTAAACCACTTACCTAAATGAGAGTTTAGTTTTAGATGGTGTTTGATATTGCAAAAAATCTTATGCCAAGCTATATTCAATTTAATACGGCTATATTTCATGATGCTTTGTAAAGAGCACCACACCTAATAGTTGATTCATGAGGTACAAGTTTGAGTAACTCTGGAATAGATCATCTTAACTCAAGGCATTTGTATCTAAGGATGGTGGGTCTGTGTCAAGGTGTATGTTTATATGCATCTTCTATTTGTTTCTAAACAAAGCATCAGCTCACTTCTGCAGAGAGGTGAGTCACTGAGCACCCTGACCTCTCTGCATCTGGACTTTTTCATATTCAGCCATATTTTCTTCTACTCCCTTGTGAACCTTCTCATTGCTGTGAATCTACCATTTCTCAAATCTGGATTTCAAACACATAATTTGACAACTCACTTATTGCTATACCTTTCCTGCATGTGCACCTCCTCTATTATAGCTCTTTGGCTTCATGGAGACCATTTTCTATGGTTTGGGTATGTTTATGCCCTTGAACCCATGCAGGCATTTAACCCAGAGTTCTTATATTAATTATACTAAGTAAGTGGGTTGGAAATCTAGTATCCCTGTGGTGTTTAGCGGTAGGGCCTTTGGGAATGATTAGAGTAGAAGCCTCATGATTCAATACTAATGGCTTTGTAAGGGGAAGAAGAGAGGTCCAAGCCAACTTAGAGATGTGTGTACTCTTGCCATAATGCACGAGCCTATTTCCTGGTGGTTGGACTTCTACTCTCCAAAACTGTGAGTAAAATAAATCTTTATAAAGTATATGGTCTCAAGTATTTTGTCATAGTGATGAAAAATCAACTACTACACCTTTCACCTTTTGACCTCTTTTATTCCCCATCTTCAGGCAGTGCCTGCCTAGCTTTACTTCCTGCCCAGCCCAGCCTAAATTCTGAAGTCTATCACTGCAGTGACTTTCAGCTCCTTGGCTCCTCTCTCCCTCCTTTGAAGTTGTCTTGTAACACACCTCTGTTGCATCTCTCAGTGCTGCTTTCCTTTTCTGTGCTGGCTCTAGAGCAGCTAAATATTAATGGAAGAAAGTCACCAAGGTATTATTTCATGATGGTACATCTCAATTGATCGCTCATCTGAGCCTGGCCACTCGAGGCTGCCTTTCTAGTGCAGTGCTCTTCATTTCCCAGGATAATCATTTCATGCCTCTCCTCGGTCATTAAGCCCTCCATCCTCTAATTCCACACTCCTTCCCAGATGATAATTTCAGTCCTTTCAGAAGGAATAGAAGCTACTGAGTGTCAACTCCCTGCTGAGCATACAACTTCCCTGGCATTGCCATAGTCTCCCTCCTTCCACTACAATAGAGAAGGGATCCCTCCCCCACTTAAGGTCAATTTTTACTTAGTTGTTTCGTTTCCATCTCTCTTTACTCTCAAAGATCATATTCCTTTGGTTGCATCATGCGTCTTTGCATCATTACTCTACTACATCCATCGCATCATAAAAACATGCTCTAGCATCTCCCAACTTAAAAGAAAAAAACCAAGATCAATAACTTTTCTTCAACCTCAAAGCGATTCATCTAGTGTTTATGTTGGTGAGTGAAGGGGACGTTGTTTAGTCTCACACATGTTTTCTAGCCAACTCATTGTCATCTGCTGCTGCTTCCACATGCTACCGAAGTGCTCAAGGTCACTAATGGCTTTCTGGTGGCCAAAACACTCCTCATCTTGATTTCTCAGCAGAATTTGACACTGTTGATTTTGCTTCTCTCTTGAAACATGAAACGCTTTGTGGACTCTGTGACTTTTTGACCCCTAATTTTCTGTCTACCCCCCCCATTCCTTGTTTTCTTTGTTGTACTTTCCTCCTCGAAGTGCTGGAGTTCTTTGAATCTGGTCCAAAAGTTTCTTCTTTCTCCTGTTTACGTTTTTTTTTCTACATAGCCTCATTCTCATGACTTTAAAATGCCACATACATTCTGACAGCTATCAGCTTTATAAATTCAGCACAGCCCTGTGATTTGAAGGCCAGATTACATATTCAGCTCTCTGCCTCACATCTTCTCCTAAATAGCCTGCTGACATGTCATAATATGTCCAAAAGAGAAGTCTTTGCTTCCACCTCTTCACTCAAAACTGTCCTCACCTTATCTGCTGTAACTCAATAAATACCACTGCCAGCCACCTACCTGCCTCCATCAGAATTCCAGACACTGCTCCTCACTCTTTCCTTTGTCCAACTCCAACCTAGCCAATCCAACAACAGAATACAGATGGCTTTTTAAGAAGATATATTAAATCAAGTCACCAGCCTACATAAAACCCCGCAATGAGATGAAATTCAAGTCTTTCCCTGGTTAGTACAATGCTCTGGATTATTATGGATCTTTCTCTAGGTACTACATCCCCATTCTGCTTGTTCCAGAGGTTCAGGCATCATTTAAACACACCATAGATTTCCCCTTCTGTGCAGGTGGCCGTATGATTGGCTTGGAACTATCTTCCATGGTTGCACTATGTAGCAGGTTTCTTTTCACTTTTCCAATGAGACTTCTTCTCAGGGTTCTTCCCTACCCTCAGTATCTCAAGAACATATCCTCTTTCTCTGAGGATCTAACTTAGTCCTTAATTTTTTTCTTCATTGTATTTAGCAAGATGAAGAGAGCTTTTTTCATTTTGTGGTTGTTTGCTTTGTTATGATCTTTACTAGGATTAAAATTCTGTGAGGACAGGAGCCGCGTCATCTGTTTCTCATTGTGTCCCTATGACTGGCACAGTGCCCAACTAAGAGAAACATTTGTGGAATGAATGGATGAACAATGAATGTTAGTGAAGATGTACACCCTACACAGCCCATGCAACATACTTAGTGTATCTCAGTTCACCTACTGATCTGAGCCTCTTCCTTTCTGGGACCTAGGAGAGTAACCCACATTGAAATAGTTCAAACTGTTTTGTATGCAAGATCAGTGGACTCCCCTAGTGATGGACTGGGATTCTTATTTTTACCATTTCTTTTTCCTCTTGCAAATCCAATGGTCACTGTACAGTTGGTAGCATGGTTTCATATTGATCAGGGGCTGTGAAGAAAGAAGCCTTGGGTGGAATCTCCACACTGCTGCTCATGAAGTGTGTAACTTGGGCAAGATACAACCTTCCCTGAGCCATTTTTCTCATCTATAAAATGCAGAGTAACATCTGCTTAGTCTACTTCAGCGGGCTGTGGTGGTAACTAAGTGGGGGAATATAAGCCAAAGGCCCTCACACTTGTGAAGTGTTGAACAAAGGATTTTGGAGCATTGATTCAACTTTTCTGGTCTGAATAAAATAGACTTTCTGATCTTTCCAAGGAATGACTGGAAAGTGTCTGTCTATAGTGCTGAGCCACTGCCAGGCTGGGGCTTCCTTCTGTCTCTGACTCCTCCCCATCCCATCTCCCAGGTCTTGTTTGTTTCCTTCCTCAGTGAGCATGTCAACTGCTTCTGTACCATGAGGCACAGTGCTGTCTGTTAGCACAGTCAAAATACAGGACTCTCTGGCCTCCCAACCATCTCTGGAGCCAGTGGGTGATGTTTCCTGTTGCATCAGTTGGGGTTGTGGCTCAGCAGCACAGTGCCTGCCTGCAGCAGCTGCCACGTCTGCTCTTCAGCTCCCTGCCACCCCCAGGTCAGGCCAGGAGGGAATCTAAGATGTGGAAACATAGCTCCCACTTCTGCCACCCTTGCACTTCCAGGAGATCAACACAAGCTGCAGTTGGCTTGGTTGTACCCACCTCAGATTCCATGGAAGAGAGATCATATGGAGCACCTGCCCAAGGCCCAGTGCTCAGAAGTAAACTGGTCATGATGTCTTGTATTTTGGTCCTGGGAATTGAACTCAGGGCCTTGCATCTGCTGGGCAGGCACTGTGCTGCTGAGCCACAACCCCGGCTCTAGGCATGATGACTTGACCAGCAGATTTCCCACCACTCCGGGTTGGGGTCATTTATCCCCCAGGGTGCATTCTGGTGAGCTCCACTGTGCTCACTGAGAGTCCTTAGAGGACTGGCTTGTGGTGTATCCTCCCTTCTGTCGCACTCAACCCCAACCCTGCCTTTGTTCTCTTTTTGTACTCTTCAAATTTTCCACTGCGCAGAAGATGGGGCATGTTACTGGGTCTCTCTGCCTACTAAGGCTCTACATTCTGGTTCTTGTACTCTGCTGTGGTCTGTAGCTGCTCAGGGTGTGTTGAGTGGCAAGGAGGTCAGGATTCCCAGGTGGATGGGAGCTCTCTGTTCCACACACCACAGTGTAGTACTGCTTCTGTGCTTTTTCCAGCTGGAAATCCATTCTCCTAAACTGAGTAAAAGAGAAACTTTACATTTCTCACTGTGGCATTCAAGGCCCTTCAGAATGTGTCTAAGCATCCTCTTTAGACTGTGCTTTCCACACTGAGTCCCTGTTCTACCTCTCTTGTCCTCGCACTGTTCACTAAACCCATGTACTTTCTGGCCTGCGTCTCCCTGTCCTCCAAGGCTTACTGTAAGACACTGTCCTTTCCTTCACTGGGCCCACTCTGCTCTCACTTCGTGTCAAGCACTGGCCATCAACCCAGCACAGAGTAGCATCTTCTCTGCAGCTTGCTTCATGGTCTTAATGTTTTTGGCTTTTCCGCTCCCTACTAGATTTTAGGCTCTTTGAGACTATCGGATCTTTGCATAAAACCTAAGAGCATATTTCAGGACCAAGACAAACTTGAGTCAAATTGCATCACTACCATCTTTCCATCAGTTATAGTATCTTTCTGAAGTTACTTAACTTCTCTTATCTTCCTCTTCATCCATAAAATGAAGATCATGCTTGACTGACTCCTTAAGACAGAAAGGTGAGAAAGAGACATTGTGGATTATCCAGCCATTTATCTAGACTGATTCACACCAGGAGTAAAGAGGAAAGGTGAGGCCATGACCAGACTTGCCCAAGGTGTCCCATTGAGTGGTTGGAGCCAGCATCAAGTCTCCAGAATATGAACTGAGTATTTGTTACCTAATCAAATATTATAAAGGAGTCCAAGGATTATCTCCCTTCAGAAGAGATGACAGAGGCTGCAATAAGCAAAGCACACAAAATAAACCTAATGAATAAATACTTTCTTAGGTTTTATTATTTGGTAATATTTGGTATAGATAGTAGTATATATAATAGAAAGGATGGGAGGTACAAGGAGATACACTTTTTCTTCTTTTCCTTAATGGAAGGAAAAACATTTGAACAATAACAGCCTCCTCAAGCTGACATGGATTACCCTATGAAGTCACTGATTTCCTAGCCCTGAAGTCACTCAAGCCAAGCTGCATGGTCACTTTCCAGGAAAGGTAACAATCAGGCGGGCAGTTGGGCCAGTGGCCCTCAGAGGTCTTTCCAATACTTTGTTCAGATTAGCATAAGATGTGCGTATTGAAAGTGGTGACTCTGTCAGAATTTACCACCACTTCCTTCCTCTCTGCTTCCCAGCCACCATGAGCTGACCAACTTTGCTCCATCATGTTGTTGGTGCTAGCTGAGGATGGACTAAAAACCTCTGAAACTATGAGCCAAAGTAAGCCTGCCCTCTTAGCTTATCTATGTCAGGTATGGTGATTCCTCAGTTCATGAAAGCTTTTGTTTGTGAACAATTTGGTTCACAAACAGGGGTGTTTGGCAGGATTTATTTTGTTTGTTTGTGCACTCTACCTCAGATGATAAACATGATCATGTTCATTTTTCTGTGAAAACATGAATGTGGCAGCATCTTTTCTGGAATTGTGGAACAAATGAAGTTCATGAATGAGGTTCCACTGCATTTTGCTCTATCAATGAAAGGCTGATTCATACAGGTGAATAGCATCATCCTTATTTTAAAAGGAATGAAAAGGAAGCAAAAAGAAATTAAGCCACTTGTTCAGGGTCACTCAGCCAGTGAAGCAAGAGCTTGGATGTGATTCACTCCCTCTGTCCTAAAGCCTACTCTTACAACTCCACCTGCTGTCATTGGACAGGAAGACCAACCTATATTCCAAACTCCATTAATTATAGCCATAAGATATGTATGTATGATGAGCCCAATAGAGGAGATAAAGCATGACAAATGGCTGGAAGAAAGTGGGACCTGTTAGCATAAGATCCCAGGAGGGGGCCAGGTAATTCCCAGGGCCCTATACGTAGGACTTCTTGTGCACTCCCATGAGATGTGGGCAGCATAAAACCTGAGAGATAGCTCAGTGGTCTAAGTGCCTGCCTGGCAAGTGCAAGGACCACAAGTCATGCTGAACTGGAACCCTGGGTGCACTGTGCCGGCCACCAAAACTGGGCATGGTGGTGCATACCTATAATCCCAGTAGTGGGGAGGCTGACACAGGAGGATCACTATGAGTCCAAGCTGTGTAGTGAGACCCTGTACCAAATAAATAAATGAAAGATTAAATAAAAATTTTAAAAGATGAGATGGCCTGAAGAGTCTGATTTTGTGCATCTTTGTGGCAGACCACTTTGCATCTTCTAGATACACAATACAATTTTATTTTGCTTTTATTTTTTCCTCTCTTTGTTTAGCCCAAATTTGTTCTACAGAGCTAGGTTCGTTTTCTTCTTCTTCTTCTTCTTCTTCTTCTTCTTCTTCTTCTTCTTCTTCTTCTTCTTCTTCTTCTTCTTCTTCTTCTTCCTCTTCTT
>NW_004524842.1:768128-783181 GCF_000260255.1 Octodon degus
CCTCCTCCTTCTTCTTCTTCTTCTTCTTCTTCTTCTTCTTCTTCTTCTTCTTCTTCTTCTTCTTCTTCTTCTTCTTCTTCTTCTTCTTCTTCTTCTTCCTCTTCCTCTTCCTCTTCCTCTTCTTCCTTCTTCCTTCTTCCTTCTTCCTTCTTCCTTCCTCCTCCTCTTCCTCCTCTTCTTCTTCTTCTTCTTCTTCTTCTTCTTCTTCTTCTTCTTCTTCTTCTTCTTCTTCTTTTTCTTCATCATCATCATCATCATCATCATCATCATCATCATCATCATCATCATCATCATCATCATCACCGGGGATTGAATTCAGATCCTTGTGTTTGCCAGTCAAGCGCTTATCCTACTGAGCCATCTCCCTGGCCCTAGAGCTAGTTTTTTCCTTACTCCTTCACCCCATACCTTTCAAATAAACTTTTGGCACAGTTTTTGTCTGGTTTCAACCAAATCTTTGTTTTGAGATATAAAGGACCTGGAGTACTTTTGATTGGTGAGACATTTCTGAAGGAATTACCTGACAACAAACCCATTAGACACTATGTCAGCACTACTAGAGAAACAGGTTTGATTCAACATCTACAAATATATAAGAATTTGCTAGGGTGCTCTTATAACAGCTGCCACAGTGTGGTGTGGTGCCAAAGGTCTGTCTGAATTCTGGGAATCCAAGGGATCCAGTGAAGGCCTGGAGCTCGCTGTAGTGTCCTGCATGAACCTATCAGGAGGCTGAAGGCTGTGCATAGAAGAAGGCTGAAGGATTTGTGTGGAGGCTAAGAGTCTGTGCTGGAAGCCAGGAAAAGATGTCCAAGGTGAAAGTGAAGCTGAAGCTCCTCCAAAGAAACAGAAGGGTCCCTTCCTTCCTCATTGCCCCTTTGCAGAATTCAGGTGACAAGCTGCCCTAGGACAGGTCTTCTGTCTTCCGCAAATCCCCTCAGCCACACCCAGAACCATGCTGATTCAATTTAGTGGATGTTTCTTGCTCAAGTTGATGCAATCAGTTAACTATCACAGACACATAATCCTGACTGAAAACAACCACAGGGTGAGGCCCATGGACAGGGGAGCACTGGCTCTTTATTCAGTTTGGTGGGTGCTGTCGGATTCTGGATGACCTCAATGCTCCTAAGATCCTGTTCAGTAGTAGCCTTCCTGTGGGCCCACTGCTTAGGGCTCTGGGACAGAGTGCTGTGAGGGGGACAGTGGAAAACATTGCTAATGTAGGAGGAAGAGGTGGCCAGCAGCTACTCGGAGGGAGTCAGAGCCTGACAAATGGAGAGACTTTGTGTGTAATCAGCAAAAGAGGAGACACAGACACTTGACCTGGCTTGGAATTATTGCAAATCCATCAGGCTCTGTGCAAATTGAGACCATAATTCAGATTGTTCATATCTCCACCAGCATCCCCATTTCCATTAAGCCCCGCTGTCCATCTCCCCTGGGCCTGTCTCAGTCCAGCAGCTAATTGAAGGGGTCAAGATAGCACTAAATTAATAAGCCACTCCAGAGAGGTCAACTCCCGACCAAGAAACCATGCTTGCCCTTGGATGGGTTCTTAGCTCCTCATCCTCAGCCTCGGGTCCTGCCTCGGCGGAAAGCTACTCATTAGTAGGGCATCATAGCATGATCGCCAGACTGAGGGCCAGGGAAATGGGTTTGGACCCCAGCCCTGTGTCTTACTAGCTCTCTGACCTCAGGCAAGTTGTATAAACTGCTGAAATCTTGAGTTTTTTATTTGTAAAATGTAAAAGATAAAACACACAACTGTTGTACTTACTTCAAAGGATGGAATAGAGCGAATGCTGGGGATGGAAGTGAAGGTGCTTAGAGGTTTGTAAAATGTTATATACCTCATAATTGTGGCTGCTTATATGGGTGACTCTGTGCCCATCAGAACCAAACCACTGCTCAGCATTGACCTAGGCTGTCTTGTCTCAGGGTTGGGGATATGTCCTGCCCCTGTGGGCCATGCCCCTTCAAGTGGCAGTCCCTGCTCCGAGATTAGCCTCCAGGCCCTCTTCCTGACCCTATACCCACAAAAGGGTAAGTGAAATAGAAACTTAATTGAGTAGCTATGTGACAGGCCCTGCTCTGACCATTTTTCCATCTACTCATAAACTTTACTTACCCTGAACAGATAAGCCTCTGGGGTGTGTATTATCACCCTCCTTTTTCAAGGGAAGAAAGGGTGGCATAAAGAAATTGAACAATTTGTTCCTAGTGACTCAGCCTGTCAGTGGAAGCCTGGGCTTGGTTCACTCTGTCTACCCCAAAGCCTATCTCTTCCAACCCTACCTGCTGTCTTTGAACTGACCTTTCCACACTTTTGGGCCCCAGTCATCTCCTCAGGGAGTGGGATTTCCCACTTTAGGAAAGTGGGGCCCCTGAGCAGTCTGAGGATTTCTACCTTCCCAGAGAAATGAAGCAGGAAGAAATCTTCGGGACTGTACTCTCCTTAACACTCAGGACATAGACCTGGGTTGAGTTCCCTGTGCCTGCCTTGTCCTGCCTCAGTCGCTGTTTGGTGGCACTTGTCTCCCCACACCTCAGTGCCATGTTCTGGTCCTTGCCACCTGTGGCTCAAGCATCTGGAGTGGGGACATCACAGCCCACTACTATGACTTGGACTTCCTTTCTAGACCATGTAAAGTATTCTGATTCCATATTTTAGGAAATGCTCTTTTAAGTTAAACTTAGTGAGAGAGCAACAAAGAGGCAACTATTTCTTTACAGTGAAACAGAAATAAGCCAGAAGGGGGAAAATCATTCTAGGAGGTGATCAGGAAGCCATTAGGCTCCTGTCCCCGTGGGGACCCACTTGAAGGACAGCTGGGTCTGTCCACCAACTGCAAGTGTGTCCTGATGCCAAGAAAGAATGAAGTCAGTTGTCACAGAGGCTCAAGCTCCCAACTATCACAGATCCTTTGGAAGGTTGATTCAGTTGTTCATATTTTATTGAAGACTATGTTTTTTTCAGTTGTGCATTTTGAGTAGGTACTAAAACACTGTAAAAGCAAGCAAGGTCCCTCAGTGACACTCAACCTTCATTCTCCAATTTTGAGTAGGATTCTTTGCCTCCTCCCCCCAGAAAGAATGAATAAAATACCAGGACAAACATGGCCACAGCAAAGGCTCTCGCCATTCTTTCACCCGGCTGGGCAGGGTGCAGCAACAACCAAGGCAGGGCCTGCTTCCAGAGCTGACTTGGCTCTCATCTCATCAGCCGACCTGGGTGGAATTTCTAGAAGTGATCCAGCCTCTTTCTACGAGCCAGCAAAGACATGGGTTGAACAGCTGCTTCTGCTCCTGTGAGATACGTCATTGATGGTGGCATTGGCCCCAAGGCTCTAGGGCCACAATCTGCAGAGCAGATCTCTCTGATTCTGCCTCTTTCCTCTTCTTCTCCCTTCCTCCTTTGCCCCCTGGGTGTTCTTTGGGTTCTGGCCCCAACCTGCCTGCGCTTCCTCTCAGCATTCTTATTTTTGTTCCTCCCATGCTGACCGTGTATGTGGAGGCTACCCCTCAACATCAAAGCTTTGCCATCTGGCTGCCACTATCAACTGTTATCCACTCAGGTGAGAAGCCTACTAGTCAGAGTTGGGCTGGCCCAGCTGGGACAGTTTCTTTCTTCTGGGCCTGCTCTTTATAACTTGAGTCTGTTTTTGGCAGGCCAGAGGCACTGGTGTGTTTCTGTATATTCGTTCTATGAGTGGACATCCAGGACATCTGAGGTGGCTCCAAAGGCAACTACAGCCACAGTATAGAAATAGCTATTGTGTCCTCTGTGGGGGTGACTGCAGGGGAGTAACAATAGTTATGTGAGATGCTCTAGTCCTTTCTTTGATAAAGAAAGATGCTGTACACCATGTCATGCTGAACCTTGAGCTTATCAAATTCTCTAGTAGCTGGAAAGGAGTAGCCCCCTATCCTGCCTGAAGGGACATTCCTTCTGACTAGTGGTTGTCACTGTGGTGTGATGGCAGTAGGAACTCAGTCCATTCACTTCTCCCCATGGGAGTATGGGTAGTCTTTCTCACTGCTGAGACAAAATACCCAAAGAGGAAAGGTTTATTTTGGCTCACGGTTTGTAGAGATTTCAGTCTGTAATCAGCTGGCTCCAGGGCAGGGTGGCAGGGCAGAGGGACATCACAGAGGAGAAACACTTCATGCTGGCAGAAGGCAGGAAAAGCAGCCAGTAGCAAGCAACATGCAGCGAGCCCAGCAGCCCCTTTTCTGTTTGTTGTGTTTTCTCCACTCCCAGAACTGTGACAACTAGTCAATGGGCCAATTTAGTAATGATGCACTGTGATGGTTAGTTGATTGTGTCAGCTGGAGAAGTCCAGCAGCTTAACCTGAATGGGCTCAGCAACCTTACACCCTAGGGGAGCTGACCACCTGGATGGCCCAAAGGAGAAATGAGCAAGGACCGATCTGCACCTGTTCCTTCTGGGAGCTTCCGTCTTTGCAGTTAGCTTGGTTGTCATCTCTTGGCTTCTGGCACAGAATCCTCGGCTTCTGTCATAGACTCTTCAGTCTTCAGTCACAGACCCATCAGCCTCCCCCCTCCCTCCCTCTCTTTAGTAATTGAGTACAGGATCTACAGGGTCTCACTACACAGATTGAACTCATAGTGATCCTCCTGTTTTTAGCCTCCCAAGCACTGGGATTACAGGCACAACCAGTCTTAGTTGCCAATTCAGCGTGCCAAAAGGGCGGGGCCAGCACAGCCTGCTGGGGATCAAACCCTATCCCCACACCTGCCTAAGCAGGCGCTTTAGTCCACTGAGCTATCCAGCTGGCCATCCCATCAGTCTCTTGATGTGGACTTCCAATGACGCTGCAGTAAGCTTGACTTTCGACTGAACCCTTTGGGTTCTAGTATGCAGATGCCTTCTGTACACCTCCTCATCCAGCTCTGTGGATGACCATCATAAGCTGATCTCGTAATCTGTTATACATTTGTATATCTTGTGTTACACCTGTTTCTATAGTACAACACTCAGGGATACCCGCACTGTTAACCCTAGCATCACACACTATAGATCCAGCCACCTCCGAAAGGGCCCACCTATGACTGTATAAATCTTTAGGGAGGACATCTAGACACAAGTCATGACAGGTACTTTTTTTAAATTTTATTTAAAATTTTTAAAAAATTATTTATTTTTGTGGTACCAGGGATTGAACTCAAGACCTTATGCTTGCAGGCAAGTGCTTATTCTACTGAGCTATCTCCCTGGCCCATGATAGGTACTTTCTAATGGAGAAGGGTTTGGAGTCAGGTGAATGTCTTCACCTAACTAAAGCAAAGAGTTTCCCAAAGCAGTAAGACAGAGGAGTTGATACTTGGATGAGGAATGGGCCGACGCCTGTCTAAGAATATCGATCCTCAACAGCACTGCTTTCAAACTCTTTTCTGGGTGCCAGGCATGCTCATTTAAAATCTTCTCATGGAAAGTACTTTGCCTTTCTATGTTTGAATTTTGATTTGTCAACTGGTGTCTGTGGGCCTTGAGCAAGCCGCTTAACCTCTCTGAGCATTAAGTCCTCCATCTAGAGGCAGGAAAACCTTTCAGAGAACTCTGGATGCTTCTATTTACATAAGGTTTAAAGTCCCCCTCAGTGGTACATAGTGAGCATTTGATAATGGTTACTCTTTCATGGTATCCATTTCTTTGTCTATAAAATAAGCACGATATTGTGAAGCCAAGTGAGAAAATGTGGATTAAAGAGTTTAGGTTAATACATGTAGATTTGCAAATGCTAAATGCTAAGTACAATGTGTTTCTTATTGATTTTATTTTGCTATTGGTGGACAGACAGCGGTGTCCCCTCACTGCCAGTCTGGGGTGAACTTTAGCACCCAGGAGGCTGGTCTGAACACGTTCTGAGGAGGGCCTCCTTCCGACACTCCGGGCTGCGGCACAGCATATACCATCCAGCTTGGCCCTTGACTCCTGTAATGGGGCCTCATCAGGTGGGCCAAGCTGATTAGCCATGTCGGAAAGCTGGCTTGGTACCAAAGGTCAAAGATAACTCAGCATTAGTTCTCTGCCCCTTTCTGAAAGGAAGAGAGTTAGAGTGGTCCGCGCCACAGTGAAGGCATGTCTGCCTGCGTCTCATCTCGCGACAGCCCAGCTGGGCCTGCTTGGAGCCGCGCTGTCTCCTCCGATCGCTCTTCCTTTCCATCCCTTCCAGGCTGTACACACCAGCTCTGCCCTGCTTCACAGCAGCACAGTTCTGCTGCTCTCATTTCATTTAGTTTGTTTGGGAGCTGTTATGACTCTGCTCTCCCTAAATGCATGTGGTATAAAAGAAAAATGTCTAGGATTTAGCATCAGAAAACTCAGTCCTGACACTTACTGGCGAGGTGATTTTGGAGGATAATAATTTAACATCTTTGCACCTGTTTTCCTCCTTCGGTAAAATAAGGATAATAGTTATATTAGATAATAGACATAAAACTGCCTTGTAAATGATGAGCGCCATATAAAACTAGTTACAAACCTTTCTTTCTGGCTCAGGTCTATTTCTGTCCTGCTACTCAATATAAGAAAGGAAGAAAAAAGCTAGCATTTCTTGAGAAGTCACTAGGTGCCAGGTGCTTGTATATATTCGTAGTACTCATTAAATACATTTTATTATTTTTGTCATGGAGATAAGAAAACCTTAGCGTAGGGCTGGAGAGACAGCTCGGTGGTCTAAGCACCTGCCTGGTAAGCGCAAGGTCCCAAGTTCAATCCCCAGTACTCCATGCTATGCCTCTCTGGGGCCCTGGGTGTGCCAGGCTGGCCACTGAAATCGGGTGTGGTGGCGCATGCTTGTAGTCCTTGCGCTGGAGAGGCTGAGATAGGAGGAACATTATGAGTCTGAATTGTGTAGTGAGACCCTGTATCAAAAACAAATGAACAAATAAAAACAAAATCAAAAATAACTTAGCTTCATCCCACGTTATTTGTTCAGCGCTATGTAACTGCTAATCAGAAGACTTGAATTCAGATCTGTCAGACCCTCTAACTGGGGCTTTTCTGCTGGTGGTAGGCTGAGTAAATATCCCTCAAATATGCCTGTATCCCAGTTCTTGGGACCTGGGAATGTTTTCTTATATAGCGAAAGGGGTTTTGTCAGACATGTTGCATTTTAGAGTCGGAGACAAAAGATATTATCCTGGATTATTCAGGTGAGACAGAGGTAATTACCAGAATCCTTAAAAGAGAAATAATGATGTGGATACAGTAGCAGAGATTTGGAGATGTCAAACTGCTGGCTTTGAAGGTGGAGAAAGCAGCCACAGCCAAAGAACATCAGAGATGTCGCTCTAGGGGCTTGCAAAGCAAGGAAGTGGATCCTTCTCCTGAGCCCTGGCTCTGCCAGCACTGTGACGTTAGGTCAGTGAGACTGATTCTCAACTTGTGGCTTCCAGAAGTATAAGAGTGAATCTATTATTTGAAGTCACCAAATTTGTGGGAATTTTTTTATGCACAAAAAAATTGTCCTTGGTTCAGCATTTTATATTCTCTTTACCACCCAGAATGTCTGCATTTTAGCATGACCGAAGCTCTGTCTATTTAGCCTGACTATTTCTGAGCAGTTTTTCCCAGTCAAAGCAACTGTCTGATAATTATTTAGCATATGCCTGCTAGGCAAACAACCCTGTACAAGTCACTGTGAAAGATGCCACAAAATGGTCCTCATTGAACTGATGGGTTCACTGTGGTACAAGCCAAAACCTCAGTGGCTTCAAATAATAAAAATGTTATTACCGCCCATGGTTTCTGAGGGCCAGAAATCTAAGTGCTGCTGAGCAGTCAGTATTTCTACTTCAGAGTCTCTGGTGGGGCTTCCATGAAAATGCCAAGGCCCTTGATTAGGGCCGCAGGATCTACTGACAAAGTGGGAAAAATGATTTAGATTTATCATCAGAAAACTTGATTCTTAAATTGCTTTTCTTCTCTGGAATGTGACTTACACCACTCTTGGTAGACCTCAGCTACCTGCTGTTTATTGGCGAGAACTTCAGTTCCTACCCACGTCAGCCTCTGCAAAGTGCTGTTTGGATGTCCTGACAGGGCAGCTGGCTTCCCCAGAGTAAAAGAAGAGGTAGGGAGGAAGGAAGGGGGTGAAGGATGGAGGGGACAGAGTGCATAACTTCATTGCCATCACATTTTATTCATTAGAGGCAAATCATTCAGTACAGTCCACCGTCAAGGAGAGGTAGGCTCTGCTTTAGGGATGAGCATTTGTGGACTTATTTTTAAGCCAACATAGGTAGTTTTAGTGCAGATGAGGGGCTGGAACATTCCCTTAGTGGACAACAGTACAGGGCATCTCAGGCTGAGCTGCCTTTCCCTGCAGTAAGAACCAGGACAGAGTGAGCACAGACTCTGAGTGTCTGGGAAGACTTCCAGGAGCCAAGCCTGAGAGAACATATAGGATATTAGAAAAAACTGGCCTCACCTCTTTAAAATGTAGAGAAAAGCAAGTTGTGCAGCATGCAGACAATGTGAAAATGTAGAAGAATATTAGGAAGGAAATGGCAAAATCGCACGGCTAGAAAGCAGCCAAGGGAGGCTTCCCAAGGGAAGCTGCAGCATGAGCACAGGCAAGGAAGAAGGAACCGATGCCCTGCGCCCTGGCGGCCTCAGAGGCAGCAGCTCTCGCTCCGTAGCAGGAGCTGGAGTTTATTACAAAAAGGCTCACATCAGAAGTTACTATTAGATGGAGACAGGTGCACCCTGGCCCCAGCTGCTGGAGCCAAACTGCAGCTGCGCAGGTATGAGAGAAAAGGTAGGCTTGAAGAAGAGGTTCTGAAGTGGCAGCGGGTCTTGCACGGGCCAGGGGTGTGTGCGGTGATCCTGGGAGGTCTGGGCAGGGCATGTTGGTGGGAACCAAGGTGAGGGGGAGCAGCGACACACACACGAACTCAGGGCACAGTGAGCAGTGAGGAGGAACCAGGAGAGTGCTGGCCGTAGCAGACTGACTAAGCCACCGGGGTGGGGACTGCTGTCAGGCGAAAGTCTGGAGACGCTAAGGCACGGGAGCCAACGTGACTAAGTAGCAAACTTCTGGTAAGGTATAGGCCTGACCAGCAATCAATCCCCCTTTTTCTTCTTCAGTGAACCAAAGAAACATTAATGGTGACTGTTAATCACCATAGCTACCTTTAGTTGAGGTCTATGAATCAAAATGTACTGTTTTTTTGTTTTCTTTTTCTAGAATGTACTGCTTTTTACACATATTACGTGATTTCATCCTGAAAAAAATTCCATGATATATTATTATCTTCAGCATTTGACAGGTAAAGGGCAGGCTCTTTATAATAGAAAGCCCCAAATAACAGCGGCTAAAACAAGAAGGTCAGAGAGAGGCAGCCTGGGGCTGGTGTGGTGCCTCCTCAGAGTACTCGGGAACCCAGAGTAACTCACTCATTCTTGCTTGTCACCCTCAATGTTTTAAAAAATCCTCTCAGTACCTCATTGTCCAAAATAGATGCATAAGATCCGGTAGAGATACCAAAATTATTGGTTGTCAATGATCACATCTCAAGGGACACCCAAGAGTGACCCCGTGAGCAGCAGGAAGGAAGAAAGGGTGCGAAGCCAGAGCTCATTTCCCAGAAAACTAAAGTAGCCTCTCGGGAAGCTGCGCACCATACTTTTTCTTCCATCTGCCTGGCCAGAAATGCTTCACACGCCCACATCTACCTTCAAGGGGGTGAGATGTTAGCGCTGCACGTTTCTGTTCCTGGGAAGGTCAGAACCTGTTTCTAAAGAGGAAGGAAGACTGGATCTGAGAGAGCGTGTCTCCCTCACACTGGAGGCATTTGTTGGCTACGGGGAGGGCCAGGTGGATACTTCCTGTGACTCAGAAGGTTCCACATGCTTTACATATCTTACCTGATTTTTTTTCTCACAAATATTCCATAGTATTATCTTCTTCATCTGATAAGTAAAATTGTCTGACTCTAGGAAAAGGGAGTGAAAAAGAACAAGGGAAAAGCGGTGTGAATAAAGGCTTGTCGCCACATTTGACGTGCACCAAGGGGTCTGTGAGGGAGGAGTCAGCAGCCCAGTACTGCTCCTGATACCTCAGAGGGGCTTAGTGTAAATGCAGCAAGTGAAAGACACAGTGCTGAAAGTGCAGAAGCCGTGCCTTATGGCTCAGTAGAATCCTCTGGGCTCGGTGAGCCGAGAGCTGTAGTTCTCGTTCACAGTGCAGGGCCACGTGTTTCCTCCGATTCCGGTTGGATGATTCCTGATGCAGTCTAAGACTACATGTGACATAGACAGGAGTCTATGCTACAGCCCTGCATTCTGGAGGCAAAGAACTAGGATGCAGCTGCTATTCCATACTGTGTTGCTGTGGGCTCCAGGGGAGGGGTGGGAAAGAGCCGGGTCTACTGCGCTAGTCTGCTCAGGTTTCCCTAGCAAAGCCCAGGGACTGAGTGCATCTCACCGTTCTTCAAGCTGGAAGTGCAAACTGAAAGTGTCAGCAGGGTTGGTTTCTGGTGAGAGCTCTCTCCTTGGGTTGTAGACCGCTTCCCTCTTGCTGCATCCCTGTACGGCCATTCTCAGTGAGCATGCATTCCTGGTGTGTCCCTTTTGATAAGAATACCAGTCATATTGGATTAGGGATGTAACCTTATGGCTTCACTTAATCCCAGTGACCTCTTTAGGACCTATTTCCAAAGAGTCCTATTGAGGTTTAAAGCTTTAACACATGCATTTTTGAGAGGACATGATTCAGCTCTTAATAGGGAAGAAAATTCAAAGCAAGCCAAAGTATCAGATCTTTTTTATTTATTTATTTATTTATTTTTTGCCCAGGGATTGAACTCTGGACCTTGCACTTGTGAGGCAGACACTTAGGCCGCTGAGCTATCTCCCCAGCCCAAAAGCATCAGATCTTATAACCCCAAAGGAATTTGAAAGTAGGCTGTCCTTAGTCTCCAATCTCCCAGTCATTTGTACACCCTTCCCCTAAATTCCACCAGCACCTCTGATGCTTTTTTATAGAGGGTCTGGAGTTCTTGGCAGTAGCTGTGGAGCATTAAAGAGGTGAAGCAAAGTAGAATGGTTGGAAAGACTAACCCAACTAGGGGATGCTGGGTAGCATGGTGGAAGGCCTGGAGAGGGGCCTGTGGAGTGACTGTTCATCCTGGACTCCCTAAGTACTTTCACCCCACAGCATGAGGGCTGCCTTCCCTGATGCCCTGTCTACCTTGTTTACATAATCTCCAGTCACTCCTCAGACAGCAGGTGTCCTTTTTCTTTTGTGGGGTGGGAGTCTGATGTGGAGAATATAGGTGAAAGACGATTCTCTTGGTTGTCTGATAGATCTTGCTTGAACTCCATCTTCACTGCTAACTTGAACTCATCCAAATGTTCATGCTTAAACCTAACCATTATGAAGTATAACATAGTGCATTCCATTGTACTTTTCGAGTCATTCTCACCTACCCCTTCCTTGTCTGAGAAGAGAATCTACTGGATAGTTGAGATGCAGAGACCAAATTCTGAAGGTCGAAGAGAGCCGTTCTGGAAAAAGCCTACTGCTCCAGGACAGCATGGTGGTGATGGAAAAAGCCTTATACAGCTTAATGTTTGCCTCTGTGCCTTCCGTATTTAATCAGCCCATCTCGAGTAACTTTATATTCCTTTTGAGGATAATTTTGTATGGTTTTGACCACAGAGAAAAAACTGTACATTTTGGATCTGTACATTTTATTTCAGTGGGCAGGCCTTGTTATAAAGCATTTCCTTTAATTCCTCTAAGCCTTAATTATCTTTAAGACTGCAATTAACATTCAACTGTACTGCAATTTCTCCATTGTTTCTGCACCAAACTACAGGAATGAGGCTGTGTGGTCATTTTCTTGACCTTGGACTGCAGCATGGCCTACATTTCTTCTTTGGGGAAGTTAGTGGCAATTCAGACCTGGAGCTGTTGGAGCTAGGAAACAGAGTGATGTCTATATGGTTGTGTTCGAGGTGAGCTTTGTGAGAGATCTTGCTGATGGGAAAATGGATGGTAGCTTCATGGAACAGGGGCCCCATGCACCCAACCAGGCCTACGTGAGTGGCTCACAGCCACTGGCAATGCTTCTACTTAGAGGTCACTCCAGGGGTTGAGCTGGATAAGTCTCGCTCTACATGGTTTTGGAAAAAGAAAAGGGCAAACATCTTTTGAGCTTTTCTCCTCTCTTCACCTCCCTTTCTTTGTTTAAATATCCCGCAGTCAGTAGTACCCAAGAGCTTATCCAGAGTTTTGCAGCTTCAGAAGTTCCATATTGCTACTTTGGAGTGTCTGGGTGTCTCTCGGATACACACTCAGGCTATCTTGTTTGCATGGCTGCTCATGGTTTCCCAGTATCCTGTTTCTGAGATGTACGGAAGCAGCCATGTGTCCCACAAAACAGAGCAACGCATTCCTCAGATACTTGGTGGGGCTTTGCAGCAGATGCGGCCGAAGCCCTCCACATCCCTGGTCTTGCTCACATACCAGAGAGGCTTCTTGTTAGTTCCTAGCACATTTTGTTGGTGGCTTTGTCTGGTCATCAGAGTGCACTCTGTCTGCTGTCGCAACTGATTGGAAGTGTGGGGGCGTGCGTGCAGAGGCTCCTGCCTCTTCAGTGGGAGCACTGAGTCATCTGCGGTCCATGGGGCCTGGAGTTCCCAGCAGGATTAAGGCCCTGCTGTTACAGCGCTAACCTGCATACTACCCTATTTCAGCCTCCCATTCCCCCCTCTTTCCTCTCTCTTGCTGACACTTTTGGGGACCCATTTGTCAAATCACTTGCTAGAAAACTTAAACCCAAACAGCATCTCATGACTGAATGCCAGATGATTGTCATGGGAGCCTGACACCCAGGGCTCAGAGGCCCAGAGTTACCATACGGTACCTGTATGCCCTGGGGTGAGCTATTTAACATTCTTGGTGTTTTACTCTCCGCATTTGTAAAATGAAGTAATAGTCCCAACTCACAGAGTTGTTGTAAATATGAAATGAAATTTCTCGTGAAAAAGCAGATGCAATAATGCCTGGAACATAGTGTTAATATAGTACTAATTACCATTATTAGCTTACTCAGTGGCATTACTCTTCTCACGCATCCAATTTGGCAATCTTCAAGTTGTTCTTGGCTTGCCACATACTCTGCAAAGCACCCTAAGATGCCTGAGTGGGATCTTCGATGACTGGGATCAGGCATCAAAGCCCTGCTCATACCCCTCTGGAAGCCTCTGGGAGTCTTCTGCCCATTCTCCTCCCCTTGGAGCCTCATGGCCAGGTCTGGGCAAGGCTGCCCTCTCAATACCCCTCCCTACGCTCTGGCACGCCTGGAGCTCTCTCCTGGATGGCAGCGGTGTCCTCCTAACTGGTTGTCTCACTCTACGAGTGTCCCCTAGTCACTTCTTCACACTGCAGTCCAGTGATTCTCTGCAAAACCCTCACCTTGCATCCCTTCCCTGACCAAACCTGTTCAAAGACTTAGGAGAAATTTCAAGCTCCTCTCCTTGGTCTAGCAAACCCTTTAAGCTCTTGCCTGACTTGACTTTGGGACCTTCCAGTCCCTTCTGGTCTCACATTTTCTTTGTCTGCTTCACACAAAACATGTTTAATGTGGCCAACATTAAATTTCTAGCTTCTCCATGAGTATGGTGGTGCAAGCCTGGAATACCAGCAGCAGGAGGCTAAGGCAGGAGGATTGTTGCAAGTTTGAGACCAGCCTGGGTTATAAACTGAGCTCAAGGCCAGCCTGCACTGCATAGCAAAACCCTGTCTCAAAAAGCCAAAAAAAAAAAAAAAAAGTCCAGCTTCTCAACCCACACCAGGAGGTGTTACACAATCATGCCTTTGCTTGTGGTGTGTGTGCCGCCTATAGTACATTTCTTATTTCTCTGAAGAGGCTCCATTCATTTCTGCACTCAGGTTAGATGGCTCCTTTTCCAGCAAGCCTTCCCTGCTGACCACAATGGGCCTACCATTCCTCCTCACTCTTCCCTTAGCAGTTTGTACACCCCGTAATCACCGCTCTCTACTCCATAAAAATATTTCCTATTTTTCCTCTAGGTAGACAGTAAACTCTCCTAAGAAATCTAACTCATTTTGCTTCTCCAGAATCCAGCAAAGTTTCTGGCATGTAATCTGTGTTAACATATCTTTATTGAAGTGAAGCAACATGCAAGCAGACAGAAGTGCTCTGCAGAAGGCAGCAGACAGGTGAAGCTTCAAAGCGGCTGCAGGCGTGGGCCTGCCCCAAGCCTCCGTGTCCAGTGCTGTGAGCTCAAGGGTGCATGTTCTCCTCCTAGCGCCTCCACCTGCCCTGCAACCTTGGGCTCATTCCAGTTGGTTCAAAGCAGTTTCTGGCTCACAGTATGTTTTGCTGTTCTCTGTGCCACCGAGATATCTGCTGTCACCTTGTTATCAAGCCCAGGAATCTCTGCAGGGCTCCCAGAGGTCAGGGACAGCTCCAGGCTCACAGTAGATAAGCTGACTGAGAGCTGGGGTTTGCAGGACAGTATTTGGATGGAAACATGAGAAACCCAGATCCAGGCTGTCCCTCTGCCTGCTGAGCACACTGTTTATTGTTCTAGCCTCAGTGTGTGGAAGCGCCAGGCCCTGGCAGACTTTCCTCTCCTCTGGCTGTATCGTGGCGTCAGAAATCCACTGTGGCCGTGGAAGACGTTTTGGAAGAATCTCCCCTCTTTGGCTGTCTTTGCAGTTTTGGGACACCATAAGCTAGTGGTTGATTTAAAAAAAAAAAAATGTTTTTTTCATAAAAGCCACAGGGAGGGCAAATGCAGGGTAAGCTTGGAGAAACTGCTGTGGCGGAACAGTGCCACACCCCCTGCAGGGTCTGCAGTGTCTGTGCCGCTCAGACCACGGGGGACAGCTGCCACCACTGCCAGGTGTGGCCCTCAGCCTTCAGTCTCGGCCTTTCCCATAGTTTGTCCTACCTGATTGCTGCTCCATTTCAGACCCGGCAGGCCTCATATTGCTCTCGCTTCCTCTCTCTCTCTCTCTCTCTCTCTCTCTCTCTCTCTCTCTCT
>NW_004524842.1:783309-796687 GCF_000260255.1 Octodon degus
TCTCTCTGTCTCTCTCTCTCTGTCTCTCTCTCTGTCTCTCTCCCTCCCTCCCTCCCTCTCTCTCTCCCTCTTCCTCCCTCTCTCTTTCTCTCTCCCTCTCTCTGTCTCTCTCTCCCCCCTCTCCCTCTCCCTCTCCCTGTCTCTCTCTCTTTCTTTCTCCCTCTCCCTCTCTGTTTCTCTCTGTTTCTCTCTGTCTCTCTCTGTCTGTCTCTGTGTCTCTGTCTCTGTCTGTTTTTCTCCCTTTCCCTTTCTCTCTCTCTGTCTCTGTCTCTGTCTCTCTCTCTCTCCCTCTCCCTCTCTCTCCCCCTCTCCCTCTCCCTATCTCTGTCTCTCTCTCCCTCTCTCTCTTTCTTTCTCCCTCTCCCTCTCTCTGTCTCTCTCTCTCTGTTTCTCTCTCTCCCTCTCTCTCTCTGTCTGTCTCTGTGTCTCTGTCTCTGTCTGTTTTCTCCCTTTCCCTTTCTCTCTCTCTATCTGTCTCTGTCTCTCTCTCTCTCCCTCTCCCTCTCTCTCTCCCTCTCCCTCTCTCTCTGTCTCTCTCTTTCTCCCTCTCCCTCTCTCTGTCTCTCTCTCTGTCTCTCCCTCTCTCTCTCTCTCTATGTCTCTGTGTCTCTGTCTCTCTCTGTCTGTTTTCTCCCTTTCCCTTTCTCTCTCTCTGTCTGTCTCTGTCTCTGTCTCTATCTCTGTCTCTGTCTCTCTGTCTCTCTCTCCCTTTCTCTTTCTCTCTCCCTCTCTCTTCCCCCTCCCTCTCTGTCTTTCTCTGTCTCTGTCTGTCTCTGTGTCTCTGTCTCTCTGTTTTTCTCCCTTTCCCTTTCTCTCTCTCTGTCTCTCTGTCTGTCTCTGTCTCTCTGTCTCTCTCCCTTTCTCTCTCTTTCTCTCTCCCTCTCTCCATCTGTCTCTGTCTCTCTCTCTCCTCTCTCTCTGTCTCTCTCTCTCCTCTGTCTCTGTCTCTGTCTCTGTCTCTGTCTCTGTCTCTGTCTCTGTCTCTGTCTCTGTCTCCCGCTGCCAGAAATGCTGATCGCCCATGGGCGCCTATGGATTAGGCAGCAGGGAGAGAAGCAAACTGTGGTCCTTTCCCTCAGGAATTTAGTCTATTTGGAAAAAGAAAAAAGAGATAGCAAGTGGTTAGTGTCCTAAAAGAGCCAGCACAAGAGGGGAGAGAATGAATGACTGCTTCCCTGGGGCTGCGTGACCGTGAACACAGCCTGAAGCAGGAGCAGAGGTCACCGTGACCAAAGGATGCTTCATGTTTCCAGCCTCCAGCTCGTCACTTGCGCTCACTGGCCAGCAGCTGTTCACTTCTAGTCATAGTCTGCCATGCACGGGAGCTAGAAGCTTCCTATTTTGCCTTCCTTTGCAACTTCCAGCACACAGAGCTACCACAGTTACTTCTTTCTCTGAATGCTCCAGGCTCAGACAAGACGCCGGCCTGGATCAGAGTTCATGTTGTGTGTTCTAGACCTGTCCCAAGGACAGATTGGGGTTCTAGCCAGCAGCTTCCAGGCCCAAGAGTCCGAGATAGACAAGCTGCACGTGCTCCTCTTGACTTCTGAAGTCCAGAATGTCAGGGGGTCCAGAAATAAAGGGAGCTGGGCATCTTCACATTTTGCAGCCTCCTGGAGCTGCTCTTAAGAGGCCACAAAGCACACACTAAAGAACTGGAAGCCGAGGCTGCACACGCTGTCAGAAGGAGCTGGAGAAACCAGCCAGGGCTGTAATTAACGGGACCTGTAATTGTGGCATAAATAAGAGCCTAGGGACTGACAACTATTGTTATTGAAATGTCATGTTTTTAATGCAAAAATACAGTTAGAATGCGGGGAAGCTGGGTGATATTAATGTATGCAAATATGCTTTAATTAAAGCTCAGCAACCACTGGCTTTAAGTAAAGGGCTTGATTTAAATACTTAAGCAAATATTATAATGGCTCTCATGACAGGCGACATAAATGGTAAGCGACACTGCAAACAACACCAGGAAAAATCAACTCCCAGACCTCCCTGTGTGTAAAATGTTGACTGAAGAAAACAGGAACAAGTTCTCAGAGTATAAATGCTCCAAATTTAGTCTCTGGGATAACTGGGGCTTATAGGATTGTGGTCCCTGGGTGTCAGGGTCTCTAGAGGGCGTGAACAGAGCACAGATCACGGAAACGATCAGCTGACCAGCTGCCATCTCCGCCAGACTTCCAGCCATCTGCGGGGGACAGTCCTGTGGGCTTGTGCCTCTACTCCTGGCTCCTGCCTCTGTGCCCTGCATGAACTGCATGCTGCATTCTTTCTCTGTCTCTCTGTCTCTCTCTGTCTTTCTCCCTCTGTCTCTATCTCTCCCCTCTCTCTCCTCTCCCTCCCTCCCTCTCTCTTCTTCTCTCTCCCCTCTCTCCCTTCATCTCTCCTTCCCCTTCCCTTCCTCTCATTTTCTCCCTCTCCCTCTCTCTCTCCCTCCTTCCTTCCCTCCCTTTCTCTCTCTGCCTCTCTGTCATCTCTCTGTGTCTCTGTCTCTGTCTCTGTCTCTGTCTCTCTCTCTCTCTCTCTCTCTCTCTCTCTCTCTCTATATATATATATATATATAGTTGTTTAAGAAGAAGCTGTCTGTATTTCTATCCCAGAACAATAGTCACCGAGGAAATCTGCAAAGCACCGATGGATGATGGAGCTCAGGTCTGTGCCCTCTTCGGCCCCTGGCCCAGTGTCTTCAATGTACCATCACGGCATGTTTCCGTCTCCTCTCTGGCCAGAACCCAGAAGCCTACCTGCTCCACCAAGAGACCAGCTCAGCATCGCGCCTTCTGGTGGGGAATGTGCTCTCATTAACGGATGCCTTAATGATATAAAGCAGCAAGGGCCGAGCTTGAGGGGTCTGAGTCCTTGCTTTGACATTTAATACTCTGAAATTCAAATATGCTTGTGGGAAGTTAAATAGATTACAGTAGAATGCATTATAGTAAGCAGGAATCATTCCAATGAGGGTAGAAAGAGCTTGACTAAATGAATGTTTAGATTTGATGGAAGATGTGTGAGTAGGGGCTTTATCTACACAATTTGCCAATTCATGATGCTAAAGCATTAGAAGTATTGAGTGATACTACATGATAAATATAAAGAGCAATTTTATGTAACATTCTAAGTGGCATAATAAAAATTGTGTTTTGAGGAAAGACATATCTTTACTTTTTTGTGATTGTGCCTTTCTGCTAGCATTTTTCTCAAAAGCAAAAGACTAGAGGGATAAACTAATAAAGAACTTGTATTGTAAACAACTTGGTAACTTAATAAACATTAGTAGGCAATTAAAAGTTGAAATTAAACACTTAAGATGCACTCGGCATGTGCCCAGCAATACCTCGTCTCATCTGCATAAAAGTCATTCACAGTAGATGTTATTATTTCCTTATACTGTCACGAAGCTGCAGATCAGAAAGATTAAGTAGCTTACAGGTCTTCTAACTGGTGCATAGAAAAGACAGACTTTAAGAGAAAATTCAGCTGGACAAACTTTCTTTCAATTGGTATGTTTAGATTACTTATAGTTAATGTAATTGTCGATATGGCTGGATTTAGATCTACCATTTTACTGTGCACGTTATGTTTCTTCTGTTCTTGGTACCTTTTTAATTTGGGGAGGGGGAAATTATTTGAAAATTTTTATTTTATTTTATTTTTGGTACTGGGGCTTGAGCTCAGGACCTTATGCTGTCCAGGCAGGTGCTTATGTTGCTGAGCTATCTCCCTGGCCCTATTTGAAAATATTTAGCATTCCACATTAATGTATCTCTCCTTTTCTATTTCTTTTTACGTTGTACTTAATGATTGCTTTAAAAATTACAACATATATAAGCATATGTGAAAGTATGCATCATTTTGTGTAAAATGCGGAAAACTCACAAACATGCTGATCTCCGCAGGTTTACCGCAGATGGACAGTCAGTCCCCTTTGCACGCCCCTTTGCACATCAACTGTATGTGCATTGAAAAGTCACTAAACAGTGGTACAATTTTGCTTTCAACACACACGCATGCTTCCAAGAGTATCTGAAGAGAAACGAGCTTCTGTTTATCCAAATGTTTACCATATCTGCTGTTCTGCCTTCTTTCTTGAAGATACAAGCTTTCCTGGCATTGTTTCCCTCCAGAACTCCCTTTAATGTCTCTTTTCGAGTAAATCTGGTTATGACTTCTGTTTTGCCTGTATCTGATAATGTGTTTATTTCACTTCCATTTACAAAGAATGTATTTTGCTGGATACAGAATTCTGCATCAACAGTTCTTTTCTTTTAATGCTTTAAAAATTATTGTTCCGCTCTCTTCCGGTCTGCTTGGTTTCTGATAAGAAATTCAGTGTGTTCCAAATGGCTTCTCTCCTATATACAATGTGTCATTTCTATAGCTAACCTCAGGATTTTTTCTTTATCTTTGGTTTTCAATAGTTTAATTATCACATGTCTAGGGATGGTTTTCTTTCAGTTTATCCTATCTTGCACTTTCCTAGCTTTATGAATCTATGAATTTATGTTTTTCACCAGCTTTGGAGTTTTCAGTCATAATTTGTTCATGCTTTTCCTTTTCCTTCTGGACATCTGGGACATCAATGATCCTTGCACTTAATATCAAATCCCTGAGATCTGCTCTTTTTAGTTGCTTAAATCTTTTTCCTGTGCATCAGATTAGAAGTTTCTCTTGATCTGTCTTCAAGTTCTATTTGGGCTGTTCAGTAATTTAAAAACATTTAATTATTTAAAAATTTCCACTTGGGTGGGTTTTTGTTTGTTTCTGTTTCTGCAGAGAACATTTTTCTTTCCATCAGTGTCAAGTATGTTTGTCTTTAGGTTATGCAAGATAGCAATCGCTACCTTGAAGTTTTTGATAATCCCAACTTCTAGATCATTTTTCAATTAGCAACTGATTTATTTTTATTTTTATTTTTTATTTTATTTATTTATTTATTTATTTATTTTTGGTGCGAGGGATTGAACTCAGGACTTTGTGTCTGCCAGGCAGGCACTTAAGCCACTGAAACTGATTGTCTTTAACTTTGGTCACATTTTTCTGCTTCTTTACATGTTAAGTACTTCTGGCCAGTGCAAACACTGTGTTATACATTCAAAACCATTCTGTTAAAGTCCTCCAAGAAATCTTGATTTTTGCCTTTGGTTTTAGTCTGGATCAGTTGGATTTGGAGTGCACAGTTTGCTTTTCTTCCTGCAGGCAGTGGTTCCTGTCTGTGTGGATTCTCAGAGCCATTACCCCTGCTCTGGGTCTGCTCCATGCCTGTGTGGCACAGCGCAGCCTTTCAGACTCACTTGGGTTATTCATAGAACTGGGAGATTTACTTCTCCAACTCCCTCTTCCCCAATATTTCTCTCATACTCTGCAGCTTGTAGGATTTCATTTTCCCAGTCCCTCTGGCCAGAAAAATGGTACTTCATTCCCAGTTTTAGCTGCAACTAACTGCAACCCAGTTTTAGCGCTACCAACTAGCATGACTCCCTGGGTGGAGCTTGTCTACGGCAATATTCTATAGAAAAGTCTGAGGAGCTCATCTCCATGTGCCTTGCTGCTCTGGGTGTGAAACACGTTTTCACACAGCAATGTGTTTTCACATTGCTTTTGTTTCCTTTTGGGCCTCCTAGACACTGCTTTTTCTATTTTGTCCAAAGCTTTTAGGATAGTCAGTGGAAGAGAGATGATTTCCTGTGCATACTCTACTTTGGAATATCCTCTTTGTGAAGGTAGGATTTGAATCAAGATTATTTGACCATGATGCCCTATCTCTGGTGCTTAAATACATGCATACCAGATTGGCCAAGATGTTCTTCACAAAGCTTCCTCTGCCTTCTTTGCACATGGTATTTCTCATTCACTCAAGGAGGAAGGGACACCCAGCAGAAGCTGGCAGTTAGTTATCTTTACAAGAGAAAAAACAAGTTGCATTATAGTTTGCTCACTTACAGTTGGCTTCTCTCATGGATGGCGACTCCCCTTCCCCGCCAACTATGTTCAACAAAAATGTTCCAGGACTACTTGATTTGTTTCTGTAAGGCCAGAGGAGAGAACCTGGAAAGGGTGGGGGAGAAAGTGGAGAAATTACAGCATGAATGCAAACAAAGCCTTCCTTTCACATCTCATCCTGTTAAGAGAGTCCCAGAAATGCAAACAAGTGAGGTAAATTCCTCCCAAGGGAAATGGATTTCATTATAGAACAATCCTGCCAAAAAAATCGGAAAAATAATTAGTAGTGATGCGCTGAGCTTCAAACACACAAAATCAGGGGCTGTGGGAGGCAGAGGAGTGAGCAGGAAGTAGGAGAGCCCTGCGCGGTCACGACTCACAGTTTCGTTTTGTGAGTGAGCGTGCACTTTGGGTGAATTTGGTGTCGGTTGTTTTCCTCGTCTACACAGAATAATTCTGAACTGCACAGATTTTACTGTTTCAATTAGCAGAGATTACTATTTGTTTTTCTTTCTTTCTAAGCACTTTGGCAATAATTATGCCCGTGTTGGGAGAGTTTTGCGGGCCACTTTCTCATTTTCAGGCACTCCCTGAACAAAACACAATAATAAGCCATAATAAAATCAAGTTGGTTCGCTGGACAAGACTGGCCTTTCCTAGCAGACAGACCATTAAAGGTAGATTGCGTAGAGGATCGGCGAGCAACCATCATAACTGGATCATCAGGCAAATTAGCAAAGCATTTACTACTCAGTGGTGGAAGAAAGTCCTTTCCAATAACTTCCCCTCTAATGCCACCATAATTGGGGAAACAGCTGCCGCCACGCAGGTGTGCGGGTCATTACGGGAATGGAGGCTCGCTGCGAGGTTCTGGGAAGCCCTGAGGAGGCGTGGGCCTCTCAGGCGGCTGAGTGCGCTCCAGTCCCTGCTGCGGCTTTGGGGGCTCTGTTAGAGGTTACAGAGCGAACTGGCAAGGGTTGTGGTTAAGAGCAGCTCCTCCAGGGTCACGTCTGTAATGTTTTCAGAAGCCTGCTTGTTCTGGTTGGGGCCTTAACTGTCCCTCCCAGCCTTATGCGTTGAAAGTTTGATCCCCAGCTGATGATACTGTTGGAAGGCAGTGGACATTCCAGGAGGCGGGGTCTAGTAGGAGGAAAGAGGGGGCTCAGCGATCCGGCTGTGGAGTGTTTCATCCCGGGGCCCCTTCCTGTCTTCTGTCTGCCCTGAGGTGTGGCGTTTCCTCACCAGCCTTTCCACCATGGTGTTCTGCCTCCTCTCAGGCCTTAAACAAAAGAGCTGGCAGACCAGGGGCTGCAACCTGCGAGATCCTGAGCTGAAAAAAAGCCTCTCTTCCTTCAATTGCTTCCCTCGAGTATTTTGTTACAAAGATGGAAAATTGGCATAAAAAATCACGTAGTTGGTTTTTGACCTCTGGGTAACATGAGGGATATTTTCACCACTATAGCAGTGACTTGAGGAGGAAGGCTTCGATGCATAGTTTGTTCCTAACCTGTGGATCGTTAGACAATTAGTTTTTATCTGAATGTGATAATAATCATCATGCCCTTTATGTGTTGTCAAGCACTTCCGAAGGTATAATCTGATCTTTACATTAACTTTGGGAGTAGCGTGTTCTCATTTTATAGCCTAATGTGCGGGAGCTCCCAGAGGTATAAGCAACTCAACCAAAATCAGATGGTCAGCTAAACGGCAGTCTGAGTTTATTTATCTACTTAGATACCTAGAATCAAACTCAGGACCTCAAGCTTTCCAGGCACACGCTGTGCCACTGAGCTATATCCTTGGCCTCAGCCTGAGGTTTTAGTGCTGCTTTTTCTAAAACTGAACACACACCATTAGCAGCATCCCATCCCTTGCTCGGCTCGTCTTGTAGACTGAAGGCCTGTGCAGGTTATGTCTCCTCCACATCTGGTAAGTGCCAGCCAGCTGGGGACTAAAGGAAACGCTTCTGCCCTCCTGCAGTACGCCCAGCACCCACCATGCTCTGTGTGTTTGTGTTAGGGTGTTGGTCTGAATCTGGATTCACTGAAGACTTGGATTTGGAGAGGAAATCAGGGGATGTCAATGTTAAGAACAGTGCCTGCAGCATGACAGGTGGCCTGAATGTGAGAGATGAAAGAGTACGTATACGCAAGAGGACGCATGGAAGGAAAGGTGCAGAAGGACGCATGGAAGGAAAGGCGTAGAAAGAGGCTGGAGGGGAAATCGGAATCAAAGTCAGCAGTGACCAGGGAGTCAGTCCCGCCAAGTGAACAGTAAGGACTTTGGGGGAAAAGATTCAGACTCTGGGAAGAATTTAAGCTTCAGGCTTTCTATGTGGCAAGCTTAGGAAAGTCCAGCAATGCCTGATTCCTCTAATGAAGAGAAGAACGTGGGGGGCATCCCCTCCATGGCCTGAAGGGACCACCTGGAGTTCTTTGGGTATCGGAGTTAGATGTCTTGGAAGTGACCTCATCGGCTCTTTCTCTGTGCACTTCCTCAGCCTCTGGATCTTGCTATCTGAGCGCTCACCTTGTCTGTTGAAGCAGTGACAGATTTTAAAACAAAGTCTCTCAGAAATATGGGTCATGGGGATTCCACTAGGAGGCACCAGGAATTTAGTTCTTCATTTCCTTGTTTCTGGGGAGAAGGCAAAGGCAATTCCCTCAAATATTCCAGGCTTCTCAGCACAGGTGAAGCCTTAAGTCTCTGAGACACCTTGAGCTTTGCTAATTCTATTGAGCATAGATCATTCAGAGGCCAAGAAATTCTTTCTACAGCTGCCCAGAGTTCCCTCTAAGAAGTACAAGAATGCCCTGGCATACAGCATCAAAATCATGAGTACTGTCTACAAACGTAGCTACCTGAGACTTTCTGAACTACCTGGGGCCATGGGGCCACGTTCCAGGACAGTCCATACTGTCTTAACTATATCCTTTGTTTCCTCAGTCTTTGCAACTCTCTTCTTAGGACCTTATGCCTTTTCTCCAACCTCTGCTTGCTGCCTTCCATTCCCGATCTCTTGCCCACCCTCTCCCCACCCATTGTTCACTCTGGAACAATCACTGAGCCCAATTTCCTGCATTGCTGGGCTCCTCACTCTGACCTCATTATCCATTAGGGTTCACTAAAGGAACAGATCTAATATGAATTACATATGATACATAAAGGATTTACCAAACACACTTACAACAGGTGCCTACAAAATCAGGTCTGTGGAGGAACACAAAAGGACATGTGTAGGCTGCAGAGTCAATGGAGCCAGACACAAGCCAAAGATCTGGAGCTCACCACTGTGCCTCATGTGATTCTGTATTGCGAAGTGGATGGGTCTGTGCTGGAAGACTGAAAGGTCTGCCCTGGAAGCATGGAGACTGACGTCCACAGGTGATGCTGAAGGATGGAGCTCCTCCAAAGAAGCGGAAGGGCGACAACTTCCTTCTTCTTTCCCTTTTTATTCCACCCAGAGCATAAGTCTATTGGTTGGTGCCATCGACAGGCAGGGGGAGGCTTTCCTCTTCAGTCACCCAGACACAATCAGAATGGAGCTAAGCCAATTAGCCAGGTGTCTCAGTCACTCTTCTCTCATTGCTGGACCAATACCTGACACCCAAAATAAAGGACAGCAAGGTTTATTTAGCTCACAGTTAGTGGAGGTTTCAGTCCATACTTGGCTAGCACATGGCAGAGGGTAGCAGTTCATGGCAGTGGCCAAGAGCACAGGAGCCAAGAGAGAAGTAGCAGCAACTATGGCAACAGAATGGAAGTCTGTCTCTCTTAAACTGCAGTCAGGCTGTCCTCCCCAGGCCAGGTATAGCACTCACACCCCTAATCCCAGCAGTACTAAAACCCACAATCCCCACCTTGATCGTAAATTAATCTCAAACTCTAGAAGTCCCTGCCCCATGACTGCATGAAGCTATGGGGGGACAACTGAACACAAACCATAACACCAAGCATTTATTTTTATTCAAACTGACACAGCAGTTAACTATCACAGTCTTTATCCAAAACATGGTTCTCCCCTAAGGGTGCTATTCTTTCCTGCATGAGCCCTGGAGGAGCTGTTGTCTCTTTCCTAAGTTCATCATTGCCATTTCAGGCTTTCATCTCAGCAAGATCCTCTGTCCCTTATGGCTTCAGTCACAGGACTAATAACTTTTATTGCTCCCAATTGTTTTCACTTACAGATTTCACTGTTGCACATTATATTTATTCTTATTTTCGGTGCTCCTGGTGCTCTGGCATTCAGAGCCTCCCTCCTGGGGGCGTGGTCCTTCTGGACTGGCTAATTGGCAGAGGTAGACTTCCCAGTGAGTAGAGCTTTGCTATGCAAATCAACTCCTTGGGAGCCCACCTTTCAACTAGCTCCTTTACCAACTCTCACCTCCCACAGCGGGCTAATATTTCTGCTGCTCTATACCACATCAGAGCTAGAGGCCGGACAATAATGGGCTAGCATTATAGTCCAAAATGACTCATATTATATAATAACCTTGGTTCACTGACCCTGCCTTATGTATTCCTTTTTGCTCTCATTCTTTCGGATAAAGTCTTCAATACAAATTGTGGGCCATGCCCTACCCTCTCCCTCTTTTCTCCCCTAAGCATCCTGGAACTTTCCCACGTGACCCTGCATGACACGCTATGCTTCCTGTTTCCTCAGATCTATGAGTATAAACCTCTTCTTATGTGTTAATCAAAATGTACAGAAAGATAAACGCTTTAGGGACGAACATGTTAATTACCCTAATTTGATCAGTACAGCTTGTATGTATTGAATTGTGATACAGTACCCTATAAAATAAAAAATATAGGGCTGGGGAGACAGTTTGGTGGCCTAAGCACCTGCCTGGCAAGCATAAGATTCCAAGTTAGATCCCCAGCACCCCGTGCTATGCTGGCTACAGAAAATGGGTGTGGTGGCGTACACCTGTAATCCCAGCACTGGGGAGGCTGAGAAAGGAGGACCACTATGAGTCTGAACTGCATAGCAAGACCCTATATCAATCAAAATAAATTAATAAATTGGTAAAATGATAATTTAGCAATATTGTCCTTCATGAGTAACATTTTCATAATGTCGGTTCTCTCATTATGCCCCATTGAAACACATTCTGGATACATTTATACACACACACACGTTCAGGTGGGCTTCAGTTTCTTCTAGTCTTTTCTACTTCAGTGCTGGCATCATTGGCAGGATGTCCTATTAGGGGAGGAGCAAATGGATATGGATGTGACTCAGTTCCAGCTCTGGCTGTGGACTTGCCTAGCTTAACCATAGCACCTATCTGAGACTGTTTCTTCATATGTGGAATCTGTAAGACTGACAGGCACACAAGGTTGAACAAATGCACAAAGCGCACAGAACCTGGGGCAGGGCCTGGGAAGTGACACTAATTCCTTTCCTTTTTCTCCCTCCTGTTACCTGAGGGCACTGGATGGAGGATGAATTCCTGGCAGGCATGCTATGAATGCAAGAATTTTTTTTTTTGCCTGGGTTCCAACTATCAGCCACTGCCTCTCCTCTCATGGTAGAAGTGGTTAGAAAGACGGTTCTGACTGAGTAGGCCCAGATGCCCTACCTGATTCCTCAGCAAGTCTTAAGTGTTCATTATTTTCCCTTCTTCCATCTGAAGGGGCCACAGGATGATGCGGGGAGGGCCCCATAGGCTGTGATTTCCAGGATGGACCCCAGGTCACCTGGACCAAAACCTGGAGAGCCTAGTACTATACAAAGTGTTTCTCAGCAGCTCTCAAAAGATCAGCTAAGAGGAGAAATGAAATCTTCTCCAGCTCTTTCTTTCTTTTCAATTTTTTTCTTTGCATTTGTCAGAGCATACAGTTCTTTCCTCTCACTGAGTGGGGTGTCCAAAGTCAAGGGGCACGAGGAGAGGAAGATAGCTCTCTCATGTCTTCTGTCTGTGACTCTGCCCAGGGTCTGGGTGGGGAACCGGCCCTGAGGATGTGACTGAGTGTTACAACTATTGTGCTGGTCACTGTGCCTGACACTGAGAATGTCTCAATTTATTGATCAATTAGCAAATGGTGCTGGATGCAAAGCTCTGCTCCGAGTGTTACTAGAAACAAAGAACAAAAGAAAAGCATGGGACACCGCCACCTCCTCTAGTAGTTTCTGGCCTCATTGAGGAGCTAGGCTTGGTAAGTTGAACAGTGCTATGCTGTCCAGGTTGTATGGTCTTGTGGATGGGTCAGAAATTATGCATTAAATAACATGTTTCACGTGCAGTTGTCTGAAGTAGTGGAACATATGAAGGAATTTCAGAGAAAAGCTTCAGGCAGGATCTGGGAAGGAAAAGGTCATCCCAGGGTGCACTGAAGCCTGAGGAAAGGCACAATCCTTCTTGAAGACTGATGGTGGGCAAGGCCCACCAGTGGCTCTTTGGACAGCCGCCCACTCACAGAGAATCTGTGAGGCAGTTGCTTCGTTATCCTCACCACATCTGGAAATGAGGAAGTGGAAGCAGAAAACTTCTGGTCATAAGGCTCAGGAGGCAAGGGAGCAACCGGCTCTAGAAGCCACATGCTTTGCCCTGTGCTGCACTTCTGGGTCAACACTTTCAATCTTGCCCGCAGATTTAAGTCACCAGCGGTTTGTCCACAGCCAGCCATTCCCCTCCTAGATATTTTTCCAAAAGAACTGAAACCATCACACCACAGCAGTATATGGGTACCCATGTTTATAGCAGCACAGTTTGTCATAGCTAGATCTTGCCAACAACCCAAATGCCCACCAACTGAGGAATGAATAAAAAAGGTGTGGTATTTTTATACAATGGAATATTATTCAACAATAAAAAGATAAATTTGAGGGCTGGGGAGATAACTGGGCAGGCTAACCACCTGCTGGGCAAGCACAAGGGTCCAGATTTGATCCTCAGTATGGCGTGGCATGCCAGCCCCCTCACTGTGCAGACCCAGAAACTGGGTGTGTTGGCACACGCCTGTAATCCCAGTACTGGGGAGGCTGAGACAGGAGGATCGCTGTGAGTCTGAGCTGCATAGTGAGACCCTGTACCAAATACATAAATAAAGATTTTTTAAAATTTTTATAAAGAGAATTTTGAGGCTTTTATAGGTAAATGGATGCAACTAGAGACTGTATTGTTAAGTAAAATAAATCAGACCCGCATGTGCAAATATTGTATTGTATCTCTAGTGTGAGACCCTGAAAGGGTGAATAAAATCTGAGCGGTATGAAAGATACTGTGAAAGGGGAAGAGTGTTTGATAGAAGGAAAAATTGGGATGAGGAAAAGGACAAAAGAAAGAAGGGGAAGGATGTATTTATGTATACGTGCAGAATAGTTTGAATAATTGTACTGCTGAGTTCTGCCGTCTGTTGAAAGAAACAGTTAATGCTTAAATTTTATTTTTAAATTTTCTTTCCTCATTTTAATTTCTTTTCTTTT
>NW_004524842.1:796787-803249 GCF_000260255.1 Octodon degus
TTTTTGGTGGTACCAGGGATTGAACTCAGGACCTTGAGCTTGCCAGGCAAGCACATATCCACTGAGCTATCTCCCCAGCCCCCACATTTTAATTTCTTGTAACATTTTTTCCACCAATTTTGCAGGTTTATATCTGGTAGCCTAAATGACTAATGTAAAGGTAAGATTTTGCAATACAACAACCGTTGTCGAATTCCTGTTACTTTGTTTAATGAAATTTTGTATCATTTCTTGCTTTTTTTTTTTTTTATCATTTTGTATTCTTTAAAAAAAATGTTGATTTAATTGGTCTGAGCGAAGGGGAGGTCTGGGTGTGGAAAGACAGCACCTTGTTGCAGGTGCAGAGCCGGCAGGGGGGTCTCTGGCTCTGCTCGAGTGGACACCAGCTGGGTGGATGAGCAGCAGGCGGCAGGTTAGTGGGTTAGGGGAGGGCACGTGAGTGCCAGCGGAACAAGGACCAAGAGGCAGTAGCTGCTCCAGACCAGGCGCTATACCTTGGCTGTTCCATTTTATTAACCACACATGTTATTCCCATTCTACAACTGAGAAGAGTAAGAGATTATATGTAGATTAGGTCTTGCCTGGTGGTAAGTAGCACAACTAGGAATTAGATCCAGGTCTATTAATAAGAGCCCATGTAGCACAGCACACATGATAATAAATCATGAGCAATGCAGCAGGCTCTGGGAAATGAGTTATTAGTGTGGATGTTCTAGGCTATGTGGCCATAATAAGTAACTCCAACTATCAGGGCCTCGGACAACAAAGGTTAATTTTTTACTTTGTGTCCATTGCAGGCTCACCTGCTGGAGATCCAAGCACATCTCCAGTGCTGATAACGGGGCCAGAGGGAAAGAGCACTGGGGGGCCTCACGTCAGGAATGCGCGGTGCTTCTGCTCTCAGTCCACCAACCAGAATCAGTCATGTGTGTGTGTATTATATGCCATAAGGGGGGAAATGGTAACAAACAGCCCGGGCATCTCTTATAGACTATTCTAGAAGATTGGCCTGGAGGAGACTGAAGAGGTGATCAAGGCGGCACAGGAAATTAGGCAGTGAGGTCTGGTGCTCGTAGTGAGTGGAGAGGAGAGGGTCCTCCCATCAGAGCTGACACAGGATTTGATGACGTTGGATTTGGGGAGGCCAGAGTGTCAGTCATGCCTCCTAGGTGGGACTGACTGGAGGAAATAATCAAGGATCCCATTTCAAGACTGAATTGCTGTTGCCTTCCTGTTTCTAACCATTGTGTTCCCGCTTCTTGTGCCCTGTAATATTTTTCTCCCAAACACAATTTTAGACAGTGCCTGTGCTTTGTAATGTCATAGCAAAGCCTCCCATTCTCAAAATTTATTAGCTAAAACCTATTATTAAAGTGTAAAGTGCTATTCTAGGGATGTTTGCATTTAATAACTTTCAAGTCTTTGAAAACTAAGTTAATAAATATCCAATAATAGGACTTTAGGCTAAAATGAAGAAACAGTTACTTATGTGAGTGCTGTCACTCTTTTATGGACTAAGCTGCACCGATGAACAGCAAAGTCCTTGCCCTCAGGGGGCTAACATTCTCCAGTGGAGGGAGGCGGAGCCTATGGAAGTAGGAGAGACCCCAGTGGTGCTAAGTGCAATGGAAATGCAGCAAAATAAGGCAGTTGGAGGGTGCTAGTGCACAAGTGTGTGTGTGTGTGTGTGTGTGCGTGTGTGTGTGCATGCATGCATGTGTGTACATGTGTGTGTGTGTATATGCTGTAGGTGTGGGTAACTTTCCAAAGATTCCTCCACGACCAGAAAAACGGAATTTCTTTTAGGAATTCCCTTCAAAGCTCCATCTATCCTGGATGAAAGATTAGAGAAAGATGAAAGCCCGGAGATTTTCTTATGTTTGCGTCTCTGCTGTTTCCAGAAGCAAATCACGTCAGTCGGCCGCGTGATCAATACTGGGATTTCCAAAGCAGCCGAGGGAGCAGCTCATCTACCTTAGGAGGTACCCCCAGGACACCTGAGCCGGTCATCCTCAGGCTATGCATCCTTCTCTGTCCCCTCCCCGCCCTGCCCTCTGTGTGGGCAGAGACAGCAGGCTACTCAGGCCGGTGGGACAACTGCTGAAACAGGAACCCCACACTCTCTTAGCAGCTCTGTGGGGCTGTCGGTGTGATTCACTCAGAGGATAAACTGGGACTCTAGAACCGCCGCCACTTGAAATGACCCAGCATTTGCAGGCTGCCTGGCCTTAAACCTGGCCCACAGCTGCCACGTCAGCCCCAAATGGAGCCAAATAAATAAGCCAAAGCACACACACACTGACCTGTCAGAGAAAGCTGTGTTCCTGTAGAGCTAATGTTCTGGGCACCAGCACTGAATCCCTATATTTACTTCTAAAAAGCAGCCTCCACCCACCCCACCCCCAGCGATGCCTCCTCAGTGAGAGCCCCGAAAAAGGCACACAGCGGCTTTCCTTTGCTGTCGGTGCTTATCATTCTCCGGGGCTGGTGGCAAGGCCCACTGCTCAAACAGTTCATATTTTTCTGACACAGCAGCGGCTGTGTTTGGAATTCTAAATGGAAAGATGTCAGGTTCAACATTTCAGAGCGAAGCTCGGGAGATCAGCCAGGGCATTCATCTGCCAGGTTTTGGGCTTGGAGTAAGGGAGTGGGGTGGAGGGGAGGAGACAGAGGGAGAAGGAAACTGTCCAGGGCCAAATCCGCCAGAGGGGGAAGCTAATCGCATCCTGGTTTCTCAGCAAGAGAAGCAAATGCGACTCAGGCAACCTGAATTCTACCCAGGTCTGCTGTGAGTAGTTGGACGATGACAACCTGAGTTCCGCGTATCTCCGCTTCTTCATCTCCTTTTCTACTTAAACATGGTCTTGAGCATGGGTTAGGGGTGAATTTGAAATGTTGTGATAGAAAATTTCATCCAGAAGATTAGAGGAAAAGCGCTTTGCTCACATAAGTTACATTATTATTGCATCTGTGGTCTTACGTTACAGCACGAGGGACCTAGATGTCCAAAGTTTAATTCCAAGAAAAGTCTTTGGATTAGACAGACAAATTCTTTGTAGAAAGAGATTATGATTTACATGGAATCATAAAATAATAGGAGCTGAGAGACCTTGAAGGTCACTGTTTCCACTTCCCACCCACACACATAATCCCTCCTACAAAATCCTGAGATCGCATACAATTATTGGCTTTTGTGAGTACTTTATTTTAGATTCAGGGACTATGTGGTTTTTTTCTTTTAATCCAAAATTCCCAAGAATAAGGTGGGCATGTAGTCGGTATGCAATCAATACTTTGTTGATAAATGACTGTATGAACACTCCTGGGAAAGGAAGGCTCCTCTAGACTGGCTTAAAAGTCCCAGTACTGAGATGCTCTCTGCTTGATGAGGCAGCTTGTGCTATTTTTGGTGGCTGTAATTTTCAGAATGTTCTTCCATCCTGGAGCTGAAATTGAAGTCTGCAAATTCATCCCTCATTGGGAATCCCATAGAGACTCATGGGGCTTTAAGGAAGGCTGAAGACAAATGAAACAACAAAAGTATACAAAACATCTCCCCCTAAAGCAAAAAAACAAAAACAAAACAAAAAAAACCCCTTGAATTGTTCTAACTTCCTTAGCCCATCAACCTTTCTTGTTTCCTAATCCTCTCTTCACTGGCATCCTTTCTTTGAACAGACTATAATTTGTAAGTACCTTGCTCAGTTATCCACATATAGTGCCACTGGCATACAGTTGAGGGGGAAATGGGTACCAAAGTTTACTTTTACTAGGCCCAGGTGTTTGATGGATGTTTTATTCCTGCTAGCCAATTCTATTATTAAGTTCACAAAAACAAACAAAATCTATGAGATGAAAATCACCATCTCTGTATCTTAAAAAACTAAGATCAGTGAATTCATTCAGCTTGGCTGGGGTGACAATGCTGGGGCTTAATGTCAGACAGGAGGGGCCATCTATGTCAGTCAGATTTTCCATCATGGGGACGTAATATCTGACAGCTACAGTTTAAAAGAGGAGAAGCTTAATTCAGCTCATGGTTTCGGGAGGTTCAGTCCCTGGTTGGCTGGCTCCAAGGTGGAAATATTCTGGCAGAATGGCCTGGTGGAGCACAGAGGAAGCAGAGCAGGAGGGCAGTGTCCAAGAAGAGGAAACAAGGGACTAAAGATAGTCCCCAAGGTCGCGTGTCCATGACGGCCCTGGATGCACAGAAGTGTGCTTTCCAGCCCCCCTTGGTGATGTCAAAAACCAATCAAACCAACTTCCTTCCATCCATCGTCTATTTACTACACACCTGCTTGCATGCTAGGCTTCATGTCGGCCCTGGGAATAGAGGCATCTCAGTGCAGGCTCCCTCTGAATCCTCCACTCTAGCTCAATCCAGAGTAAGCTGTGTTAATGCAACATTTTGCAAATACCATTGTTCTAGAATTATCCCATTGTAAGGTGTGTGTGTATGTGGGGGGTGGGTACCTGGGCATGTGTGTGCATGTGTGTTTGTATGTGTACATGTGTGTGTCTGCCATTACTGTGGTCTCCTGACGTTTACCTTGGTTTCTATTCCACCCCTAGCATCAGAACAGGTGTTCAGCAGAATGCTCACCATCTGATAAGCACTACATGAATATCTCTTGAGTGCATGAAGTACTCATCTGCTGAATACAAAGTTGTGTTTTTGGTGCCTAATGGTAGACGGTCAAGAAGGAAAATGAGAAAAAATGTCAGAGAGAACAAGAAGATGCCTTTCTAGATGGGCAAAAAAAAATCAAGTCATCCTAAGCTATTGCCAGACTGAGAGAATTTCTTGAAATGGTGGTGGTGGTGGTGGTGGTGGTGATGGTGGTGTGTGTGTGTGTTTGTGTCAGGGCTATGACATTTGCTGGCTTGGAAACGCTGCCTGCGAATATAGCCTCAGCTTTTGTCTGCTCCTGGGGCAGCTGTGTGACCCTTTTATTCCTACTAAGCTGCATTTCCATACGTTTCTACCTCACCTGTGGTCAGGGCAGGGGGCTCTCACTGCCTCCTCTATTTCAGGGGTAACTTTGGTGCTTTGTGACTCCATCTGTAACATTTCAGCCATCATTTTTAATCTGTTCCTCTAAATGTAGCTTTTGGCCATGCTGTTTTTGTTGCCCCTCCTCGTACAGAGTCATCCGCTAACTTCATTAGTGCATCTTCTGACTTTTTACATTCAAGCAATTAATAAAGCGACTTAGTGGAGAGGGCCAGCAGCTTGGTCCCAGGGCACATTGCCAGAGGCAGACCTTCAAAGGCTCTTAATCAACATTTTCTAAACAGCACTCCAAATAACTAAGATTTGGCCTCACCCCATTAGTATATTGCCCATATTTTTAGTTTGACTACAAGAGTTTCATAGCAGTCATTGCCAGACTCCTTACTGAAATCCACAAACTTTCCAAAAGAAAATCAGATAATTTGCTTTGGATATTTTGAGTGGAAGATAGCCATAGACATCACCACTTTATTAGGATTCACAAACTGTTTCCTTAATTATCTCGTCTGGACTTTCACTGAGATTCAGCACACAGCTTTTCTTTCTGGAAGCTAGAATAACATTCTCCCATTTCATTTACTACCCCTTTGGCAATCCCATGAAACTACTGACACTATCCCCAGCATGTTATTTATATTTATAGAAACCTTTGTCCAAAAATTATTGATGAAAGCTATCAGAGAGAATTATCTCACAAATGGATAGGGCGATACAACTCTTCCAATGAGAAATTAAAGCTTCTAACAGTGCCTGAGTGCCTGAGAATTTGCACGTATTGCTACTGAGTCACTCCTGGAGATCCCAAGCTCTGAGTGCGAGTCTGGCTAGCTCCAGAAACAATACAAGCAACCACAATCACATGCATATCGCTCAATCCCCACTTCTTTTCGACAAAGCCTGAGATCACTGCTGGAGTTAGAATAAAGCTCTATTTTATACTGAATCATGACTAAATTATTGTTCATTATGAAATAATTATGAATGGTTTCCGTACAACGATTGTACAGAAATATTCACTTTCTCTTCTCACCTCCTTGGTGACATACATTCCCCTGTTCTACAGACAATGGACTGGATGTGCACTTGATTTTGTTTAGAGTAGGCGGGGTAGGTGGGGTAGGTGGGGTAGGTGAGGTAGGTGAGGTAGGTGGGGTAGGTGGGGTAGGTGGAGTAGGTGGGGTAGGTGAGGTAGGTGGGGTAGGTGGGGTAGGTGGAGTAGGTGGGGTAGGTGGAGTGGGTGGGGTAGGTGAGGTAGGTGGAGTAGGTAGAGTAGGTGGAGTAGGTGGAGTGGGTGGGGTAGGTGGGGTAGGTGGAGTGTGTGGGGTAGGTGAGGTAGGTGGGGTAGGTAGAGTAGGTGGAGTAGGTAGAGTAGGTGGGGTAGGTAGAGTAGGTGGAGTAGGTGGTGTAGGTGGAGTAGGTGGGGTAGGTAGAGTAGGTGGAGTAGGTGG
>NW_004524842.1:803349-803902 GCF_000260255.1 Octodon degus
GTAGGTGGAGTAGGTGGGGTAGGTAGAGTAGGTGGAGTAGGTGGTGTAGGTAGAGTAGGTGGGGTAGGTGGGGAAGGTGGGGTAGGTGGGATAGGTAGAGTAGGTGGAGTAGGTGGGGTAGGTGGGGTAGGTAAAGTAGGTGGTGTAGGTGGGGTAGGTGGGGTAGGTGGGGTAGGTGGGGTAGGTGGAGTAGGTGGGGTCGGTGGAGTAGGTGGGATAGGTGGAGTAGGTGGAGTGGGTGGGGTAGGTGAGGTAGGTGGAGTAGGTGGGGTAGGTGAGGTAGGTGGGGTAGGTGGGGTAGGTGGGGTAGGTGGGGTAGGTGGGGTAGGTGGGGTAGGTGGAGTAGGTAGAGTAGGTGGAGTAGGTGGGGTAGGTGGGGTAGGTGGAGTAGGTGGAGTAGGTGGTGTAGGTAGAGTAAATGGAGTAGGTGGGGTAGGTAGAGTAGGTGGGGTAGGTTGAGTAGGTGAGGTAGGTGGTGTAGGTGGAGTAGGTGGGATAGGTAGAGTAGGTGGAGTAGGTGGGGTAGGTAGAGTAGATGGAGTAGGTGGTATAG